>NW_025423749.1:0-325216 GCF_020740605.2 Lemur catta | reverse complement strand
GGCTGATGCTAACCCTAACCCTAACCATAACACTATCCTAGGGCTGATGCTAACCCTAACCCTAACCCTAACACTATGCTAGGGCTGATGCTAACCCTAACCCTAACACTATCCTAGGGCTGATCCTAACCCTAACCCTAACACTATCCTAGGGCTGATGCTAACCCTAACCCTAACCCTAACACTATCCTAGGGTTGATGCTAACCCTAACCTTAACACTATCCTAGGGCTGATGCTAACCCTAACCCTAACCCTAACACTATCCTAGGGCTGATGCTAACCCTAACCCTAACACTATCCTAGGCCTGGTGCTAACCCTAACCCTAACCCTAACACTATCCTAGGCCTGATGCTAACCCCATCCCTAACCCTAACACTCTTCTAGGGCTGATGCTAACCCTAACCCTAACCCTAACACTATCCTAGGGCAGATGCTAATCCTAACCCTAACACTATCCTAGGGCTGATGCTAACCCTAACCCTAACCCTAACACTATCCTAGGGTTGATGCTAACCCTAACCCTAACACTATCCTAGGGCTGATGCTAACCCTAACCCTAACCCTAACAATATGCTAGGGCTGATGCTAACCCTAACCCTAACACTATCCTAGGGCTGATGCTAACCCTAACCCTAACACTATCCTAGGGCTGATGCTAACCCTAACCCTAACCCTAACACTATCCTAGGGTTGATGCTAACCCTAACCCTAACACTATCCTAGGGCTGATGCTAACCCTAACCCTAACCCTAACACTATCCTAGGGCTGATGCTAACCCTAACCCTAACACTATCCTAGGCCTGGTGCTAACCCTAACCCTAACCCTAACACTATCCTAGGCCTGATGCTAACCCCATCCCTAACCCTAACACTCTTCTAGGGCTGATGCTAACCCTAACCCTAACCCTAACACTATCCTAGGGCTGATGCTAACCCTAACCGTAACCCTAACACTATCCTAGAGCTGATCCTAACCCTAACCCTAACACTAACCCTAACCCTAATACTATCCTAGGGCTGATGCTAACCCTAACCCTAACCCTAACACTATCCTAGGGCTGATGCTAACCCTAACACTAACACTATCCTAGGGCTGATGCTAACCCTAACCCTAATCCTAACACTATCCTAGGGCTGATGCTAACCCTAACCCTAACTCTAACACTATCCTAGGGCTGAGGCTAACCCTAACCCTAACACTATCCTACGGCTGATGCTAACCCTAACCCTAACCGTAACACTATCCTAAGGCTGATGCTAACCCTAACACTAACATTATCATAGGCCTGGTGCTAACCCTAACCCTAACCCTAACACTATCCTAGGGCTGATGCTAACCCTATCCCTAATACTATCCTAGGGCTGATGCTAACCCTAACCCTAACCCTAACACTATCCTAGGGCTGATGGTAACACTAACCCTAACAATATCCTAGGCCTGATGATATCCCTAACCCTAAACCTAACACTATCCTAGGGCTCATGCTAACCCTAACCCTAACCCTAACACTATCCTAGGGATGATTCTAACCGTAACCCTAACACTATCCTAGGCCTCATGCTAACCCTAACACTTACCCTAACACTATCCTAGGGCTCATGCTAACCCTAACCCTTACACTATCCTAGGGCTGATGCTAACCCTAAACCTAACCCTAACACTCTCCTAGGGCTGAGGCTAACCCTAACCCTAACAGTATCCTAGGGCTAATGCTAACCCTAACCCTAACCCTAACACTATCCTAGGGCTGATGCTAACCCTAACCCTAACCCTAACACTATCCTAGGGCTGATGCTAACCCTAACCCTAACACTATCCTAGGCCTGGTGCTAACCCTAACCCTAACCCTAACACTATCCTAGGGCTGATGCTAACCCTAACGCTAACAATATCCTAGGGCTGATGCTAACCCTAACCCTAACCCTAACACTATCCTAGGGCTGATTCTAACCCTAACCCTAACACTATCCTAGGGCTTATCCTAACACTAACACTAACACTAACCCTAACCCTAATACTATCCTAGGGCTGATGCTAACCCTAACCCTAACACTTACACTATCCTAGGGCTGATGCTAACCCTAACCCTAACCCTAACACTATCCTAGGGCTGATGCTAACCCTAACCCTAACCCTAACACTATCCTAGGGCTGATGCTAACCCTAACCCTAACACTATCCTTGGCCTGATGCTAACCCTAACCCTAACCCTAACACTATCCTAGGGCTGATGCTAACCCTAACCCTAACACTATCCTGGGGCTGATGCTAACCCTAACCCTAACCCTAACACTATCCTAGGGCTGATGCTAACCCTAACCCTAACACTATCCTAGGGCTGATGCTAACCCTAACCCTAACCCTAACACTATCCTAGGCCTGATGCTAACCCTAACCCTAACCCTAACACTATCCTAGGGCAGATGCTAATCCTAACCCTAACACTATCCTAGGGCTGATGCTAACCCTAACCCTAACCCTAAAAGTATCCTAGGGTTGATGCTAACCCTAACCCTAACACTATCCTTGGGCTGATGCTAACCCTAACCCTAACCCTAACACTATCCTAGGGCTGATGCTAACCCTAACCCTAACACTATCCTAGGGCTGATGCTAACCCTAACCCTAACACTATCCTAGGGCTGATGCTAACCCTAACCCTAACACTATCCTAGGGCTGATGCTAACCCTAACCCTAACACTATCCTAGGGCTGATGCTAACCCTAACCCTAACCCTAAAACTATCCTAGGGCTGATGCTAACCCTAACCCTAACACTATCCTAGGGCTGATGCTAACCCTAACCCTAACCCTAACACTATCCTAGGCCTGATGCTAACCCTAACCCTAACCCTAACACTATCCTAGGGCAGATGCTAATCCTAACCCTAACACTATCCTAGGGCTCATGCTAACCCTAACCCTAACCCTAACACTATCCTAGGGTTGATGCTAACCCTAACCCTAACACTATCCTAGGGCTGATGCTAACCCTAACCCTAACCCTAACACTATGCTAGGGCTGATGCTAACCCTATCCCTAACACTATCCTAGAGCTGATGCTAACCCTAACCCTAACACTATCCTAGGGCTGATGCTAACCCTAACCCTAACCCTAACACTATCCTAGGGTTGATGCTAACCCTAACCCTAACACTATCCTAGGGCTGATGCTAACCCTCACCCTAACCCTAACACTATCCTAGGGCTGATGCTAACCCTAACCCTAACACTATCCTAGGCCTGGTGCTAACCCTAACCCTAACCCTAACACTATCCTAGGCCTGATGCTAACCCCATCCCTAACCCTAACACTCTTCTAGGGCTGATGCTAACCCTAACCCTAACCCTAACACTATCCTAGGGCTGATGCTAACCCTAACCGTAACCCTAACACTATCCTAGAGCTGATCCTAACCCTAACCCTAACACTAACCCTAACCCTAATACTATCCTAGGGCTGATGCTAACCCTAACCCTAACCCTAACACTATCCTAGGGCTGATGCTAACCCTAACCCTAACACTATCCTAGGGCTGATGCTAACCCTAACCCTAACCCTAACACTATCCTAGGGCTGATGCTAACCCTAACCCTAACACTATCCTAGGGCTGATGCTAACCCTAACCCTAACCCTAACACTATCCTAGGCCTGATGCTAACCCTAACCCTAACCCTAACACTATCCTAGGGCAGATGCTAATCCTAACCCTAACACTATCCTAGGGCTGATGCTAACCCTAACCCTAACCCTAACACTATCCTAGGGTTGATGCTAACCCTAACCCTAACACTATCCTAGGGCTGATGCTAACCCTAACCCTAACCCTAACACTATGCTAGGGCTGATGCTAACCCTAACCCTAACACTATCCTAGGGCTGATGCTAACCCTAACCCTAACACTATCCTAGGGCTGATGCTAACCCTAACCCTAACCCTAACACTATCCTAGGGTTGATGCTAACCCTAACCCTAACACTATCCTAGGGCTGATGCTAACCCTAACCCTAACCCTAACACTATCCTAGGGCTGATGCTAACCCTAACCCTGACACTATCCTAGGCCTGGTGCTAACCCTAACCCTAACCCTAACACTATCCTAGGCCTGATGCTAACCCCATCCCTAACCCTAACACTCTTCTAGGGCTGATGCTAACCCTAACCCTAACCCTAACACTATCCTAGGGCTGATGCTAACCCTAACCGTAACCCTAACACTATCCTAAAGCTGATCCTAACCCTAACCCTAACACTAACCCTAACCCTAATACTATCCTAGGGCTGATGCTAACCCTAACCCTAACCCTAACACTATCCTAGGGCTGATGCTAACCCTAACACTAACACTATCCTAGGGCTGATGCTAACCCTAACCCTAACCCTAACACTATCCTAGGGCTGATGCTAACCCTAACCCTAACTCTAACACTATCCTAGGGCTGAGGCTAACCCTAACCCTAACACTATCCTACGGCTGATGCTAACCCTAACCCTAACCGTAACACTATCCTAAGGCTGATGCTAACCCTAACACTAACATTACCATAGGCCTGGTGCTAACCCTAACCCTAACCCTAACACTATCCTAGGGCTGATGCTAACCCTAACCCTAATACTATCCTAGGGCTGATGCTAACCCTAACCCTAACCCTAACACTATCCTAGGGCTGATGGTAACACTAACCCTAACAATATCCTAGGCCTGATGATATCCCTAACCCTAAACCTAACACTATCCTAGGGCTCATGCTAACCCTTACCCTAACCCTAACACTATCCTAGGGATGATTCTAACCGTAACCCTAACACTATCCTAGGCCTGATGCTAACCCTAACACTTGCCCTAACACTATCCTAGGGCTCATGCTAACCCTAACCCTTACACTATCCTAGGGCTGATGCTAACCCTAAACCTAACCTTAACACTCTCCTAGGGCTGAGGCTAACGCTAACCCTAACAGTATCCTAGGGCTAATGCTAACCCTAACCCTAACCCTAACACTATCCTAGGGCTGATGCTAACCCTAAACCTAACCCTAACACTATCCTAGGGCTGATGCTAACCCTAACCCTAACACTATCCTAGGCCTGGTGCTAACCCTAACCCTAACCCTAACACTATCCTAGGGCTGATGCTAACCCTAACCCTAACAATATCCTAGGGCTGATGCTAACCCTAACCCTAACCCTAACACTATCCTAGGGCTGATGCTAACCCTAACCCTAACACTATCCTAGGGCTTATCCTAACACTAACCCTAACACTAACCCTAACCCTAATACTATCCTAGGGCTGATGCTAACCCTAACCCTAACACTTACACTATCCTAGTGCTGATGCTAACCCTAACCCTAACCCTAACACTATCCTAGGTCTGATGCTAACCCTAACCCTAACACTATCCTAGGGCTGATGCTAACCCTAACCCTAACCCTAACACTATCCTAGGGCTGATGTTAACCCTAACCCTAACACTATCCTAGGCCTGATGCTAACCCTATCCCTAACCCTAACACTCTCCTAGGGCTGATGCTAACCCTAATCCTAACCCTAACACTATCCTAGGGTTGATGCTAACCCTAACCCTAACACTATCCTAGGGCTGATGCTAACCCTAACCCTAACCCTAACACTATCCTAGGGCTGATGCTAACCCTAACCCTAACACTATCCTAGGCCTGATGCTAACCCTAACCCTAACCCTAACACTATCCTAGGGCTGATGCTAACCCTAACCCTAACACTATCCTGGGGCTGATGCTAACCCTAACCCTAACCCTAACACTATCCTAGGGCTGATGCTAACCCTAACCCTAACACTATCCTAGGGCTGATGCTAACCCTAAACCTAACACTATCCTAGGCCTGATGCTAACCCTATCCCTAACCCTAACACTCTTCTAGGGCTGATCCTAAACCTAACCCTAACCCTAACCCTAACACTATCCTAGGGTTGATGCTAACCCTAACCCTAACACTATCCTAGGGCTGATGCTAACCCTAACCCTAACCCTAACACTATCCTAGGGCTGATGCTAACCCTAACCCTAACACTATCCTAGGCCTGATGCTAACCCTAACCCTAACCCTAACACTATCCTAGGGCTGATGCTAACCCTAACCCTAACACTATCCTAGGGCTGATGCTAACCCTAACCCTAACCCTAACACTATCCTAGGCCTGATGCTAACCCTAACCCTAACACTATCCTAGGGCTGATGCTAACCCTAACCCTAACCCTAACACTATCCTAGGCCCGATGCTAACCCTAACCCTAACCCTAACACTATCCTAGGGTTGATGCTAACCCTAACCCTAACCCTAACACTATCCTAGGGCTGATGCTAACCCTAACCCTAACACTATCCTAGGGCTGATGCTAACCCTAACCCTAACCCTAACACTATCCTAGGCATGATGCTAACCCTAACCCTAACCCTAACACTATCCTAGGGCAGATGCTAATCCTAACCCTAACACTATCCTAGGGCTGATGCTAACCCTAACCCTAACCCTAACACTATCCTAGGGTTGATGCTAACCCTAACCCTAACACTATCCTAGGGCTGATGCTAACCCTAACCCTAACCCTAACACTATCCTAGGGCTGATGCTAACCCTAACCCTAACACTATCCTAGGGCTGATGCTAACCCTAACCCTAACCCTAACACTATCCTAGGGTTGATGCTAACCCTAACCCTAACACTATCCCAGGGCTGATGCTAACCCTAACCCTAACCCTAACACTATCCTAGGGCTGATGCTAACCCTAACCCTAACACTATCCTTTGCCTGGTGCTAACCCTAACCCTAACCCTAACACTATCCTAGGCCTGATGCTAACCCCATCCCTAACCCTAACACTATCCTAGGGTTGATGCTAACCCTAACCCTAACGCTAACACTATCCTAGGGCTGATGCTAACCCTCACCCTAACACTATCCTAGGGCTGATGCTAACCCTAACCCTAACCCTAACACTATCCTAGGCCTGATGCTAACCCTAACCCTAACCCTAACACTATCCTAGGGCAGATGCTAATCCTAACCCTAACACTATCCTAGGGCTGATGCTAACCCTAACCCTAACCCTAACACTATCCTAGGGCTGATGCTAACCCTAACCCTAACCCTAACACTATGCTAGGGCTGATGCTAACCCTAACCCTAACACTATCCTAGGGCTGATGCTAACCCTAACCCTAACACTATCCTAGGGCTGATGCTAACCCTAACCCTAACCCTAACACTATCCTAGGGTTGATGCTAACCCTAACCCTAACACTATCCTAGGGCTGATGCTAACCCTAACCCTAACCCTAACACTATCCTAGGGCTGATGCTAACCCTAACCCTAACACTATCCTAGGCCTGGTGCTAACCCTAACCCTAACCCTAACACTATCCTAGGCCTGATAGTAACCCCATCCCTAACCCTAACACTCTTCTAGGGCTGATGCTAACCCTAACCCTAACCCTAACACTATCCTAGGGCAGATGCTAATCCTAACCCTAACACTATCCTAGGGCTGATGCTAACCTTAACCCTAACCCTAACACTATCCTAGGGTTGATGCTAACCCTAACCCTAACACTATCCTAGGGCTGATGCTAACCCTAACCCTAACCCTAACACTATGCTAGGGCTGATGCTAACCCTAACCCTAACACTATCCTAGGGCTGATGCTAACCCTAACACTAACACTATCCTAGGGCTGATGCTAACCCTAACCCTAACCCTAACACTATCCTAGGGTTGATGCTAACCCTAACCCTAACACTATCCTAGGGCTGATGCTAACCCTAACCCTAACCCTAACACTATCCTAGGGCTGATGCTAACCCTAACCCTAACACTATCCTAGGCCTGGTGCTAACCCTAACCCTAACCCTAACACTATCCTAGGCCTGATGCTAACCCCATCCCTAACCCTAACACTCTTCTAGGGCTGATGCTAACCCTAACCCTAACCCTAACACTATCCTAGGGCTGATGCTAACCCTAACCGTAACCCTAACACTATCCTAGAGCTGATCCTAACCCTAACCCTAACACTAACCCTAACCCTAATACTATCCTAGGGCTGATGCTAACCCTAACCCTAACCCTAACACTATCCTATTGCTGATGCTAACCCTAACCCTAACACTATCCTAGGGCTGATGCTAACCCTAACCCTAACCCTAACACTATCCTAGGGCTGATGCTAACCCTAACCCTAACACTATCCTAGGGCTGATGCTAACCCTAACCCTAACCCTAACACTATCCTAGGCCTGATGCTAACCCTAACCCTAACCCTAACACTATCCTAGGGCAGATGCTAATCCTAACCCTAACACTATCCTAGGGCTGATGCTAACCCTAACCCTAACCCTAACACTATCCTAGGGTTGATGCTAACCCTAACCCTAACACTATCCTAGGGCTGATGCTAACCCTAACCCTAACCCTAACACTATGCTAGGGCTGATGCTAACCCTAACCCTAACACTTTCCTAGGGCTGATGCTAACCCTAACCCTAACACTATCCTAGGGCTGATGCTAACCCTAACCCTAACCCTAACACTATCCTAGGGTTGATGCTAACCCTAACCCTAACACTATCCTAGGGCTGATGCTAACCCTAACCCTAACCCTAACACTATCCTAGGGCTGATGCTAACCCTAACCCTAACACTATCCTAGGCCTGGTGCTAACCCTAACCCTAACCCTAACACTATCCTAGGCCTGATGCTAACCCCATCCCTAACCCTAACACTCTTCTAGGGCTGATGCTAACCCTAACCCTAACCCTAACACTATCCTAGGGCTGATGCTAACCCTAACCGTAACCCTAACACTATCCTAGAGCTGATCCTAACCCTAACCCTAACCCTAACCCTAACCCTAACACTATCCTAGGGCTGATGCTAACCCTAACACTAACACTATCCTAGGGCTGATGCTAACCCTAACCCTAACCCTAACACTATCCTAGGGCTGATGCTAACCCTAACCCTAACACTATCCTAGGCCTGGTGCTAACCCTAACCCTAACCCTAACACTATCCTAGGGCTGATGCTAACCCTAACCCTAACAATATCCTAGGGCTGATGCTAACCCTAACCCTAACCCTAACACTATCCTAGGGCTGATGCTAACCCTAACCCTAACACTATCCTAGGGCTTATCCTAACACTAAACCTAACACTAACCCTAACCCTAATACTATCCTAGGGCTGATGCTAACCCTAACCCTAACACTTACACTATCCTAGTGCTGATGCTAACCCTAACCCTAACCCTAACACTATCCTAGGTCTGATGCTAACCCTAACCCTAACACTATCCTAGGGCTGATGCTAACCCTAACCCTAACCCTAACACTATCCTAGGGCTGATGTTAACCCTAACCCTAACACTATCCTAGGCCTGATGCTAACCCTATCCCTAACCCTAACACTCTCCTAGGGCTGATGCTAACCCTAATCCTAACCCTAACACTATCCTAGGGTTGATGCTAACCCTAACCCTAACACTATCCTAGGGCTGATGCTAACCCTAACCCTAACCCTAACACTATCCTAGGGCTGATGCTAACCCTAACCCTAACACTATCCTAGGCCTGATGCTAACCCTAACCCTAACCCTAACACTATCCTAGGGCTGATGCTAACCCTAACCCTAACACTATCCTGGGGCTGATGCTAACCCTAACCCTAACCCTAACACTATCCTAGGGCTGATGCTAACCCTAACCCTAACACTATCCTAGGGCTGATGCTAACCCTAAACCTAACACTATCCTAGGCCTGATGCTAACCCTATCCCTAACCCTAACACTCTTCTAGGGCTGATCCTAAACCTAACCCTAACCCTAACCCTAACACTATCCTAGGGTTGATGCTAACCCTAACCCTAACACTATCCTAGGGCTGATGCTAACCCTAACCCTAACCCTAACACTATCCTAGGGCTGATGCTAACCCTAACCCTAACAATATCCTAGGCCTGATGCTAACCCTAACCCTAACCCTAACACTATCCTAGGGCTGATGCTAACCCTAACCCTAACACTATCCTAGGGCTGATGCTAACCCTAACCCTAACCCTAACACTATCCTAGGCCTGATGCTAACCCTAACCCTAACACTATCCTAGGGCTGATGCTAACCCTAACCCTAACCCTAACACTATCCTAGGCCTGATGCTAACCCTAACCCTCACCCTAACACTATCCTACGGTTGATGCTAACCCTAACCCTAACCCTAACACTATCCTAGGGCTGATGCTAACCCTAACCCTAACACTATCCTAGGGCTGATGCTAACCCTAACCCTAACCCTAACACTATCCTAGGCCTGATGCTAACCCTAACCCTAACCCTAACACTATCCTAGGGCAGATGCTAATCCTAACCCTAACACTATCCTAGGGCTGATGCTAACCCTAACCCTAACCCTAACACTATCCTAGGGTTGATGCTAACCCTAACCCTAACACTATCCTAGGGCTGATGCTAACCCTAACCCTAACCCTAACACTATCCTAGGGCTGATGCTAACCCTAACCCTAACACTATCCTAGGGCTGATGCTAACCCTAACCCTAACCCTAACACTATCCTAGGGTTGATGCTAACCCTAACCCTAACACTATCCCAGGGCTGATGCTAACCCTAACCCTAACCCTAACACTATCCTAGGGCTGATGCTAACCCTAACCCTAACACTATCCTTTGCCTGGTGCTAACCCTAACCCTAACCCTAACACTATCCTAGGCCTGATGCTAACCCCATCCCTAACCCTAACACTATCCTAGGGTTGATGCTAACCCTAACCCTAACGCTAACACTATCCTAGGGCTGATGCTAACCCTAACCCTAACACTATCCTAGGGCTGATGCTAACCCTAACCCTAACACTAACACTATCCTAGGCCTGATGCTAACCCTAACCCTAACCCTAACACTATCCTAGGGCAGATGCTAATCCTAACCCTAACACTATCCTAGGGCTGATGCTAACCCTAACCCTAACCCTAACACTATCCTAGGGCTGATGCTAACCCTAACCCTAACCCTAACACTATGCTAGGGCTGA
This sequence comes from Lemur catta, assembly GCF_020740605.2. Classification (NCBI taxonomy): domain Eukaryota; kingdom Metazoa; phylum Chordata; class Mammalia; order Primates; family Lemuridae; genus Lemur; species Lemur catta. The sequence continues at coordinate 314,113 of NW_025423749.1, read as the reverse complement.
TGCTAACCCTAACCCTAACACTATCCTAGGGCTGATGCTAACCCTAACCCTAACACTATCCTAGGGCTGATGCTAACCCTAACCCTAACCCTAACACTATCCTAGGGTTGATGCTAACCCTAACCCTAACACTATCCTAGGGCTGATGCTAACCCTAAGCCTAACCCTAACACTATCCTAGGGCTGATGCTAACCCTAACCCTAACACTATCCTAGGCCTGGTGCTAACCCTAACCCTAACCCTAACACTATCCTAGGCCTGATGCTAACCCCATCCCTAACCCTAACACTCTTCTAGGGCTGATGCTAACCCTAACCCTAACCCTAACACTATCCTAGGGCAGATGCTAATCCTAACCCTAACACTATCCTAGGGCTGATGCTAACCCTAACCCTAACCCTAACACTATCCTAGGGTTGATGCTAACCCTAACCCTAACACTATCCTAGGGCTGATGCTAACCCTAACCCTAACCCTAACACTATGCTAGGGCTGATGCTAACCCTAACCCTAACACTATCCTAGGGCTGATGCTAACCCTAACACTAACACTATCCTAGGGCTGATGCTAACCCTAACCCTAACCCTAACACTATCCTAGGGTTGATGCTAACCCTAACCCTAACACTATCCTAGGGCTGATGCTAACCCTAACCCTAACCCTAACACTATCCTAGGGCTGATGCTAACCCTAACCCTAACACTATCCTAGGCCTGGTGCTAACCCTAACCCTAACCCTAACACTATCCTAGGCCTGATGCTAACCCCATCCCTAACCCTAACACTCTTCTAGGGCTGATGCTAACCCTAACCCTAATCCTAACACTATCCTAGGGCTGATGCTAACCCTAACCGTAACCCTAACACTATCCTAGAGCTGATCCTAACCCTAACCCTAACACTAACCCTAACCCTAATACTATCCTAGGGCTGATGCTAACCCTAACCCTAACCCTAACACCATCCTAGGGCTGATGCTAACCCTAACACTAACACTATCCTAGGGCTGATGCTAACCCTAACCCTAACCCTAACACTATCCTAGGGCTGATGCTAACCCTAACCCTAACTCTAACACTATCCTAGGGCTGAGGCTAACCCTAACCCTAACACTATCCTACGGCTGATGCTAACCCTAACCCTAACCGTAACACTATCCTAAGGCTGATGCTAACCCTAACACTAACATTATCATAGGCCTGTTGCTAACCCTAACCCTAACCCTAACACTATCCTAGGGATGATGCTAACCGTAACCCTAATACTATCCTAGGGCTGATGCTAACCCTAACCCTAACCCTAACACTATCCTAGGGCTGATGGTAACACTAACCCTAACAATATCCTAGGCCTGATGATATCCCTAACCCTAAACCTAACACTATCCTAGGGCTCATGCTAACCCTAACCCTAACACTAACACTATCCTAGGGATGATTCTAACCGTAACCCTAACACTATCCTAGGCCTGATGCTAACCCTAACACTTACCCTAACACTATCCTAGGGCTCATGCTAACCCTAACCCTTACACTATCCTAGGGCTGATGCTAACCCTAAACCTAACCCTAACACTCTCCTAGGGCTGAGGCTAACGCTAACCCTAACAGTTTCCTAGGGCTAATGCTAACCCTAACCCTAACACTATCCTAGGGCTGATGCTAACCCTAACCCTAACCCTAACACTATCCTAGGGCTGATGCTAACCCTAACCCTAACACTATCCTAGGCCTGGTGCTAACCCTAACCCTAACGCTAACACTATCCTAGGGATGATGCTAACCCTAACCCTAACAATATCCTAGGGCTGATGCTAACCCTAACCCTAACCCTAACACTATCCTAGGGCTGATGCTAACCCTAACCCTAACACTATCCTAGGGCTTATCCTAACACTAACCCTAACACTAACCCTAACCCTAATACTATCCTAGGGCTGATGCTAACCCTAACCCTAACACTTACACTATCCTAGGGCTGATGCTAACCCTAACCCTAACCCTAACACTATACTAGGTCTGATGCTAACCCTAACCCTAACACTATCCTAGGGCTGATGCTAACCCTAACCCTAACCCTAACACTATCCTATGGCTGATGTTAACCCTAACCCTAACACTATCCTAGGCCTGATGCTAACCCTATCCCTAACCCTAACACTCTCCTAGGGCTGATGCTAACCCTAATCCTAACCCTAACACTATCCTAGGGTTGATGCTAACCCTAACCCTAACACTATCCTAGGGCTGATGCTAACCCTAATCCTAACCCTAACACTATCCTAGGGTTGATGCTAACCCTAACCCTAACACTATCCTAGGGCTGATGCTAACCCTAACCCTAACCCTAACACTATCCTAGGGCTGATGCTAACCCTAACCCTAACACTATCCTAGGCCTGATGCTAACCCTAACCCTAACCCTAACACTATCCTAGGGCTGATGCTAACTCTAACCCTAACACTATCCTAGGGCTGATGCTAACCCTAACCCTAACCCTAACACTATCCTAGGGCTGATGCTAACCCTAACCATAACCCTAACACTATCCTAGGGCTGATGCTAACCCTAACCCTAACACTATCCTAAGGCTGATGCTAACCCTAACCCTAACCCTAACACTATCCTAGGGCTGATGCTAACCCAACCCTAACACTATCCTAGGGCTGATGCTAACCCTAACCCTAACCCTAACACTATCCTAGGGCTGACGCTAACCCTAACCCTAACACTATCCTAGTCCTGATGCTAACTCTAACCCTAACCCTAACACTATCCTAGTGCTGATGCTAACCCTAACCCTAACACTATCCTAGGGCTGATGCTAACCCTAACCCTAACCCTATCACTATCCTAGGGCTGATGCTAACCCTAACCCTAACTCTAACACTATCCTAGGGCTGAGGCTAACCCTAACCCTAACACTATCCTACGGCTGATGCTAACCCTAACCCTAACCGTAACACTATCCTAAGGCTGATGCTAACCCTAACACTAACATTATCATAGGCCTGGTGCTAACCCTAACCCTAACCCTAACACTATCCTAGGGCTGATGCTAACCCTAACCCTAATACTATCCTAGGGCTGATGCTAACTCTAACCCTAACCCTAACACTATCCTAGGGCTGATGGTAACACTAACCCTAACAATATCCTAGGCCTGATGATATCCCTAACCCTAAACCTAACACTATCCTAGGGCTCATGCTAACCCTAACCCTAACCCTAACACTATCCTAGGGATGATTCTAACAGTAACCCTAACACTATCCTAGGCCTGATGCTAACCCTAACACTTACCCTAACACTATCCTAGGGCTCATGCTAACCCTAACCCATACACTATCCTAGGGCTGATGCTAACCCTAAACCTAACCCTAACACTCTCCTAGGGCTGAGGCTAACGCTAACCCTAACAGTATCCTAGGGCTAATGCTAACCCTAACCCTAACCCTAACACTATCCTAGGGCTGATGCTAACCCTAACCCTAACCCTAACACTATCCTAGGGCTGATGCTAACCCTAACCCTAACACTATCCTAGGCCTGGTGCTAACCCTAACCCTAACCCTAACACTATCCTAGAGCTGATGCTAACCCTAACCCTAACAATATCCTAGGGCTGATGCTAACCCTAAACCTAACCCTAACACTATCCTAGGGCTGATGCTAACCCTAACCCTAACACTATCCTAGGGCTTATCCTAACACTAACCCTAACACTAACCCTAACCCTAATACTATCCTAGGGCTGATGCTAACCCTAACCCTAACACTTTCCTAGGGCTGATGCTAACCCTAACCCTAACACTATCCTAGGGCTGATGCTAACCCTAACCCTAACCCTAACACTATCCTAGGGTTGATGCTAACCCTAACCCTAACACTATCCTAGGGCTGATGCTAACCCTAACCCTAACCCTAACACTATCCTAGGGCTGATGCTAACCCTAACCCTAACACTATCCTAGGCCTGGTGCTAACCCTAACCCTAACCCTAACACTATCCTAGGCCTGATGCTAACCCCATCCCTAACCCTAACACTCTTCTAGGGCTGATGCTAACCCTAACCCTAACCCTAACACTATCCTAGGGCTGATGCTAACCCTAACCGTAACCCTAACACTATCCTAGAGCTGATCCTAACCCTAACCCTAACCCTAACCCTAACCCTAACACTATCCTAGGGCTGATGCTAACCCTAACACTAACACTATCCTAGGGCTGATGCTAACCCTAACCCTAACCCTAACACTATCCTAGGGCTGATGCTAACCCTAACCCTAACACTATCCTAGGCCTGGTGCTAACCCTAACCCTAACCCTAACACTATCCTAGGGCTGATGCTAACCCTAACCCTAACAATATCCTAGGGCTGATGCTAACCCTAACCCTAACCCTAACACTATCCTAGGGCTGATGCTAACCCTAACCCTAACACTATCCTAGGGCTTATCCTAACACTAAACCTAACACTAACCCTAACCCTAATACTATCCTAGGGCTGATGCTAACCCTAACCCTAACACTTACACTATCCTAGTGCTGATGCTAACCCTAACCCTAACCCTAACACTATCCTAGGTCTGATGCTAACCCTAACCCTAACACTATCCTAGGGCTGATGCTAACCCTAACCCTAACCCTAACACTATCCTAGGGCTGATGTTAACCCTAACCCTAACACTATCCTAGGCCTGATGCTAACCCTATCCCTAACCCTAACACTCTCCTAGGGCTGATGCTAACCCTAATCCTAACCCTAACACTATCCTAGGGTTGATGCTAACCCTAACCCTAACACTATCCTAGGGCTGATGCTAACCCTAACCCTAACCCTAACACTATCCTAGGGCTGATGCTAACCCTAACCCTAACACTATCCTAGGCCTGATGCTAACCCTAACCCTAACCCTAACACTATCCTAGGGCTGATGCTAACCCTAACCCTAACACTATCCTGGGGCTGATGCTAACCCTAACCCTAACCCTAACACTATCCTAGGGCTGATGCTAACCCTAACCCTAACACTATCCTAGGGCTGATGCTAACCCTAAACCTAACACTATCCTAGGCCTGATGCTAACCCTATCCCTAACCCTAACACTCTTCTAGGGCTGATCCTAAACCTAACCCTAACCCTAACCCTAACACTATCCTAGGGTTGATGCTAACCCTAACCCTAACACTATCCTAGGGCTGATGCTAACCCTAACCCTAACCCTAACACTATCCTAGGGCTGATGCTAACCCTAACCCTAACAATATCCTAGGCCTGATGCTAACCCTAACCCTAACCCTAACACTATCCTAGGGCTGATGCTAACCCTAACCCTAACACTATCCTAGGGCTGATGCTAACCCTAACCCTAACCCTAACACTATCCTAGGCCTGATGCTAACCCTAACCCTAACACTATCCTAGGGCTGATGCTAACCCTAACCCTAACCCTAACACTATCCTAGGCCTGATGCTAACCCTAACCCTCACCCTAACACTATCCTACGGTTGATGCTAACCCTAACCCTAACCCTAACACTATCCTAGGGCTGATGCTAACCCTAACCCTAACACTATCCTAGGGCTGATGCTAACCCTAACCCTAACCCTAACACTATCCTAGGCCTGATGCTAACCCTAACCCTAACCCTAACACTATCCTAGGGCAGATGCTAATCCTAACCCTAACACTATCCTAGGGCTGATGCTAACCCTAACCCTAACCCTAACACTATCCTAGGGTTGATGCTAACCCTAACCCTAACACTATCCTAGGGCTGATGCTAACCCTAACCCTAACCCTAACACTATCCTAGGGCTGATGCTAACCCTAACCCTAACACTATCCTAGGGCTGATGCTAACCCTAACCCTAACCCTAACACTATCCTAGGGTTGATGCTAACCCTAACCCTAACACTATCCCAGGGCTGATGCTAACCCTAACCCTAACCCTAACACTATCCTAGGGCTGATGCTAACCCTAACCCTAACACTATCCTTTGCCTGGTGCTAACCCTAACCCTAACCCTAACACTATCCTAGGCCTGATGCTAACCCCATCCCTAACCCTAACACTATCCTAGGGTTGATGCTAACCCTAACCCTAACGCTAACACTATCCTAGGGCTGATGCTAACCCTAACCCTAACACTATCCTAGGGCTGATGCTAACCCTAACCCTAACACTAACACTATCCTAGGCCTGATGCTAACCCTAACCCTAACCCTAACACTATCCTAGGGCAGATGCTAATCCTAACCCTAACACTATCCTAGGGCTGATGCTAACCCTAACCCTAACCCTAACACTATCCTAGGGCTGATGCTAACCCTAACCCTAACCCTAACACTATGCTAGGGCTGATGCTAACCCTAACCCTAACACTATCCTAGGGCTGATGCTAACCCTAACACTAACACTATCCTAGGGCTGATGCTAACCCTAACCCTAACCCTAACACTATCCTAGGGTTGATGCTAACCCTAACCCTAACACTATCCTAGGGCTGATGCTAACCCTAAGCCTAACCCTAACACTATCCTAGGGCTGATGCTAACCCTAACCCTAACACTATCCTAGGCCTGGTGCTAACCCTAACCCTAACCCTAACACTATCCTAGGCCTGATGCTAACCCCATCCCTAACCCTAACACTCTTCTAGGGCTGATGCTAACCCTAACCCTAACCCTAACACTATCCTAGGGCAGATGCTAATCCTAACCCTAACACTATCCTAGGGCTGATGCTAACCCTAACCCTAACCCTAACACTATCCTAGGGTTGATGCTAACCCTAACCCTAACACTATCCTAGGGCTGATGCTAACCCTAACCCTAACCCTAACACTATGCTAGGGCTGATGCTAACCCTAACCCTAACACTATCCTAGGGCTGATGCTAACCCTAACACTAACACTATCCTAGGGCTGATGCTAACCCTAACCCTAACCCTAACACTATCCTAGGGTTGATGCTAACCCTAACCCTAACACTATCCTAGGGCTGATGCTAACCCTAACCCTAACCCTAACACTATCCTAGGGCTGATGCTAACCCTAACCCTAACACTATCCTAGGCCTGGTGCTAACCCTAACCCTAACCCTAACACTATCCTAGGCCTGATGCTAACCCCATCCCTAACCCTAACACTCTTCTAGGGCTGATGCTAACCCTAACCCTAATCCTAACACTATCCTAGGGCTGATGCTAACCCTAACCGTAACCCTAACACTATCCTAGAGCTGATCCTAACCCTAACCCTAACACTAACCCTAACCCTAATACTATCCTAGGGCTGATGCTAACCCTAACCCTAACCCTAACACCATCCTAGGGCTGATGCTAACCCTAACACTAACACTATCCTAGGGCTGATGCTAACCCTAACCCTAACCCTAACACTATCCTAGGGCTGATGCTAACCCTAACCCTAACTCTAACACTATCCTAGGGCTGAGGCTAACCCTAACCCTAACACTATCCTACGGCTGATGCTAACCCTAACCCTAACCGTAACACTATCCTAAGGCTGATGCTAACCCTAACACTAACATTATCATAGGCCTGATGCTAACCCTAACCCTAACCCTAACACTATCCTAGGGATGATGCTAACCGTAACCCTAATACTATCCTAGGGCTGATGCTAACCCTAACCCTAACCCTAACACTATCCTAGGGCTGATGGTAACACTAACCCTAACAATATCCTAGGCCTGATGATATCCCTAACCCTAAACCTAACACTATCCTAGGGCTCATGCTAACCCTAACCCTAACACTAACACTATCCTAGGGATGATTCTAACCGTAACCCTAACACTATCCTAGGCCTGATGCTAACCCTAACACTTACCCTAACACTATCCTAGGGCTCATGCTAACCCTAACCCTTACACTATCCTAGGGCTGATGCTAACCCTAAACCTAACCCTAACACTCTCCTAGGGCTGAGGCTAACGCTAACCCTAACAGTTTCCTAGGGCTAATGCTAACCCTAACCCTAACACTATCCTAGGGCTGATGCTAACCCTAACCCTAACCCTAACACTATCCTAGGGCTGATGCTAACCCTAACCCTAACACTATCCTAGGCCTGGTGCTAACCCTAACCCTAACGCTAACACTATCCTAGGGATGATGCTAACCCTAACCCTAACAATATCCTAGGGCTGATGCTAACCCTAACCCTAACCCTAACACTATCCTAGGGCTGATGCTAACCCTAACCCTAACACTATCCTAGGGCTTATCCTAACACTAACCCTAACACTAACCCTAACCCTAATACTATCCTAGGGCTGATGCTAACCCTAACCCTAACACTTACACTATCCTAGGGCTGATGCTAACCCTAACCCTAACCCTAACACTATACTAGGTCTGATGCTAACCCTAACCCTAACACTATCCTAGGGCTGATGCTAACCCTAACCCTAACCCTAACACTATCCTATGGCTGATGTTAACCCTAACCCTAACACTATCCTAGGCCTGATGCTAACCCTATCCCTAACCCTAACACTATCCTAGGCCTGATGCTAACCCTAACCCTAACCCTAACACTATCCTAGGGCAGATGCTAATCCTAACCCTAACACTATCCTAGGGCTGATGCTAACCCTAACCCTAACCCTAACACTATCCTAGGGTTGATGCTAACCCTAACCCTAACACTATCCTAGGGCTGATGCTAACCCTAACCCTAACCCTAACACTATGCTAGGGCTGATGCTAACCCTAACCCTAACACTTTCCTAGGGCTGATGCTAACCCTAACCCTAACACTATCCTAGGGCTGATGCTAACCCTAACCCTAACCCTAACACTATCCTAGGGTTGATGCTAACCCTAACCCTAACACTATCCTAGGGCTGATGCTAACCCTAACCCTAACCCTAACACTATCCTAGGGCTGATGCTAACCCTAACCCTAACACTATCCTAGGCCTGGTGCTAACCCTAACCCTAACCCTAACACTATCCTAGGCCTGATGCTAACCCCATCCCTAACCCTAACACTCTTCTAGGGCTGATGCTAACCCTAACCCTAACCCTAACACTATCCTAGGGCTGATGCTAACCCTAACCGTAACCCTAACACTATCCTAGAGCTGATCCTAACCCTAACCCTAACACTAACCCTAACCCTAATACTATCCTAGGGCTGATGCTAACCCTAACCCTAACCCTAACACTATCCTAGGGCTGATGCTAACCCTAACACTAACACTATCCTAGGGCTGATGCTAACCCTAACCCTAACCCTAACACTATCCTAGGGCTGATGCTAACCCTAACCCTAACACTATCCTAGGCCTGGTGCTAACCCTAACCCTAACCCTAACACTATCCTAGGGCTGATGCTAACCCTAACCCTAACAATATCCTAGGGCTGATGCTAACCCTAACCCTAACCCTAACACTATCCTAGGGCTGATGCTAACCCTAACCCTAACACTATCCTAGGGCTTATCCTAACACTAAACCTAACACTAACCCTAACCCTAATACTATCCTAGGGCTGATGCTAACCCTAACCCTAACACTTACACTATCCTAGTGCTGATGCTAACCCTAACCCTAACCCTAACACTATCCTAGGTCTGATGCTAACCCTAACCCTAACACTATCCTAGGGCTGATGCTAACCCTAACCCTAACCCTAACACTATCCTAGGGCTGATGTTAACCCTAACCCTAACACTATCCTAGGCCTGATGCTAACCCTATCCCTAACCCTAACACTCTCCTAGGGCTGATGCTAACCCTAATCCTAACCCTAACACTATCCTAGGGTTGATGCTAACCCTAACCCTAACACTATCCTAGGGCTGATGCTAACCCTAACCCTAACCCTAACACTATCCTAGGGCTGATGCTAACCCTAACCCTAACACTATCCTAGGCCTGATGCTAACCCTAACCCTAACCCTAACACTATCCTAGGGCTGATGCTAACCCTAACCCTAACACTATCCTGGGGCTGATGCTAACCCTAACCCTAACCCTAACACTATCCTAGGGCTGATGCTAACCCTAACCCTAACACTATCCTAGGGCTGATGCTAACCCTAAACCTAACACTATCCTAGGCCTGATGCTAACCCTATCCCTAACCCTAACACTCTTCTAGGGCTGATCCTAAACCTAACCCTAACCCTAACCCTAACACTATCCTAGGGTTGATGCTAACCCTAACCCTAACACTATCCTAGGGCTGATGCTAACCCTAACCCTAACCCTAACACTATCCTAGGGCTGATGCTAACCCTAACCCTAACAATATCCTAGGCCTGATGCTAACCCTAACCCTAACCCTAACACTATCCTAGGGCTGATGCTAACCCTAACCCTAACACTATCCTAGGGCTGATGCTAACCCTAACCCTAACCCTAACACTATCCTAGGCCTGATGCTAACCCTAACCCTAACACTATCCTAGGGCTGATGCTAACCCTAACCCTAACCCTAACACTATCCTAGGCCTGATGCTAACCCTAACCCTCACCCTAACACTATCCTACGGTTGATGCTAACCCTAACCCTAACCCTAACACTATCCTAGGGCTGATGCTAACCCTAACCCTAACACTATCCTAGGGCTGATGCTAACCCTAACCCTAACCCTAACACTATCCTAGGCCTGATGCTAACCCTAACCCTAACCCTAACACTATCCTAGGGCAGATGCTAATCCTAACCCTAACACTATCCTAGGGCTGATGCTAACCCTAACCCTAACCCTAACACTATCCTAGGGTTGATGCTAACCCTAACCCTAACACTATCCTAGGGCTGATGCTAACCCTAACCCTAACCCTAACACTATCCTAGGGCTGATGCTAACCCTAACCCTAACACTATCCTAGGGCTGATGCTAACCCTAACCCTAACCCTAACACTATCCTAGGGTTGATGCTAACCCTAACCCTAACACTATCCCAGGGCTGATGCTAACCCTAACCCTAACCCTAACACTATCCTAGGGCTGATGCTAACCCTAACCCTAACACTATCCTTTGCCTGGTGCTAACCCTAACCCTAACCCTAACACTATCCTAGGCCTGATGCTAACCCCATCCCTAACCCTAACACTATCCTAGGGTTGATGCTAACCCTAACCCTAACGCTAACACTATCCTAGGGCTGATGCTAACCCTAACCCTAACACTATCCTAGGGCTGATGCTAACCCTAACCCTAACACTAACACTATCCTAGGCCTGATGCTAACCCTAACCCTAACCCTAACACTATCCTAGGGCAGATGCTAATCCTAACCCTAACACTATCCTAGGGCTGATGCTAACCCTAACCCTAACCCTAACACTATCCTAGGGCTGATGCTAACCCTAACCCTAACCCTAACACTATGCTAGGGCTGATGCTAACCCTAACCCTAACACTATCCTAGGCCTGATGCTAACCCTAACCCTAACCCTAACACTATCCTAGGGCAGATGCTAATCCTAACCCTAACACTATCCTAGGGCTGATGCTAACCCTAACCCTAACCCTAACACTATCCTAGGGTTGATGCTAACCCTAACCCTAACACTATCCTAGGGCTGATGCTAACCCTAACCCTAACCCTAACACTATGCTAGGGCTGATGCTAACCCTAACCCTAACACTATCCTAGGGCTGATGCTAACCCTAACCCTAACACTATCCTAGGGCTGATTCTAACCCTAACCCTAACCCTAACACTATCCTAGGGTTGATGCTAACCCTAACCCTAACACTATCCTAGGGCTGATGCTAACCCTAACCTTAACCCTAACACTATCCTAGGGCTGATGCTAACCCTAACCCTAACACTATCCTAGGCCTGGTGCTAACCCTAACCCTAACCCTAACACTATCCTAGGCCTGATGCTAACCCCATCCCTAACCCTAACACTCTTCTAGGGCTGATGCTAACCCTAACCCTAACCCTAACACTATCCTAGGGCTGATGCTAACCCTAACCGTAACCCTAACACTATCCTAGAGCTGATCCTAACCCTAACCCTAACACTAACCCTAACCCTAATACTATCCTAGGGCTGATGCTAACCCTAACCCTAACCCTAACACTATCCTAGGGCTGATGCTAACCCTAACACTAACACTATCCTAGGGCTGATGCTAACCCTAACCCTAACCCTAACACTATCCTAGGGCTGATGCTAACCCTAACCCTAACTCTAACACTATCCTAGGGCTGAGGCTAACCCTAACCCTAACACTATCCTACGGCTGATGCTAACCCTAACCCTAACCGTAACACTATCTGAAGGCTGATGCTAACCCTAACACTAACATTATCATAGGCCTGGTGCTAACCCTAACCCTAACCCTAACACTATCCTAGGGATGATGCTAACCCTAACCCTAATACTATCCTAGGGCTGATGCTAACCCTAACCCTAACCCTAACACTATCCTAGGGCTGATGGTAACACTAACCCTAACAATATCCTAGGCCTGATGATATCCCTAACCCTAAACCTAACACTATCCTAGGGCTCATGCTAACCCTAACCCTAACCCTAACACTATCCTAGGGATGATTCTAACCGTAACCCTAACACTATCCTAGGCCTCATGCTAACCCTAACACTTACCATAACACTATCCTATTGCTCATGCTAACCCTAACCCTTACACTATCCTAGGGCTGATGCTACCCCTAAACCTAACCCTAACACTCTCCTAGGGCTGAGGCTAACGCTAACCCTAACAGTATCCTAGGGCTAATGCTAACCCTAACCCTAACCCTAACACTATCCTAGGGCTGATGCTAACCCTAACCCTAACCCTAACACTATCCTAGGGCTGATGCTAACCCTAACCCTAACACTATCCTAGGCCTGGTGCTAACCCTAACCCTAACCCTAACACTATCCTAGGGCTGATGCTAACCCTAACCCTAACAATATCCTAGGGCTGATGCTAACCCTAACCCTAACCCTAACACTATCCTAGGGCTGATGCTAACCCTAACCCTAACACTATCCTAGGGCTTATCCTAACACTAACCCTAACACTAACCCTAACCCTAATACTATCCTAGGGCTGATGCTAACCCTAACCCTAACACTTACACTATCCTAGGGCTGATGCTAACCCTAACCCTAACCCTAACACTATCCTAGGTCTGATGCTAACCCTAACCCTAACACTATCCTAGGGCTGATGCTAACCCTAACCCTAACCCTAACACTATCCTAGGGCTGATGTTAACCCTAACCCTAACACTATCCTAGGCCTGATGCTAACCCTATTCCTAACCCTAACACTCTCCTAGGGCTGATGCTAACCCTAATCCTAACCCTAACACTATCCTAGGGTTGATGCTAACCCTAACCCTAACACTATCCTAGGGCTGATGCTAACCCTAACCCTAACCCTAACACTATCCTAGGGCTGATGCTAACCCTAACCCTAACACTATCCTAGGCCTGATGCTAACCCTAACCCTAACCCTAACACTATCCTAGCCCTGATGCTAACCCTAACCCTAACCCTAACACTATCCTAGGGCAGATGCTAATCCTAACCCTAACACTATCCTAGGGCTGATGCTAACCCTAACCCTAACCCTAACACTATCCTAGGGCTGATGCTAACCCTAACCCTAACCCTAACACTATGCTAGGGCTGATGCTAACCCTAACCCTAACACTATCCTAGGGCTGATGCTAACCCTAACCCTAACACTATCCTAGGGCTGATGCTAACCCTAACCCTAACCCTAACACTATCCTAGGGTTGATGCTAACCCTAACCCTAACACTATCCTAGGGCTGATGCTAACCCTAACCCTAACCCTAACACTATCCTAGGGCTGATGCTAACCCTAACCCTAACACTATCCTAGGCCTGGTGCTAACCCTAACCCTAACCCTAACACTATCCTAGGCCTGATGCTAACCCCATCCCTAACCCTAACACTCTTCTAGGGCTGATGCTAACCCTAACCCTAACCCTAACACTATCCTAGGGCTGATGCTAACCCTAACCGTAACCCTAACACTATCCTAGAGCTGATCCTAACCCTAACCCTAACCCTAACCCTAACCCTAATACTATCCTAGGGCTGATGCTAACCCTAACCCTAACCCTAACACTATCCTAGGGCTGATGCTAACCCTAACACTAACACTATCCTAGGGCTGATGCTAACCCTAACCCTAACCCTAACACTATCCTAGGGCTGAGGCTAACCCTAACCCTAACTCTAACACTATCCTAGGGCTGAGGCTAACCCTAACCCTAACACTATCCTAGGGCTGATGCTAACCCTAACCCTAACCCTAACACTATCCTAGGCCTGATGCTAACCCTAACCCTAACCCTTACACTATCCTAGGGCAGATGCTAATCCTAACCCTAACACTATCCTAGGGCTGATGCTAACCCTAACCCTAACCCTAACACTATCCTAGGGCAGATGCTAACCCTAACCCTAACACTATCCTAGGGCTGATGCTAACCCTAACCCTAACCCTAACACTATCCTAGGGCTGATGCTAACCCTAACCCTAACACTATCCTAGGTCTGATGCTAACCCTAACCCTAACCCTAACACTATCCTAGGGTTGATGCTAACCCTAACCCTAACACTATCCTAGGGCTGATGCTAACCCTAACCCTAACCCTAACACTATCCTAGGGCTGATGCTAACCCTAACCCTAACACTATCCTAGGCCTGGTGCTAACCCTAACCCTAACCCTAACACTATCCTAGGCCTGATGCTAACCCCATCCCTAACCCTAACACTATCCTAGGGTTGATGCTAACCCTAACCCTAACGCTAACACTATCCTAGGGCTGATGCTAACCCTAACCCTAACACTATCCTAGGGCTGATGCTAACCCTAACCCTAACCCTAACACTATCCTAGGCCTGATGCTAACCCTAACCCTAACCCTAACACTATCCTAGGGCAGATGCTAATCCTAACCCTAACACTATCCTAGGGCTGATGTTAACCCTAACCCTAACCCTAACACTATCCTAGGGCTGATGCTAACCCTAACCCTAACCCTAACACTATGCTAGGGCTGATGCTAACCCTATCCCTAACACTATCCTAGGGCTGATCCTAACCCTAAACCTAACACTATCCTAGGGCTGATGCTAACCCTAACCCTAACCCTAACACTATCCTAGGGTTGATGCTAACCCTAACCCTAACACTATCCTAGGGCTGATGCTAACCCTAACCCTAACCCTAACACTATCCTAGGGCTGATGCTAACCCTAACCCTAACACTATCCTAGGCCTGGTGCTAACCCTAACCCTAACCCTAACACTATCCTAGGCCTGATGCTAACCCCATCCCTAACCCTAACACTCTTCTAGGGCTGATGCTAACCCTAACCCTAACCCTAACACTATCCTAGGGCAGATGCTAATCCTAACCCTAACACTATCCTAGGGCTGATGCTAACCCTAACCCTAACCCTAACACTATCCTAGGGTTGATGCTAACCCTAACCCTAACACTATCCTAGGGCTGATGCTAACCCTAACCCTAACCCTAACAATATGCTAGGGCTGATGCTAACCCTAACCCTAACACTATCCTAGGGCTGATGCTAACCCTAACCCTAACACTATCCTAGGGCTGATGCTAACCCTAACCCTAACCCTAACACTATCCTAGGGTTGATGCTAACCCTAACCCTAACACTATCCTAGGGCTGATGCTAACCCTAACCCTAACCCTAACACTATCCTAGGGCTGATGCTAACCCTAACCCTAACACTATCCTAGGCCTGGTGCTAACCCTAACCCTAACCCTAACACTATCCTAGGCCTGATGGTAACCCCATCCCTAACCCTAACACTCTTCTAGGGCTGATGCTAACCCTAACCCTAACCCTAACACTATCCTAGGGCTGATGCTAACCCTAACCTAACCCTAACACTATCCTAGAGCTGATCCTAACCCTAACCCTAACACTAACCCTAACCCTAATACTATCCTAGGGCTGATGCTAACCCTAACCCTAACCCTAACACTATCCTAGGGCTGATGCTAACCCTAACACTAACACTATCCTAGGGCTGATGCTAACCCTAACCCTAACCCTAACACTATCCTAGGGCTGATGCTAACCCTAACCCTAACTCTAACACTATCCTAGGGCTGAGGCTAACCCTAACCCTAACACTATCCTACGGCTGATGCTAACCCTAACCATAACCGTAACACTATCCTAAGGCTGATGCTAACCCTAACACTAACATTATCATAGGCCTGGTGCTAACCCTAACCCTAATCCTAACACTATCCTAGGGCTGATGCTAACCCTATCCCTAATACTATCCTAGGGCTGATGCTAACCCTAACCCTAACCCTAACACTATCCTAGGGCTGATGGTAACACTAACCCTAACAATATCCTAGGCCTGATGATATCCCTAACCCTAAACCTAACACTATCCTAGGGCTCATGCTAACCCTAACCCTAACCCTAACACTATCCTAGGGATGATTCTAACCGTAACCCTAACACTATCCTAGGCCTGATGCTAACCCTAACACTTACCCTAACACTATCCTAGGGCTCATGCTAACCCTAACCCTTACACTATCCTAGGGCTGATGCTAACCCTAAACCTAACCCTAACACTCTCCTAGGGCTGAGGCTAACCCTAACCCTAACAGTATCCTAGGGCTAATGCTAACCCTAACCCTAACCCTAACACTATCCTAGGGCTGATGCTAACCCTAACCCTAACCCTAACACTATCCTAGGGCTGATGCTAACCCTAACCCTAACCCTAACACTATCCTAGGCCTGATGCTAACCCTAACCCTAACCCTTACACTATCCTAGGGCAGATGCTAATCCTAACCCTAACACTATCCTAGGGCTGATGCTAACCCTAACCCTAACCCTAACACTATCCTAGGGCAGATGCTAACCCTAACCCTAACACTATCCTAGGGCTGATGCTAACCCTAACCCTAACCCTAACACTATCCTAGGGCTGATGCTAACCCTAACCCTAACACTATCCTAGGTCTGATGCTAACCCTAACCCTAACCCTAACACTATCCTAGGGTTGATGCTAACCCTAACCCTAACACTATCCTAGGGCTGATGCTAACCCTAACCCTAACCCTAACACTATCCTAGGGCTGATGCTAACCCTAACCCTAACACTATCCTAGGCCTGGTGCTAACCCTAACCCTAACCCTAACACTATCCTAGGCCTGATGCTAACCCCATCCCTAACCCTAACACTATCCTAGGGTTGATGCTGACCCTAACCCTAACGCTAACACTATCCTAGGGCTGATGCTAACCCTAACCCTAACACTATCCTAGGGCTGATGCTAACCCTAACCCTAACCCTAACACTATCCTAGGCCTGATGCTAACCCTAACCCTAACCCTAACACTATCCTAGGGCAGATGCTAATCCTAACCCTAACACTATCCTAGGGCTGATGCTAACCCTAACCCTAACCCTAACACTATCCTAGGGCTGATGCTAACCCTAACCCTAACCCTAACACTATGCTAGGGCTGATGCTAACCCTAACCCTAACACTATCCTAGGGCTGATCCTAACCCTAACCCTAACACTATCCTAGGGCTGATGCTAACCCTAACCCTAACCCTAACACTATCCTAGGGTTGATGCTAACCCTAACCTTAACACTATCCTAGGGCTGATGCTAACCCTAACCCTAACCCTAACACTATCCTAGGGCTGATGCTAACCCTAACCCTAACACTATCCTAGGCCTGGTGCTAACCCTAACCCTAACCCTAACACTATCCTAGGCCTGATGCTAACCCCATCCCTAACCCTAACACTCTTCTAGGGCTGATGCTAACCCTAACCCTAACCCTAACACTATCCTAGGGCAGATGCTAATCCTAACCCTAACACTATCCTAGGGCTGATGCTAACCCTAACCCTAACCCTAACACTATCCTAGGGTTGATGCTAAACCTAACCCTAACACTATCCTAGGGCTGATGCTAACCCTAACCCTAACCCTAACAATATGCTAGGGCTGATGCTAACCCTAACCCTAACACTATCCTAGGGCTGATGCTAACCCTAACCCTAACACTATCCTAGGGCTGATGCTAACCCTAACCCTAACCCTAACACTATCCTAGGGTTGATGCTAACCCTAACCCTAACACTATCCTAGGGCTGATGCTAACCCTAACCCTAACCCTAACACTATCCTAGGGCTGATGCTAACCCTAACCCTAACACTATCCTAGGCCTGGTGCTAACCCTAACCCTAACCCTAACACTATCCTAGGCCTGATGCTAACCCCATCCCTAACCCTAACACTCTTCTAGGGCTGATGCTAACCCTAACCCTAACCCTAACACTATCCTAGGGCTGATGCTAACCCTAACCGTAACCCTAACACTATCCTAGAGCTGATCCTAACCCTAACCCTAACACTAACCCTAACCCTAATACTATCCTAGGGCTGATGCTAACCCTAACCCTAACCCTAACACTATCCTAGGGCTGATGCTAACCCTAACACTAACACTATCCTAGGGCTGATGCTAACCCTAACCCTAATCCTAACACTATCCTAGGGCTGATGCTAACCCTAACCCTAACTCTAACACTATCCTAGGGCTGAGGCTAACCCTAACCCTAACACTATCCTACGGCTGATGCTAACCCTAACCCTAACCGTAACACTATCCTAAGGCTGATGCTAACCCTAACACTAACATTATCATAGGCCTGGTGCTAACCCTAACCCTAACCCTAACACTATCCTAGGGCTGATGCTAACCCTATCCCTAATACTATCCTAGGGCTGATGCTAACCCTAACCCTAACCCTAACACTATCCTAGGGCTGATGGTAACACTAACCCTAACAATATCCTAGGCCTGATGATATCCCTAACCCTAAACCTAACACTATCCTAGGGCTCATGCTAACCCTAACCCTAACCCTAACACTATCCTAGGGATGATTCTAACCGTAACCCTAACACTATCCTAGGCCTCATGCTAACCCTAACACTTACCCTAACACTATCCTAGGGCTCATGCTAACCCTAACCCTTACACTATCCTAGGGCTGATGCTAACCCTAAACCTAACCCTAACACTCTCCTAGGGCTGAGGCTAACCCTAACCCTAACAGTATCCTAGGGCTAATGCTAACCCTAACCCTAACCCTAACACTATCCTAGGGCTGATGCTAACCCTAACCCTAACCCTAACACTATCCTAGGGCTGATGCTAACCCTAACCCTAACACTATCCTAGGCCTGGTGCTAACCCTAACCCTAACCCTAACACTATCCTAGGGCTGATGCTAACCCTAACGCTAACAATATCCTAGGGCTGATGCTAACCCTAACCCTAACCCTAACACTATCCTAGGGCTGATTCTAACCCTAACCCTAACACTATCCTAGGGCTTATCCTAACACTAACACTAACACTAACCCTAACCCTAATACTATCCTAGGGCTGATGCTAACCCTAACCCTAACACTTACACTATCCTAGGGCTGATGCTAACCCTAACCCTAACCCTAACACTATCCTAGGGCTGATGCTAACCCTAACCCTAACCCTAACACTATCCTAGGGCTGATGCTAACCCTAACCCTAACACTATCCTTGGCCTGATGCTAACCCTAACCCTAACCCTAACACTATCCTAGGGCTGATGCTAACCCTAACCCTAACACTATCCTGGGGCTGATGCTAACCCTAACCCTAACCCTAACACTATCCTAGGGCTGATGCTAACCCTAACCCTAACACTATCCTAGGGCTGATGCTAACCCTAACCCTAACCCTAACACTATCCTAGGCCTGATGCTAACCCTAACCCTAACCCTAACACTATCCTAGGGCAGATGCTAATCCTAACCCTAACACTATCCTAGGGCTGATGCTAACCCTAACCCTAACCCTAAAAGTATCCTAGGGTTGATGCTAACCCTAACCCTAACACTATCCTTGGGCTGATGCTAACCCTAACCCTAACCCTAACACTATCCTAGGGCTGATGCTAACCCTAACCCTAACACTATCCTAGGGCTGATGCTAACCCTAACCCTAACACTATCCTAGGGCTGATGCTAACCCTAACCCTAACACTATCCTAGGGCTGATGCTAACCCTAACCCTAACACTATCCTAGGGCTGATGCTAACCCTAACCCTAACACTATCCTAGGGCTGATGCTAACCCTAACCCTAACCCTAACACTATCCTAGGCCTGATGCTAACCCTAACCCTAACCCTAACACTATCCTAGGGCAGATGCTAATCCTAACCCTAACACTATCCTAGGGCTGATGCTAACCCTAACCCTAACCCTAACACTATCCTAGGGTTGATGCTAACCCTAACCCTAACACTATCCTAGGGCTGATGCTAACCCTAACCCTAACCCTAACACTATGCTAGGGCTGATGCTAACCCTATCCCTAACACTATCCTAGAGCTGATGCTAACCCTAACCCTAACACTATCCTAGGGCTGATGCTAACCCTAACCCTAACCCTAACACTATCCTAGGGTTGATGCTAACCCTAACCCTAACACTATCCTAGGGCTGATGCTAACCCTCACCCTAACCCTAACACTATCCTAGGGCTGATGCTAACCCTAACCCTAACACTATCCTAGGCCTGGTGCTAACCCTAACCCTAACCCTAACACTATCCTAGGCCTGATGCTAACCCCATCCCTAACCCTAACACTCTTCTAGGGCTGATGCTAACCCTAACCCTAACCCTAACACTATCCTAGGGCTGATGCTAACCCTAACCGTAACCCTAACACTATCCTAGAGCTGATCCTAACCCTAACCCTAACACTAACCCTAACCCTAATACTATCCTAGGGCTGATGCTAACCCTAACCCTAACCCTAACACTATCCTAGGGCTGATGCTAACCCTAACCCTAACACTATCCTAGGGCTGATGCTAACCCTAACCCTAACCCTAACACTATCCTAGGGCTGATGCTAACCCTAACCCTAACACTATCCTAGGGCTGATGCTAACCCTAACCCTAACCCTAACACTATCCTAGGCCTGATGCTAACCCTAACCCTAACCCTAACACTATCCTAGGGCAGATGCTAATCCTAACCCTAACACTATCCTAGGGCTGATGCTAACCCTAACCCTAACCCTAACACTATCCTAGGGTTGATGCTAACCCTAACCCTAACACTATCCTAGGGCTGATGCTAACCCTAACCCTAACCCTAACACTATGCTAGGGCTGATGCTAACCCTAACCCTAACACTATCCTAGGGCTGATGCTAACCCTAACCCTAACACTATCCTAGGGCTGATGCTAACCCTAACCCTAACCCTAACACTATCCTAGGGTTGATGCTAACCCTAACCCTAACACTATCCTAGGGCTGATGCTAACCCTAACCCTAACCCTAACACTATCCTAGGGCTGATGCTAACCCTAACCCTGACACTATCCTAGGCCTGGTGCTAACCCTAACCCTAACCCTAACACTATCCTAGGCCTGATGCTAACCCCATCCCTAACCCTAACACTCTTCTAGGGCTGATGCTAACCCTAACCCTAACCCTAACACTATCCTAGGGCTGATGCTAACCCTAACCGTAACCCTAACACTATCCTAAAGCTGATCCTAACCCTAACCCTAACACTAACCCTAACCCTAATACTATCCTAGGGCTGATGCTAACCCTAACCCTAACCCTAACACTATCCTAGGGCTGATGCTAACCCTAACACTAACACTATCCTAGGGCTGATGCTAACCCTAACCCTAACCCTAACACTATCCTAGGGCTGATGCTAACCCTAACCCTAACTCTAACACTATCCTAGGGCTGAGGCTAACCCTAACCCTAACACTATCCTACGGCTGATGCTAACCCTAACCCTAACCGTAACACTATCCTAAGGCTGATGCTAACCCTAACACTAACATTACCATAGGCCTGGTGCTAACCCTAACCCTAACCCTAACACTATCCTAGGGCTGATGCTAACCCTAACCCTAATACTATCCTAGGGCTGATGCTAACCCTAACCCTAACCCTAACACTATCCTAGGGCTGATGGTAACCCTAACCCTAACAATATCCTAGGGCTGATGCTAACCCTAACCCTAACCCTAACACTATCCTAGGGCTGATGCTAACCCTAACCCTAACACTATCCTAGGGCTTATCCTAACACTAACCCTAACACTAACCCTAACCCTAATACTATCCTAGGGCTGATGCTAACCCTAACCCTAACACTTACACTATCCTAGTGCTGATGCTAACCCTAACCCTAACCCTAACACTATCCTAGGTCTGATGCTAACCCTAACCCTAACACTATCCTAGGGCTGATGCTAACCCTAACCCTAACCCTAACACTATCCTAGGGCTGATGTTAACCCTAACCCTAACACTATCCTAGGCCTGATGCTAACCCTATCCCTAACCCTAACACTCTCCTAGGGCTGATGCTAACCCTAATCCTAACCCTAACACTATCCTAGGGTTGATGCTAACCCTAACCCTAACACTATCCTAGGGCTGATGCTAACCCTAACCCTAACCCTAACACTATCCTAGGGCTGATGCTAACCCTAACCCTAACACTATCCTAGGCCTGATGCTAACCCTAACCCTAACCCTAACACTATCCTAGGGCTGATGCTAACCCTAACCCTAACACTATCCTGGGGCTGATGCTAACCCTAACCCTAACCCTAACACTATCCTAGGGCTGATGCTAACCCTAACCCTAACACTATCCTAGGGCTGATGCTAACCCTAAACCTAACACTATCCTAGGCCTGATGCTAACCCTATCCCTAACCCTAACACTCTTCTAGGGCTGATCCTAAACCTAACCCTAACCCTAACCCTAACACTATCCTAGGGTTGATGCTAACCCTAACCCTAACACTATCCTAGGGCTGATGCTAACCCTAACCCTAACCCTAACACTATCCTAGGGCTGATGCTAACCCTAACCCTAACACTATCCTAGGCCTGATGCTAACCCTAACCCTAACCCTAACACTATCCTAGGGCTGATGCTAACCCTAACCCTAACACTATCCTAGGGCTGATGCTAACCCTAACCCTAACCCTAACACTATCCTAGGCCTGATGCTAACCCTAACCCTAACACTATCCTAGGGCTGATGCTAACCCTAACCCTAACCCTAACACTATCCTAGGCCCGATGCTAACCCTAACCCTAACCCTAACACTATCCTAGGGTTGATGCTAACCCTAACCCTAACCCTAACACTATCCTAGGGCTGATGCTAACCCTAACCCTAACACTATCCTAGGGCTGATGCTAACCCTAACCCTAACCCTAACACTATCCTAGGCCTGATGCTAACCCTAACCCTAACCCTAACACTATCCTAGGGCAGATGCTAATCCTAACCCTAACACTATCCTAGGGCTGATGCTAACCCTAACCCTAACCCTAACACTATCCTAGGGTTGATGCTAACCCTAACCCTAACACTATCCTAGGGCTGATGCTAACCCTAACCCTAACCCTAACACTATCCTAGGGCTGATGCTAACCCTAACCCTAACACTATCCTAGGGCTGATGCTAACCCTAACCCTAACCCTAACACTATCCTAGGGTTGATGCTAACCCTAACCCTAACACTATCCCAGGGCTGATGCTAACCCTAACCCTAACCCTAACACTATCCTAGGGCTGATGCTAACCCTAACCCTAACACTATCCTTTGCCTGGTGCTAACCCTAACCCTAACCCTAACACTATCCTAGGCCTGATGCTAACCCCATCCCTAACCCTAACACTATCCTAGGGTTGATGCTAACCCTAACCCTAACGCTAACACTATCCTAGGGCTGATGCTAACCCTCACCCTAACACTATCCTAGGGCTGATGCTAACCCTAACCCTAACCCTAACACTATCCTAGGCCTGATGCTAACCCTAACCCTAACCCTAACACTATCCTAGGGCAGATGCTAATCCTAACCCTAACACTATCCTAGGGCTGATGCTAACCCTAACCCTAACCCTAACACTATCCTAGGGCTGATGCTAACCCTAACCCTAACCCTAACACTATGCTAGGGCTGATGCTAACCCTAACCCTAACACTATCCTAGGGCTGATGCTAACCCTAACCCTAACACTATCCTAGGGCTGATGCTAACCCTAACCCTAACCCTAACACTATCCTAGGGTTGATGCTAACCCTAACCCTAACACTATCCTAGGGCTGATGCTAACCCTAACCCTAACCCTAACACTATCCTAGGGCTGATGCTAACCCTAACCCTAACACTATCCTAGGCCTGGTGCTAACCCTAACCCTAACCCTAACACTATCCTAGGCCTGATAGTAACCCCATCCCTAACCCTAACACTCTTCTAGGGCTGATGCTAACCCTAACCCTAACCCTAACACTATCCTAGGGCAGATGCTAATCCTAACCCTAACACTATCCTAGGGCTGATGCTAACCTTAACCCTAACCCTAACACTATCCTAGGGTTGATGCTAACCCTAACCCTAACACTATCCTAGGGCTGATGCTAACCCTAACCCTAACCCTAACACTATGCTAGGGCTGATGCTAACCCTAACCCTAACACTATCCTAGGGCTGATGCTAACCCTAACACTAACACTATCCTAGGGCTGATGCTAACCCTAACCCTAACCCTAACACTATCCTAGGGTTGATGCTAACCCTAACCCTAACACTATCCTAGGGCTGATGCTAACCCTAACCCTAACCCTAACACTATCCTTGGGCTGATGCTAACCCTAACCCTAACACTATCCTAGGCCTGGTGCTAACCCTAACCCTAACCCTAACACTATCCTAGGCCTGATGCTAACCCCATCCCTAACCCTAACACTCTTCTAGGGCTGATGCTAACCCTAACCCTAACCCTAACACTATCCTAGGGCTGATGCTAACCCTAACCGTAACCCTAACACTATCCTAGAGCTGATCCTAACCCTAACCCTAACACTAACCCTAACCCTAATACTATCCTAGGGCTGATGCTAACCCTAACCCTAACCCTAACACTATCCTATTGCTGATGCTAACCCTAACCCTAACACTATCCTAGGGCTGATGCTAACCCTAACCCTAACCCTAACACTATCCTAGGGCTGATGCTAACCCTAACCCTAACACTATCCTAGGGCTGATGCTAACCCTAACCCTAACCCTAACACTATCCTAGGCCTGATGCTAACCCTAACCCTAACCCTAACACTATCCTAGGGCAGATGCTAATCCTAACCCTAACACTATCCTAGGGCTGATGCTAACCCTAACCCTAACCCTAACACTATCCTAGGGTTGATGCTAACCCTAACCCTAACACTATCCTAGGGCTGATGCTAACCCTAACCCTAACCCTAACACTATGCTAGGGCTGATGCTAACCCTAACCCTAACACTTTCCTAGGGCTGATGCTAACCCTAACCCTAACACTATCCTAGGGCTGATGCTAACCCTAACCCTAACCCTAACACTATCCTAGGGTTGATGCTAACCCTAACCCTAACACTATCCTAGGGCTGATGCTAACCCTAACCCTAACCCTAACACTATCCTAGGGCTGATGCTAACCCTAACCCTAACACTATCCTAGGCCTGGTGCTAACCCTAACCCTAACCCTAACACTATCCTAGGCCTGATGCTAACCCCATCCCTAACCCTAACACTCTTCTAGGGCTGATGCTAACCCTAACCCTAACCCTAACACTATCCTAGGGCTGATGCTAACCCTAACCGTAACCCTAACACTATCCTAGAGCTGATCCTAACCCTAACCCTAACACTAACCCTAACCCTAATACTATCCTAGGGCTGATGCTAACCCTAACCCTAACCCTAACACTATCCTAGGGCTGATGCTAACCCTAACACTAACACTATCCTAGGGCTGATGCTAACCCTAACCCTAACCCTAACACTATCCTAGGGCTGATGCTAACCCTAACCCTAACACTATCCTAGGCCTGGTGCTAACCCTAACCCTAACCCTAACACTATCCTAGGGCTGATGCTAACCCTAACCCTAACAATATCCTAGGGCTGATGCTAACCCTAACCCTAACCCTAACACTATCCTAGGGCTGATGCTAACCCTAACCCTAACACTATCCTAGGGCTTATCCTAACACTAAACCTAACACTAACCCTAACCCTAATACTATCCTAGGGCTGATGCTAACCCTAACCCTAACACTTACACTATCCTAGTGCTGATGCTAACCCTAACCCTAACCCTAACACTATCCTAGGTCTGATGCTAACCCTAACCCTAACACTATCCTAGGGCTGATGCTAACCCTAACCCTAACCCTAACACTATCCTAGGGCTGATGTTAACCCTAACCCTAACACTATCCTAGGCCTGATGCTAACCCTATCCCTAACCCTAACACTCTCCTAGGGCTGATGCTAACCCTAATCCTAACCCTAACACTATCCTAGGGTTGATGCTAACCCTAACCCTAACACTATCCTAGGGCTGATGCTAACCCTAACCCTAACCCTAACACTATCCTAGGGCTGATGCTAACCCTAACCCTAACACTATCCTAGGCCTGATGCTAACCCTAACCCTAACCCTAACACTATCCTAGGGCTGATGCTAACCCTAACCCTAACACTATCCTGGGGCTGATGCTAACCCTAACCCTAACCCTAACACTATCCTAGGGCTGATGCTAACCCTAACCCTAACACTATCCTAGGGCTGATGCTAACCCTAAACCTAACACTATCCTAGGCCTGATGCTAACCCTATCCCTAACCCTAACACTCTTCTAGGGCTGATCCTAAACCTAACCCTAACCCTAACCCTAACACTATCCTAGGGTTGATGCTAACCCTAACCCTAACACTATCCTAGGGCTGATGCTAACCCTAACCCTAACCCTAACACTATCCTAGGGCTGATGCTAACCCTAACCCTAACAATATCCTAGGCCTGATGCTAACCCTAACCCTAACCCTAACACTATCCTAGGGCTGATGCTAACCCTAACCCTAACACTATCCTAGGGCTGATGCTAACCCTAACCCTAACCCTAACACTATCCTAGGCCTGATGCTAACCCTAACCCTAACACTATCCTAGGGCTGATGCTAACCCTAACCCTAACCCTAACACTATCCTAGGCCTGATGCTAACCCTAACCCTCACCCTAACACTATCCTACGGTTGATGCTAACCCTAACCCTAACCCTAACACTATCCTAGGGCTGATGCTAACCCTAACCCTAACACTATCCTAGGGCTGATGCTAACCCTAACCCTAACCCTAACACTATCCTAGGCCTGATGCTAACCCTAACCCTAACCCTAACACTATCCTAGGGCAGATGCTAATCCTAACCCTAACACTATCCTAGGGCTGATGCTAACCCTAACCCTAACCCTAACACTATCCTAGGGTTGATGCTAACCCTAACCCTAACACTATCCTAGGGCTGATGCTAACCCTAACCCTAACCCTAACACTATCCTAGGGCTGATGCTAACCCTAACCCTAACACTATCCTAGGGCTGATGCTAACCCTAACCCTAACCCTAACACTATCCTAGGGTTGATGCTAACCCTAACCCTAACACTATCCCAGGGCTGATGCTAACCCTAACCCTAACCCTAACACTATCCTAGGGCTGATGCTAACCCTAACCCTAACACTATCCTTTGCCTGGTGCTAACCCTAACCCTAACCCTAACACTATCCTAGGCCTGATGCTAACCCCATCCCTAACCCTAACACTATCCTAGGGTTGATGCTAACCCTAACCCTAACGCTAACACTATCCTAGGGCTGATGCTAACCCTAACCCTAACACTATCCTAGGGCTGATGCTAACCCTAACCCTAACACTAACACTATCCTAGGCCTGATGCTAACCCTAACCCTAACCCTAACACTATCCTAGGGCAGATGCTAATCCTAACCCTAACACTATCCTAGGGCTGATGCTAACCCTAACCCTAACCCTAACACTATCCTAGGGCTGATGCTAACCCTAACCCTAACCCTAACACTATGCTAGGGCTGATGCTAACCCTAACCCTAACACTATCCTAGGGCTGATGCTAACCCTAACCCTAACACTATCCTAGGGCTGATGCTAACCCTAACCCTAACCCTAACACTATCCTAGGGTTGATGCTAACCCTAACCCTAACACTATCCTAGGGCTGATGCTAACCCTAAGCCTAACCCTAACACTATCCTAGGGCTGATGCTAACCCTAACCCTAACACTATCCTAGGCCTGGTGCTAACCCTAACCCTAACCCTAACACTATCCTAGGCCTGATGCTAACCCCATCCCTAACCCTAACACTCTTCTAGGGCTGATGCTAACCCTAACCCTAACCCTAACACTATCCTAGGGCAGATGCTAATCCTAACCCTAACACTATCCTAGGGCTGATGCTAACCCTAACCCTAACCCTAACACTATCCTAGGGTTGATGCTAACCCTAACCCTAACACTATCCTAGGGCTGATGCTAACCCTAACCCTAACCCTAACACTATGCTAGGGCTGATGCTAACCCTAACCCTAACACTATCCTAGGGCTGATGCTAACCCTAACACTAACACTATCCTAGGGCTGATGCTAACCCTAACCCTAACCCTAACACTATCCTAGGGTTGATGCTAACCCTAACCCTAACACTATCCTAGGGCTGATGCTAACCCTAACCCTAACCCTAACACTATCCTAGGGCTGATGCTAACCCTAACCCTAACACTATCCTAGGCCTGGTGCTAACCCTAACCCTAACCCTAACACTATCCTAGGCCTGATGCTAACCCCATCCCTAACCCTAACACTCTTCTAGGGCTGATGCTAACCCTAACCCTAATCCTAACACTATCCTAGGGCTGATGCTAACCCTAACCGTAACCCTAACACTATCCTAGAGCTGATCCTAACCCTAACCCTAACACTAACCCTAACCCTAATACTATCCTAGGGCTGATGCTAACCCTAACCCTAACCCTAACACCATCCTAGGGCTGATGCTAACCCTAACACTAACACTATCCTAGGGCTGATGCTAACCCTAACCCTAACCCTAACACTATCCTAGGGCTGATGCTAACCCTAACCCTAACTCTAACACTATCCTAGGGCTGAGGCTAACCCTAACCCTAACACTATCCTACGGCTGATGCTAACCCTAACCCTAACCGTAACACTATCCTAAGGCTGATGCTAACCCTAACACTAACATTATCATAGGCCTGGTGCTAACCCTAACCCTAACCCTAACACTATCCTAGGGATGATGCTAACCGTAACCCTAATACTATCCTAGGGCTGATGCTAACCCTAACCCTAACCCTAACACTATCCTAGGGCTGATGGTAACACTAACCCTAACAATATCCTAGGCCTGATGATATCCCTAACCCTAAACCTAACACTATCCTAGGGCTCATGCTAACCCTAACCCTAACACTAACACTATCCTAGGGATGATTCTAACCGTAACCCTAACACTATCCTAGGCCTGATGCTAACCCTAACACTTACCCTAACACTATCCTAGGGCTCATGCTAACCCTAACCCTTACACTATCCTAGGGCTGATGCTAACCCTAAACCTAACCCTAACACTCTCCTAGGGCTGAGGCTAACGCTAACCCTAACAGTTTCCTAGGGCTAATGCTAACCCTAACCCTAACACTATCCTAGGGCTGATGCTAACCCTAACCCTAACCCTAACACTATCCTAGGGCTGATGCTAACCCTAACCCTAACACTATCCTAGGCCTGGTGATAACCCTAACACTATCCTAGGGATGATGCTAACCCTAACCCTAACAATATCCTAGGGCTGATGCTAACCCTAACCCTAACCCTAACACTATCCTAGGGCTGATGCTAACCCTAACCCTAACACTATCCTAGGGCTTATCCTAACACTAACCCTAACACTAACCCTAACCCTAATACTATCCTAGGGCTGATGCTAACCCTAACCCTAACACTTACACTATCCTAGGGCTGATGCTAACCCTAACCCTAACCCTAACACTATACTAGGTCTGATGCTAACCCTAACCCTAACACTATCCTAGGGCTGATGCTAACCCTAACCCTAACCCTAACACTATCCTATGGCTGATGTTAACCCTAACCCTAACACTATCCTAGGCCTGATGCTAACCCTATCCCTAACCCTAACACTCTCCTAGGGCTGATGCTAACCCTAATCCTAACCCTAACACTATCCTAGGGTTGATGCTAACCCTAACCCTAACACTATCCTAGGGCTGATGCTAACCCTAATCCTAACCCTAACACTATCCTAGGGTTGATGCTAACCCTAACCCTAACACTATCCTAGGGCTGATGCTAACCCTAACCCTAACCCTAACACTATCCTAGGGCTGATGCTAACCCTAACCCTAACACTATCCTAGGCCTGATGCTAACCCTAACCCTAACCCTAACACTATCCTAGGGCTGATGCTAACTCTAACCCTAACACTATCCTAGGGCTGATGCTAACCCTAACCCTAACCCTAACACTATCCTAGGGCTGATGCTAACCCTAACCATAACCCTAACACTATCCTAGGGCTGATGCTAACCCTAACCCTAACACTATCCTAAGGCTGATGCTAACCCTAACCCTAACCCTAACACTATCCTAGGGCTGATGCTAACCCAACCCTAACACTATCCTAGGGCTGATGCTAACCCTAACCCTAACCCTAACACTATCCTAGGGCTGACGCTAACCCTAACCCTAACACTATCCTAGTCCTGATGCTAACTCTAACCCTAACCCTAACACTATCCTAGTGCTGATGCTAACCCTAACCCTAACACTATCCTAGGGCTGATGCTAACCCTAACCCTAACCCTATCACTATCCTAGGGCTGATGCTAACCCTAACCCTAACTCTAACACTATCCTAGGGCTGAGGCTAACCCTAACCCTAACACTATCCTACGGCTGATGCTAACCCTAACCCTAACCGTAACACTATCCTAAGGCTGATGCTAACCCTAACACTAACATTATCATAGGCCTGGTGCTAACCCTAACCCTAACCCTAACACTATCCTAGGGCTGATGCTAACCCTAACCCTAATACTATCCTAGGGCTGATGCTAACTCTAACCCTAACCCTAACACTATCCTAGGGCTGATGGTAACACTAACCCTAACAATATCCTAGGCCTGATGATATCCCTAACCCTAAACCTAACACTATCCTAGGGCTCATGCTAACCCTAACCCTAACCCTAACACTATCCTAGGGATGATTCTAACCGTAACCCTAACACTATCCTAGGCCTGATGCTAACCCTAACACTTACCCTAACACTATCCTAGGGCTCATGCTAACCCTAACCCATACACTATCCTAGGGCTGATGCTAACCCTAAACCTAACCCTAACACTCTCCTAGGGCTGAGGCTAACGCTAACCCTAACAGTATCCTAGGGCTAATGCTAACCCTAACCCTAACCCTAACACTATCCTAGGGCTGATGCTAACCCTAACCCTAACCCTAACACTATCCTAGGGCTGATGCTAACCCTAACCCTAACACTATCCTAGGCCTGGTGCTAACCCTAACCCTAACCCTAACACTATCCTAGAGCTGATGCTAACCCTAACCCTAACAATATCCTAGGGCTGATGCTAACCCTAAACCTAACCCTAACACTATCCTAGGGCTGATGCTAACCCTAACCCTAACACTATCCTAGGGCTTATCCTAACACTAACCCTAACACTAACCCTAACCCTAATACTATCCTAGGGCTGATGCTAACCCTAACCCTAACACTTACACTATCCTAGGGCTGATGCTAACCCTAACCCTAACCCTAACACTATCCTAGGTCTGATGCTAACCCTAACCCTAACACTATCCTAGGGCTGATGCTAACCCTAACGCTAACCCTAACACTATCCTAGGGCTGATGTTAACCCTAACCCTAACACTATCCTAGGCCTGATGCTAACCCTATCCCTAACCCTAACACTCTCCTAGGGCTGATGCTAACCCTAATCCTAACCCTAACACTATCCTAGGGTTGATGCTAACCCTAACCCTAACACTATCCTAGGGCTGATGCTAACCCTAACCCTAACCCTAACACTATCCTAGGGCTGATGCTAACCCTAACCCTAACACTATCCTAGGCCTGATGCTAACCCTAACCCTAACCCTAACACTATCCTAGGGCTGATGCTAACCCTAACCCTAACACTATCCTGGGGCTGATGCTAACCCTAACCCTAACCCTAACACTATCCTAGGGCTGATGCTAACCCTAACCCTAACACTATCCTAGGGCTGATGCTAACCCTAACCCTAACCCTAACACTATCCTAGGCCTGATGCTAACCCTAACCCTAACCCTAACACTATCCTAGGGCAGATGCTAATCCTAACCCTAACACTATCCTAGGGCTGATGCTAACCCTAACCCTAACCCTAACACTATCCTAGGGCTGATGCTAACCCTAACCCTAACCCTAACACTATGCTAGGGCTGATGCTAACCCTAACCCTAACACTATCCTAGGGCTGATGCTAACCCTAACCCTAACACTATCCTAGGGCTGATGCTAACCCTAACCCTAACCCTAACACTATCCTAGGGTTGATGCTAACCCTAACCCTAACACTATCCTAGGGCTGATGCTAACCCTAACCCTAACCCTAACACTATCCTAGGGCTGATGCTAACCCTAACCCTAACACTATCCTAGGCCTGGTGCTAACCCTAACCCTAACCCTAACACTATCCTAGGCCTGATAGTAACCCCATCCCTAACCCTAACACTCTTCTAGGGCTGATGCTAACCCTAACCCTAACCCTAACACTATCCTAGGGCAGATGCTAATCCTAACCCTAACACTATCCTAGGGCTGATGCTAACCTTAACCCTAACCCTAACACTATCCTAGGGTTGATGCTAACCCTAACCCTAACACTATCCTAGGGCTGATGCTAACCCTAACCCTAACCCTAACACTATGCTAGGGCTGATGCTAACCCTAACCCTAACACTATCCTAGGGCTGATGCTAACCCTAACACTAACACTATCCTAGGGCTGATGCTAACCCTAACCCTAACCCTAACACTATCCTAGGGTTGATGCTAACCCTAACCCTAACACTATCCTAGGGCTGATGCTAACCCTAACCCTAACCCTAACACTATCCTAGGGCTGATGCTAACCCTAACCCTAACACTATCCTAGGCCTGGTGCTAACCCTAACCCTAACCCTAACACTATCCTAGGCCTGATGCTAACCCCATCCCTAACCCTAACACTCTTCTAGGGCTGATGCTAACCCTAACCCTAACCCTAACACTATCCTAGGGCTGATGCTAACCCTAACCGTAACCCTAACACTATCCTAGAGCTGATCCTAACCCTAACCCTAACACTAACCCTAACCCTAATACTATCCTAGGGCTGATGCTAACCCTAACCCTAACCCTAACACTATCCTATTGCTGATGCTAACCCTAACCCTAACACTATCCTAGGGCTGATGCTAACCCTAACCCTAACCCTAACACTATCCTAGGGCTGATGCTAACCCTAACCCTAACACTATCCTAGGGCTGATGCTAACCCTAACCCTAACCCTAACACTATCCTAGGCCTGATGCTAACCCTAACCCTAACCCTAACACTATCCTAGGGCAGATGCTAATCCTAACCCTAACACTATCCTAGGGCTGATGCTAACCCTAACCCTAACCCTAACACTATCCTAGGGTTGATGCTAACCCTAACCCTAACACTATCCTAGGGCTGATGCTAACCCTAACCCTAACCCTAACACTATGCTAGGGCTGATGCTAACCCTAACCCTAACACTTTCCTAGGGCTGATGCTAACCCTAACCCTAACACTATCCTAGGGCTGATGCTAACCCTAACCCTAACCCTAACACTATCCTAGGGTTGATGCTAACCCTAACCCTAACACTATCCTAGGGCTGATGCTAACCCTAACCCTAACCCTAACACTATCCTAGGGCTGATGCTAACCCTAACCCTAACAATATCCTAGGCCTGGTGCTAACCCTAACCCTAACCCTAACACTATCCTAGGCCTGATGCTAACCCCATCCCTAACCCTAACACTCTTCTAGGGCTGATGCTAACCCTAACCCTAACCCTAACACTATCCTAGGGCTGATGCTAACCCTAACCGTAACCCTAACACTATCCTAGAGCTGATCCTAACCCTAACCCTAACACTAACCCTAACCCTAATACTATCCTAGGGCTGATGCTAACCCTAACCCTAACCCTAACACTATCCTAGGGCTGATGCTAACCCTAACACTAACACTATCCTAGGGCTGATGCTAACCCTAACCCTAACCCTAACACTATCCTAGGGCTGATGCTAACCCTAACCCTAACACTATCCTAGGCCTGGTGCTAACCCTAACCCTAACCCTAACACTATCCTAGGGCTGATGCTAACCCTAACCCTAACAATATCCTAGGGCTGATGCTAACCCTAACCCTAACCCTAACACTATCCTAGGGCTGATGCTAACCCTAACCCTAACACTATCCTAGGGCTTATCCTAACACTAAACCTAACACTAACCCTAACCCTAATACTATCCTAGGGCTGATGCTAACCCTAACCCTAACACTTACACTATCCTAGTGCTGATGCTAACCCTAACCCTAACCCTAACACTATCCTAGGTCTGATGCTAACCCTAACCCTAACACTATCCTAGGGCTGATGCTAACCCTAACCCTAACCCTAACACTATCCTAGGGCTGATGTTAACCCTAACCCTAACACTATCCTAGGCCTGATGCTAACCCTATCCCTAACCCTAACACTCTCCTAGGGCTGATGCTAACCCTAATCCTAACCCTAACACTATCCTAGGGTTGATGCTAACCCTAACCCTAACACTATCCTAGGGCTGATGCTAACCCTAACCCTAACCCTAACACTATCCTAGGGCTGATGCTAACCCTAACCCTAACACTATCCTAGGCCTGATGCTAACCCTAACCCTAACCCTAACACTATCCTAGGGCTGATGCTAACCCTAACCCTAACACTATCTTGGGGCTGATGCTAACCCTAACCCTAACCCTAACACTATCCTAGGGCTGATGCTAACCCTAACCCTAACACTATCCTAGGGCTGATGCTAACCCTAAACCTAACACTATCCTAGGCCTGATGCTAACCCTATCCCTAACCCTAACACTCTTCTAGGGCTGATCCTAAACCTAACCCTAACCCTAACCCTAACACTATCCTAGGGTTGATGCTAACCCTAACCCTAACACTATCCTAGGGCTGATGCTAACCCTAACCCTAACCCTAACACTATCCTAGGGCTGATGCTAACCCTAACCCTAACAATATCCTAGGCCTGATGCTAACCCTAACCCTAACCCTAACACTATCCTAGGGCTGATGCTAACCCTAACCCTAACACTATCCTAGGGCTGATGCTAACCCTAACCCTAACCCTAACACTATCCTAGGCCTGATGCTAACCCTAACCCTAACACTATCCTAGGGCTGATGCTAACCCTAACCCTAACCCTAACACTATCCTAGGCCTGATGCTAACCCTAACCCTCACCCTAACACTATCCTACGGTTGATGCTAACCCTAACCCTAACCCTAACACTATCCTAGGGCTGATGCTAACCCTAACCCTAACACTATCCTAGGGCTGATGCTAACCCTAACCCTAACCCTAACACTATCCTAGGCCTGATGCTAACCCTAACCCTAACCCTAACACTATCCTAGGGCAGATGCTAATCCTAACCCTAACACTATCCTAGGGCTGATGCTAACCCTAACCCTAACCCTAACACTATCCTAGGGTTGATGCTAACCCTAACCCTAACACTATCCTAGGGCTGATGCTAACCCTAACCCTAACCCTAACACTATCCTAGGGCTGATGCTAACCCTAACCCTAACACTATCCTAGGGCTGATGCTAACCCTAACCCTAACCCTAACACTATCCTAGGGTTGATGCTAACCCTAACCCTAACACTATCCCAGGGCTGATGCTAACCCTAACCCTAACCCTAACACTATCCTAGGGCTGATGCTAACCCTAACCCTAACACTATCCTTTGCCTGGTGCTAACCCTAACCCTAACCCTAACACTATCCTAGGCCTGATGCTAACCCCATCCCTAACCCTAACACTATCCTAGGGTTGATGCTAACCCTAACCCTAACGCTAACACTATCCTAGGGCTGATGCTAACCCTAACCCTAACACTATCCTAGGGCTGATGCTAACCCTAACCCTAACACTAACACTATCCTAGGCCTGATGCTAACCCTAACCCTAACCCTAACACTATCCTAGGGCAGATGCTAATCCTAACCCTAACACTATCCTAGGGCTGATGCTAACCCTAACCCTAACCCTAACACTATCCTAGGGCTGATGCTAACCCTAACCCTAACCCTAACACTATGCTAGGGCTGATGCTAACCCTAACCCTAACACTATCCTAGGGCTGATGCTAACCCTAACCCTAACACTATCCTAGGGCTGATGCTAACCCTAACCCTAACCCTAACACTATCCTAGGGTTGATGCTAACCCTAACCCTAACACTATCCTAGGGCTGATGCTAACCCTAAGCCTAACCCTAACACTATCCTAGGGCTGATGCTAACCCTAACCCTAACACTATCCTAGGCCTGGTGCTAACCCTAACCCTAACCCTAACACTATCCTAGGCCTGATGCTAACCCCATCCCTAACCCTAACACTCTTCTAGGGCTGATGCTAACCCTAACCCTAACCCTAACACTATCCTAGGGCAGATGCTAATCCTAACCCTAACACTATCCTAGGGCTGATGCTAACCCTAACCCTAACCCTAACACTATCCTAGGGTTGATGCTAACCCTAACCCTAACACTATCCTAGGGCTGATGCTAACCCTAACCCTAACACTATCCTAGGCCTGGTGCTAACCCTAACCCTAACGCTAACACTATCCTAGGGATGATGCTAACCCTAACCCTAACAATATCCTAGGGCTGATGCTAACCCTAACCCTAACCCTAACACTATCCTAGGGCTGATGCTAACCCTAACCCTAACACTATCCTAGGGCTTATCCTAACACTAACCCTAACACTAACCCTAACCCTAATACTATCCTAGGGCTGATGCTAACCCTAACCCTAACACTTACACTATCCTAGGGCTGATGCTAACCCTAACCCTAACCCTAACACTATACTAGGTCTGATGCTAACCCTAACCCTAACACTATCCTAGGGCTGATGCTAACCCTAACCCTAACCCTAACACTATCCTATGGCTGATGTTAACCCTAACCCTAACACTATCCTAGGCCTGATGCTAACCCTATCCCTAACCCTAACACTCTCCTAGGGCTGATGCTAACCCTAATCCTAACCCTAACACTATCCTAGGGTTGATGCTAACCCTAACCCTAACACTATCCTAGGGCTGATGCTAACCCTAATCCTAACCCTAACACTATCCTAGGGTTGATGCTAACCCTAACCCTAACACTATCCTAGGGCTGATGCTAACCCTAACCCTAACCCTAACACTATCCTAGGGCTGATGCTAACCCTAACCCTAACACTATCCTAGGCCTGATGCTAACCCTAACCCTAACCCTAACACTATCCTAGGGCTGATGCTAACTCTAACCCTAACACTATCCTAGGGCTGATGCTAACCCTAACCCTAACCCTAACACTATCCTAGGGCTGATGCTAACCCTAACCATAACCCTAACACTATCCTAGGGCTGATGCTAACCCTAACCCTAACACTATCCTAAGGCTGATGCTAACCCTAACCCTAACCCTAACACTATCCTAGGGCTGATGCTAACCCAACCCTAACACTATCCTAGGGCTGATGCTAACCCTAACCCTAACCCTAACACTATCCTAGGGCTGACGCTAACCCTAACCCTAACACTATCCTAGTCCTGATGCTAACTCTAACCCTAACCCTAACACTATCCTAGTGCTGATGCTAACCCTAACCCTAACACTATCCTAGGGCTGATGCTAACCCTAACCCTAACCCTATCACTATCCTAGGGCTGATGCTAACCCTAACCCTAACTCTAACACTATCCTAGGGCTGAGGCTAACCCTAACCCTAACACTATCCTACGGCTGATGCTAACCCTAACCCTAACCGTAACACTATCCTAAGGCTGATGCTAACCCTAACACTAACATTATCATAGGCCTGGTGCTAACCCTAACCCTAACCCTAACACTATCCTAGGGCTGATGCTAACCCTAACCCTAATACTATCCTAGGGCTGATGCTAACTCTAACCCTAACCCTAACACTATCCTAGGGCTGATGGTAACACTAACCCTAACAATATCCTAGGCCTGATGATATCCCTAACCCTAAACCTAACACTATCCTAGGGCTCATGCTAACCCTAACCCTAACCCTAACACTATCCTAGGGATGATTCTAACCGTAACCCTAACACTATCCTAGGCCTGATGCTAACCCTAACACTTACCCTAACACTATCCTAGGGCTCATGCTAACCCTAACCCATACACTATCCTAGGGCTGATGCTAACCCTAAACCTAACCCTAACACTCTCCTAGGGCTGAGGCTAACGCTAACCCTAACAGTATCCTAGGGCTAATGCTAACCCTAACCCTAACCCTAACACTATCCTAGGGCTGATGCTAACCCTAACCCTAACCCTAACACTATCCTAGGGCTGATGCTAACCCTAACCCTAACACTATCCTAGGGCTGATGCTAACCCTAACCCTAACCCTAACACTATCCTAGGGTTGATGCTAACCCTAACCCTAACACTATCCCAGGGCTGATGCTAACCCTAACCCTAACCCTAACACTATCCTAGGGCTGATGCTAACCCTAACCCTAACACTATCCTTTGCCTGGTGCTAACCCTAACCCTAACCCTAACACTATCCTAGGCCTGATGCTAACCCCATCCCTAACCCTAACACTATCCTAGGGTTGATGCTAACCCTAACCCTAACGCTAACACTATCCTAGGGCTGATGCTAACCCTAACCCTAACACTATCCTAGGGCTGATGCTAACCCTAACCCTAACACTAACACTATCCTAGGCCTGATGCTAACCCTAACCCTAACCCTAACACTATCCTAGGGCAGATGCTAATCCTAACCCTAACACTATCCTAGGGCTGATGCTAACCCTAACCCTAACCCTAACACTATCCTAGGGCTGATGCTAACCCTAACCCTAACCCTAACACTATGCTAGGGCTGATGCTAACCCTAACCCTAACACTATCCTAGGGCTGATGCTAACCCTAACCCTAACACTATCCTAGGGCTGATGCTAACCCTAACCCTAACCCTAACACTATCCTAGGGTTGATGCTAACCCTAACCCTAACACTATCCTAGGGCTGATGCTAACCCTAAGCCTAACCCTAACACTATCCTAGGGCTGATGCTAACCCTAACCCTAACACTATCCTAGGCCTGGTGCTAACCCTAACCCTAACCCTAACACTATCCTAGGCCTGATGCTAACCCCATCCCTAACCCTAACACTCTTCTAGGGCTGATGCTAACCCTAACCCTAACCCTAACACTATCCTAGGGCAGATGCTAATCCTAACCCTAACACTATCCTAGGGCTGATGCTAACCCTAACCCTAACCCTAACACTATCCTAGGGTTGATGCTAACCCTAACCCTAACACTATCCTAGGGCTGATGCTAACCCTAACCCTAACACTATCCTAGGCCTGGTGCTAACCCTAACCCTAACGCTAACACTATCCTAGGGATGATGCTAACCCTAACCCTAACAATATCCTAGGGCTGATGCTAACCCTAACCCTAACCCTAACCCTAACACTATCCTAGGGCTGATGCTAACCCTAACCCTAACACTATCCTAGGGCTTATCCTAACACTAACCCTAACACTAACCCTAACCCTAATACTATCCTAGGGCTGATGCTAACCCTAACCCTAACACTTACACTATCCTAGGGCTGATGCTAACCCTAACCCTAACCCTAACACTATACTAGGTCTGATGCTAACCCTAACCCTAACACTATCCTAGGGCTGATGCTAACCCTAACCCTAACCCTAACACTATCCTATGGCTGATGTTAACCCTAACCCTAACACTATCCTAGGCCTGATGCTAACCCTATCCCTAACCCTAACACTCTCCTAGGGCTGATGCTAACCCTAATCCTAACCCTAACACTATCCTAGGGTTGATGCTAACCCTAACCCTAACACTATCCTAGGGCTGATGCTAACCCTAATCCTAACCCTAACACTATCCTAGGGTTGATGCTAACCCTAACCCTAACACTATCCTAGGGCTGATGCTAACCCTAACCCTAACCCTAACACTATCCTAGGGCTGATGCTAACCCTAACCCTAACACTATCCTAGGCCTGATGCTAACCCTAACCCTAACCCTAACACTATCCTAGGGCTGATGCTAACTCTAACCCTAACACTATCCTAGGGCTGATGCTAACCCTAACCCTAACCCTAACACTATCCTAGGGCTGATGCTAACCCTAACCATAACCCTAACACTATCCTAGGGCTGATGCTAACCCTAACCCTAACACTATCCTAAGGCTGATGCTAACCCTAACCCTAACCCTAACACTATCCTAGGGCTGATGCTAACCCAACCCTAACACTATCCTAGGGCTGATGCTAACCCTAACCCTAACGCTAACACTATCCTAGGGCTCACGCTAACCCTAACCCTAACACTATCCTAGTCCTGATGCTAACTCTAACCCTAACCCTAACACTATCCTAGTGCTGATGCTAACCCTAACCCTAACACTATCCTAGGGCTGATGCTAACCCTAACCCTAACCCTATCACTATCCTAGGGCTGATGCTAACCCTAACCCTAACTCTAACACTATCCTAGGGCTGAGGCTAACCCTAACCCTAACACTATCCTACGGCTGATGCTAACCCTAACCCTAACCGTAACACTATCCTAAGGCTGATGCTAACCCTAACACTAACATTATCATAGGCCTGGTGCTAACCCTAACCCTAACCCTAACACTATCCTAGGGCTGATGCTAACCCTAACCCTAATACTATCCTAGGGCTGATGCTAACTCTAACCCTAACCCTAACACTATCCTAGGGCTGATGGTAACACTAACCCTAACAATATCCTAGGCCTGATGATATCCCTAACCCTAAACCTAACACTATCCTAGGGCTCATGCTAACCCTAACCCTAACCCTAACACTATCCTAGGGATGATTCTAACCGTAACCCTAACACTATCCTAGGCCTGATGCTAACCCTAACACTTACCCTAACACTATCCTAGGGCTCATGCTAACCCTAACCCATACACTATCCTAGGGCTGATGCTAACCCTAAACCTAACCCTAACACTCTCCTAGGGCTGAGGCTAACGCTAACCCTAACAGTATCCTAGGGCTAATGCTAACCCTAACCCTAACCCTAACACTATCCTAGGGCTGATGCTAACCCTAACCCTAACCCTAACACTATCCTAGGGCTGATGCTAACCCTAACCCTAACACTATCCTAGGCCTGGTGCTAACCCTAACCCTAACCCTAACACTATCCTAGAGCTGATGCTAACCCTAACCCTAACAATATCCTAGGGCTGATGCTAACCCTAAACCTAACCCTAACACTATCCTAGGGCTGATGCTAACCCTAACCCTAACACTATCCTAGGGCTTATCCTAACACTAACCCTAACACTAACCCTAACCCTAATACTATCCTAGGGCTGATGCTAACCCTAACCCTAACACTTACACTATCCTAGGGCTGATGCTAACCCTAACCCTAACCCTAACACTATCCTAGGTCTGATGCTAACCCTAACCCTAACACTATCCTAGGGCTGATGCTAACCCTAACGCTAACCCTAACAGTATCCTAGGGCTGATGTTAACCCTAACCCTAACACTATCCTAGGCCTGATGCTAACCCTATCCCTAACACTAACACTCTCCTAGGGCTGATGCTAACCCTAATCCTAACCCTAACACTATCCTAGGGTTGATGCTAACCCTAACCCTAACACTATCCTAGGGCTGATGCTAACCCTAACCCTAACCCTAACACTATCCTAGGGCTGATGCTAACCCTAACCCTAACACTATCCTAGGCCTGATGCTAACCCTAACCCTAACCCTAACACTATCCTAGGGCTGATGCTAACCCTAACCCTAACACTATCCTGGGGCTGATGCTAACCCTAACCCTAACCCTAACACTATCCTAGGGCTGATGCTAACCCTAACCCTAACACTATCCTAGGGCTGATGCTAACCCTAACCCTAACCCTAACACTATCCTAGGCCTGATGCTAACCCTAACCCTAACCCTAACACTATC
This sequence comes from Lemur catta, assembly GCF_020740605.2. Classification (NCBI taxonomy): domain Eukaryota; kingdom Metazoa; phylum Chordata; class Mammalia; order Primates; family Lemuridae; genus Lemur; species Lemur catta. Next base: position 271,590 of record NW_025423749.1, on the reverse strand, counting down.
CTAGGGCAGATGCTAATCCTAACCCTAACACTATCCTAGGGCTGATGCTAACCCTAACCCTAACCCTAACACTATCCTAGGGCTGATGCTAACCCTAACCCTAACCCTAACACTATGCTAGGGCTGATGCTAACCCTAACCCTAACACTATCCTAGGGCTGATGCTAACCCTAACCCTAACACTATCCTAGGGCTGATGCTAACCCTAACCCTAACCCTAACACTATCCTAGGGTTGATGCTAACCCTAACCCTAACACTATCCTAGGGCTGATGCTAACCCTAACCCTAACCCTAACACTATCCTAGGGCTGATGCTAACCCTAACCCTAACACTATCCTAGGCCTGGTGCTAACCCTAACCCTAACCCTAACACTATCCTAGGCCTGATAGTAACCCCATCCCTAACCCTAACACTCTTCTAGGGCTGATGCTAACCCTAACCCTAACCCTAACACTATCCTAGGGCAGATGCTAATCCTAACCCTAACACTATCCTAGGGCTGATGCTAACCTTAACCCTAACCCTAACACTATCCTAGGGTTGATGCTAACCCTAACCCTAACACTATCCTAGGGCTGATGCTAACCCTAACCCTAACCCTAACACTATGCTAGGGCTGATGCTAACCCTAACCCTAACACTATCCTAGGGCTGATGCTAACCCTAACACTAACACTATCCTAGGGCTGATGCTAACCCTAACCCTAACCCTAACACTATCCTAGGGTTGATGCTAACCCTAACCCTAACACTATCCTAGGGCTGATGCTAACCCTAACCCTAACCCTAACACTATCCTAGGGCTGATGCTAACCCTAACCCTAACACTATCCTAGGCCTGGTGCTAACCCTAACCCTAACCCTAACACTATCCTAGGCCTGATGCTAACCCCATCCCTAACCCTAACACTCTTCTAGGGCTGATGCTAACCCTAACCCTAACCCTAACACTATCCTAGGGCTGATGCTAACCCTAACCGTAACCCTAACACTATCCTAGAGCTGATCCTAACCCTAACCCTAACACTAACCCTAACCCTAATACTATCCTAGGGCTGATGCTAACCCTAACCCTAACCCTAACACTATCCTATTGCTGATGCTAACCCTAACCCTAACACTATCCTAGGGCTGATGCTAACCCTAACCCTAACCCTAACACTATCCTAGGGCTGATGCTAACCCTAACCCTAACACTATCCTAGGGCTGATGCTAACCCTAACCCTAACCCTAACACTATCCTAGGCCTGATGCTAACCCTAACCCTAACCCTAACACTATCCTAGGGCAGATGCTAATCCTAACCCTAACACTATCCTAGGGCTGATGCTAACCCTAACCCTAACCCTAACACTATCCTAGGGTTGATGCTAACCCTAACCCTAACACTATCCTAGGGCTGATGCTAACCCTAACCCTAACCCTAACACTATGCTAGGGCTGATGCTAACCCTAACCCTAACACTTTCCTAGGGCTGATGCTAACCCTAACCCTAACACTATCCTAGGGCTGATGCTAACCCTAACCCTAACCCTAACACTATCCTAGGGTTGATGCTAACCCTAACCCTAACACTATCCTAGGGCTGATGCTAACCCTAACCCTAACCCTAACACTATCCTAGGGCTGATGCTAACCCTAACCCTAACACTATCCTAGGCCTGGTGCTAACCCTAACCCTAACCCTAACACTATCCTAGGCCTGATGCTAACCCCATCCCTAACCCTAACACTCTTCTAGGGCTGATGCTAACCCTAACCCTAACCCTAACACTATCCTAGGGCTGATGCTAACCCTAACCGTAACCCTAACACTATCCTAGAGCTGATCCTAACCCTAACCCTAACACTAACCCTAACCCTAATACTATCCTAGGGCTGATGCTAACCCTAACCCTAACCCTAACACTATCCTAGGGCTGATGCTAACCCTAACACTAACACTATCCTAGGGCTGATGCTAACCCTAACCCTAACCCTAACACTATCCTAGGGCTGATGCTAACCCTAACCCTAACACTATCCTAGGCCTGGTGCTAACCCTAACCCTAACCCTAACACTATCCTAGGGCTGATGCTAACCCTAACCCTAACAATATCCTAGGGCTGATGCTAACCCTAACCCTAACCCTAACACTATCCTAGGGCTGATGCTAACCCTAACCCTAACACTATCCTAGGGCTTATCCTAACACTAAACCTAACACTAACCCTAACCCTAATACTATTATAGGGCTGATGCTAACCCTAACCCTAACACTTACACTATCCTAGTGCTGATGCTAACCCTAACCCTAACCCTAACACTATCCTAGGTCTGATGCTAACCCTAACCCTAACACTATCCTAGGGCTGATGCTAACCCTAACCCTAACCCTAACACTATCCTAGGGCTGATGTTAACCCTAACCCTAACACTATCCTAGGCCTGATGCTAACCCTATCCCTAACCCTAACACTCTCCTAGGGCTGATGCTAACCCTAATCCTAACCCTAACACTATCCTAGGGTTGATGCTAACCCTAACCCTAACACTATCCTAGGGCTGATGCTAACCCTAACCCTAACCCTAACACTATCCTAGGGCTGATGCTAACCCTAACCCTAACACTATCCTAGGCCTGATGCTAACCCTAACCCTAACCCTAACACTATCCTAGGGCTGATGCTAACCCTAACCCTAACACTATCCTGGGGCTGATGCTAACCCTAACCCTAACCCTAACACTATCCTAGGGCTGATGCTAACCCTAACCCTAACACTATCCTAGGGCTGATGCTAACCCTAAACCTAACACTATCCTAGGCCTGATGCTAACCCTATCCCTAACCCTAACACTCTTCTAGGGCTGATCCTAAACCTAACCCTAACCCTAACCCTAACACTATCCTAGGGTTGATGCTAACCCTAACCCTAACACTATCCTAGGGCTGATGCTAACCCTAACCCTAACCCTAACACTATCCTAGGGCTGATGCTAACCCTAACCCTAACAATATCCTAGGCCTGATGCTAACCCTAACCCTAACCCTAACACTATCCTAGGGCTGATGCTAACCCTAACCCTAACACTATCCTAGGGCTGATGCTAACCCTAACCCTAACCCTAACACTATCCTAGGCCTGATGCTAACCCTAACCCTAACACTATCCTAGGGCTGATGCTAACCCTAACCCTAACCCTAACACTATCCTAGGCCTGATGCTAACCCTAACCCTCACCCTAACACTATCCTACGGTTGATGCTAACCCTAACCCTAACCCTAACACTATCCTAGGGCTGATGCTAACCCTAACCCTAACACTATCCTAGGGCTGATGCTAACCCTAACCCTAACCCTAACACTATCCTAGGCCTGATGCTAACCCTAACCCTAACCCTAACACTATCCTAGGGCAGATGCTAATCCTAACCCTAACACTATCCTAGGGCTGATGCTAACCCTAACCCTAACCCTAACACTATCCTAGGGTTGATGCTAACCCTAACCCTAACACTATCCTAGGGCTGATGCTAACCCTAACCCTAACCCTAACACTATCCTAGGGCTGATGCTAACCCTAACCCTAACACTATCCTAGGGCTGATGCTAACCCTAACCCTAACCCTAACACTATCCTAGGGTTGATGCTAACCCTAACCCTAACACTATCCCAGGGCTGATGCTAACCCTAACCCTAACCCTAACACTATCCTAGGGCTGATGCTAACCCTAACCCTAACACTATCCTTTGCCTGGTGCTAACCCTAACCCTAACCCTAACACTATCCTAGGCCTGATGCTAACCCCATCCCTAACCCTAACACTATCCTAGGGTTGATGCTAACCCTAACCCTAACGCTAACACTATCCTAGGGCTGATGCTAACCCTAACCCTAACACTATCCTAGGGCTGATGCTAACCCTAACCCTAACACTAACACTATCCTAGGCCTGATGCTAACCCTAACCCTAACCCTAACACTATCCTAGGGCAGATGCTAATCCTAACCCTAACACTATCCTAGGGCTGATGCTAACCCTAACCCTAACCCTAACACTATCCTAGGGCTGATGCTAACCCTAACCCTAACCCTAACACTATGCTAGGGCTGATGCTAACCCTAACCCTAACACTATCCTAGGGCTGATGCTAACCCTAACCCTAACACTATCCTAGGGCTGATGCTAACCCTAACCCTAACCCTAACACTATCCTAGGGTTGATGCTAACCCTAACCCTAACACTATCCTAGGGCTGATGCTAACCCTAAGCCTAACCCTAACACTATCCTAGGGCTGATGCTAACCCTAACCCTAACACTATCCTAGGCCTGGTGCTAACCCTAACCCTAACCCTAACACTATCCTAGGCCTGATGCTAACCCCATCCCTAACCCTAACACTCTTCTAGGGCTGATGCTAACCCTAACCCTAACCCTAACACTATCCTAGGGCAGATGCTAATCCTAACCCTAACACTATCCTAGGGCTGATGCTAACCCTAACCCTAACCCTAACACTATCCTAGGGTTGATGCTAACCCTAACCCTAACACTATCCTAGGGCTGATGCTAACCCTAACCCTAACCCTAACACTATGCTAGGGCTGATGCTAACCCTAACCCTAACACTATCCTAGGGCTGATGCTAACCCTAACACTAACACTATCCTAGGGCTGATGCTAACCCTAACCCTAACCCTAACACTATCCTAGGGTTGATGCTAACCCTAACCCTAACACTATCCTAGGGCTGATGCTAACCCTAACCCTAACCCTAACACTATCCTAGGGCTGATGCTAACCCTAACCCTAACACTATCCTAGGCCTGGTACTAACCCTAACCCTAACCCTAACACTATCCTAGGCCTGATGCTAACCCCATCCCTAACCCTAACACTCTTCTAGGGCTGATGCTAACCCTAACCCTAATCCTAACACTATCCTAGGGCTGATGCTAACCCTAACCGTAACCCTAACACTATCCTAGAGCTGATCCTAACCCTAACCCTAACACTAACCCTAACCCTAATACTATCCTAGGGCTGATGCTAACCCTAACCCTAACCCTAACACCATCCTAGGGCTGATGCTAACCCTAACACTAACACTATCCTAGGGCTGATGCTAACCCTAACCCTAACCCTAACACTATCCTAGGGCTGATGCTAACCCTAACCCTAACTCTAACACTATCCTAGGGCTGAGGCTAACCCTAACCCTAACACTATCCTACGGCTGATGCTAACCCTAACCCTAACCGTAACACTATCCTAAGGCTGATGCTAACCCTAACACTAACATTATCATAGGCCTGGTGCTAACCCTAACCCTAACCCTAACACTATCCTAGGGATGATGCTAACCCTAACCCTAATACTATCCTAGGGCTGATGCTAACCCTAACCCTAACCCTAACACTATCCTAGGGCTGATGGTAACACTAACCCTAACAATATCCTAGGCCTGATGATATCCCTAACCCTAAACCTAACACTATCCTAGGGCTCATGCTAACCCTAACCCTAACACTAACACTATCCTAGGGATGATTCTAACCGTAACCCTAACACTATCCTAGGCCTGATGCTAACCCTAACACTTACCCTAACACTATCCTAGGGCTCATGCTAACCCTAACCCTTACACTATCCTAGGGCTGATGCTAACCCTAAACCTAACCCTAACACTCTCCTAGGGCTGAGGCTAACGCTAACCCTAACAGTTTCCTAGGGCTAATGCTAACCCTAACCCTAACACTATCCTAGGGCTGATGCTAACCCTAACCCTAACCCTAACACTATCCTAGGGCTGATGCTAACCCTAACCCTAACACTATCCTAGGCCTGGTGCTAACCCTAACCCTAACGCTAACACTATCCTAGGGATGATGCTAACCCTAACCCTAACAATATCCTAGGGCTGATGCTAACCCTAACCCTAACCCTAACACTATCCTAGGGCTGATGCTAACCCTAACCCTAACACTATCCTAGGGCTTATCCTAACACTAACCCTAACACTAACCCTAACCCTAATACTATCCTAGGGCTGATGCTAACCCTAACCCTAACACTTACACTATCCTAGGGCTGATGCTAACCCTAACCCTAACCCTAACACTATACTAGGTCTGATGCTAACCCTAACCCTAACACTATCCTAGGCCTGATGCTAACCCTATCCCTAACCCTAACACTCTCCTAGGGCTGATGCTAACCCTAATCCTAACCCTAACACTATCCTAGGGTTGATGCTAACCCTAACCCTAACACTATCCTAGGGCTGATGCTAACCCTAACCCTAACCCTAACACTATCCTAGGGCTGATGCTAACCCTAACCCTAACACTATCCTAGGCCTGATGCTAACCCTAACCCTAACCCTAACACTATCCTAGGGCTGATGCTAACCCTAACCCTAACACTATCCTGGGGCTGATGCTAACCCTAACCCTAACCCTAACACTATCCTAGGGCTGATGCTAACCCTAACCCTAACACTATCCTAGGGCTGATGCTAACCCTAAACCTAACACTATCCTAGGCCTGATGCTAACCCTATCCCTAACCCTAACACTCTTCTAGGGCTGATCCTAAACCTAACCCTAACCCTAACCCTAACACTATCCTAGGGTTGATGCTAACCCTAACCCTAACACTATCCTAGGGCTGATGCTAACCCTAACCCTAACCCTAACACTATCCTAGGGCTGATGCTAACCCTAACCCTAACAATATCCTAGGCCTGATGCTAACCCTAACCCTAACCCTAACACTATCCTAGGGCTGATGCTAACCCTAACCCTAACACTATCCTAGGGCTGATGCTAACCCTAACCCTAACCCTAACACTATCCTAGGCCTGATGCTAACCCTAACCCTAACACTATCCTAGGGCTGATGCTAACCCTAACCCTAACCCTAACACTATCCTAGGCCTGATGCTAACCCTAACCCTCACCCTAACACTATCCTACGGTTGATGCTAACCCTAACCCTAACCCTAACACTATCCTAGGGCTGATGCTAACCCTAACCCTAACACTATCCTAGGGCTGATGCTAACCCTAACCCTAACCCTAACACTATCCTAGGCCTGATGCTAACCCTAACCCTAACCCTAACACTATCCTAGGGCAGATGCTAATCCTAACCCTAACACTATCCTAGGGCTGATGCTAACCCTAACCCTAACCCTAACACTATCCTAGGGTTGATGCTAACCCTAACCCTAACACTATCCTAGGGCTGATGCTAACCCTAACCCTAACCCTAACACTATCCTAGGGCTGATGCTAACCCTAACCCTAACACTATCCTAGGGCTGATGCTAACCCTAACCCTAACCCTAACACTATCCTAGGGTTGATGCTAACCCTAACCCTAACACTATCCTAGGGCTGATGCTAACCCTAAGCCTAACCCTAACACTATCCTAGGGCTGATGCTAACCCTAACCCTAACACTATCCTAGGCCTGGTGCTAACCCTAACCCTAACCCTAACACTATCCTAGGCCTGATGCTAACCCCATCCCTAACCCTAACACTCTTCTAGGGCTGATGCTAACCCTAACCCTAACCCTAACACTATCCTAGGGCAGATGCTAATCCTAACCCTAACACTATCCTAGGGCTGATGCTAACCCTAACCCTAACCCTAACACTATCCTAGGGTTGATGCTAACCCTAACCCTAACACTATCCTAGGGCTGATGCTAACCCTAACCCTAACCCTAACACTATGCTAGGGCTGATGCTAACCCTAACCCTAACACTATCCTAGGGCTGATGCTAACCCTAACACTAACACTATCCTAGGGCTGATGCTAACCCTAACCCTAACCCTAACACTATCCTAGGGTTGATGCTAACCCTAACCCTAACACTATCCTAGGGCTGATGCTAACCCTAACCCTAACCCTAACACTATCCTAGGGCTGATGCTAACCCTAACCCTAACACTATCCTAGGCCTGGTACTAACCCTAACCCTAACCCTAACACTATCCTAGGCCTGATGCTAACCCCATCCCTAACCCTAACACTCTTCTAGGGCTGATGCTAACCCTAACCCTAATCCTAACACTATCCTAGGGCTGATGCTAACCCTAACCGTAACCCTAACACTATCCTAGAGCTGATCCTAACCCTAACCCTAACACTAACCCTAACCCTAATACTATCCTAGGGCTGATGCTAACCCTAACCCTAACCCTAACACCATCCTAGGGCTGATGCTAACCCTAACACTAACACTATCCTAGGGCTGATGCTAACCCTAACCCTAACCCTAACACTATCCTAGGGCTGATGCTAACCCTAACCCTAACTCTAACACTATCCTAGGGCTGAGGCTAACCCTAACCCTAACACTATCCTACGGCTGATGCTAACCCTAACCCTAACCGTAACACTATCCTAAGGCTGATGCTAACCCTAACACTAACATTATCATAGGCCTGGTGCTAACCCTAACCCTAACCCTAACACTATCCTAGGGATGATGCTAACCCTAACCCTAATACTATCCTAGGGCTGATGCTAACCCTAACCCTAACCCTAACACTATCCTAGGGCTGATGGTAACACTAACCCTAACAATATCCTAGGCCTGATGATATCCCTAACCCTAAACCTAACACTATCCTAGGGCTCATGCTAACCCTAACCCTAACACTAACACTATCCTAGGGATGATTCTAACCGTAACCCTAACACTATCCTAGGCCTGATGCTAACCCTAACACTTACCCTAACACTATCCTAGGGCTCATGCTAACCCTAACCCTTACACTATCCTAGGGCTGATGCTAACCCTAAACCTAACCCTAACACTCTCCTAGGGCTGAGGCTAACGCTAACCCTAACAGTTTCCTAGGGCTAATGCTAACCCTAACCCTAACACTATCCTAGGGCTGATGCTAACCCTAACCCTAACCCTAACACTATCCTAGGGCTGATGCTAACCCTAACCCTAACACTATCCTAGGCCTGGTGCTAACCCTAACCCTAACGCTAACACTATCCTAGGGATGATGCTAACCCTAACCCTAACAATATCCTAGGGCTGATGCTAACCCTAACCCTAACCCTAACACTATCCTAGGGCTGATGCTAACCCTAACCCTAACACTATCCTAGGGCTTATCCTAACACTAACCCTAACACTAACCCTAACCCTAATACTATCCTAGGGCTGATGCTAACCCTAACCCTAACACTTACACTATCCTAGGGCTGATGCTAACCCTAACCCTAACCCTAACACTATACTAGGTCTGATGCTAACCCTAACCCTAACACTATCCTAGGCCTGATGCTAACCCTATCCCTAACCCTAACACTCTCCTAGGGCTGATGCTAACCCTAATCCTAACCCTAACACTATCCTAGGGTTGATGCTAACCCTAACCCTAACACTATCCTAGGGCTGATGCTAACCCTAACCCTAACCCTAACACTATCCTAGGGCTGATGCTAACCCTAACCCTAACACTATCCTAGGCCTGATGCTAACCCTAACCCTAACCCTAACACTATCCTAGGGCTGATGCTAACCCTAACCCTAACACTATCCTGGGGCTGATGCTAACCCTAACCCTAACCCTAACACTATCCTAGGGCTGATGCTAACCCTAACCCTAACACTATCCTAGGGCTGATGCTAACCCTAAACCTAACACTATCCTAGGCCTGATGCTAACCCTATCCCTAACCCTAACACTCTTCTAGGGCTGATCCTAAACCTAACCCTAACCCTAACCCTAACACTATCCTAGGGTTGATGCTAACCCTAACCCTAACACTATCCTAGGGCTGATGCTAACCCTAACCCTAACCCTAACACTATCCTAGGGCTGATGCTAACCCTAACCCTAACAATATCCTAGGCCTGATGCTAACCCTAACCCTAACCCTAACACTATCCTAGGGCTGATGCTAACCCTAACCCTAACACTATCCTAGGGCTGATGCTAACCCTAACCCTAACCCTAACACTATCCTAGGCCTGATGCTAACCCTAACCCTAACACTATCCTAGGGCTGATGCTAACCCTAACCCTAACCCTAACACTATCCTAGGCCTGATGCTAACCCTAACCCTCACCCTAACACTATCCTACGGTTGATGCTAACCCTAACCCTAACCCTAACACTATCCTAGGGCTGATGCTAACCCTAACCCTAACACTATCCTAGGGCTGATGCTAACCCTAACCCTAACCCTAACACTATCCTAGGCCTGATGCTAACCCTAACCCTAACCCTAACACTATCCTAGGGCAGATGCTAATCCTAACCCTAACACTATCCTAGGGCTGATGCTAACCCTAACCCTAACCCTAACACTATCCTAGGGTTGATGCTAACCCTAACCCTAACACTATCCTAGGGCTGATGCTAACCCTAACCCTAACCCTAACACTATCCTAGGGCTGATGCTAACCCTAACCCTAACACTATCCTAGGGCTGATGCTAACCCTAACCCTAACCCTAACACTATCCTAGGGTTGATGCTAACCCTAACCCTAACACTATCCCAGGGCTGATGCTAACCCTAACCCTAACCCTAACACTATCCTAGGGCTGATGCTAACCCTAACCCTAACACTATCCTTTGCCTGGTGCTAACCCTAACCCTAACCCTAACACTATCCTAGGCCTGATGCTAACCCCATCCCTAACCCTAACACTATCCTAGGGTTGATGCTAACCCTAACCCTAACGCTAACACTATCCTAGGGCTGATGCTAACCCTAACCCTAACACTATCCTAGGGCTGATGCTAACCCTAACCCTAACACTAACACTATCCTAGGCCTGATGCTAACCCTAACCCTAACCCTAACACTATCCTAGGGCAGATGCTAATCCTAACCCTAACACTATCCTAGGGCTGATGCTAACCCTAACCCTAACCCTAACACTATCCTAGGGCTGATGCTAACCCTAACCCTAACCCTAACACTATGCTAGGGCTGATGCTAACCCTAACCCTAACACTATCCTAGGGCTGATGCTAACCCTAACCCTAACACTATCCTAGGGCTGATGCTAACCCTAACCCTAACCCTAACACTATCCTAGGGTTGATGCTAACCCTAACCCTAACACTATCCTAGGGCTGATGCTAACCCTAAGCCTAACCCTAACACTATCCTAGGGCTGATGCTAACCCTAACCCTAACACTATCCTAGGCCTGGTGCTAACCCTAACCCTAACCCTAACACTATCCTAGGCCTGATGCTAACCCCATCCCTAACCCTAACACTCTTCTAGGGCTGATGCTAACCCTAACCCTAACCCTAACACTATCCTAGGGCAGATGCTAATCCTAACCCTAACACTATCCTAGGGCTGATGCTAACCCTAACCCTAACCCTAACACTATCCTAGGGTTGATGCTAACCCTAACCCTAACACTATCCTAGGGCTGATGCTAACCCTAACCCTAACCCTAACACTATGCTAGGGCTGATGCTAACCCTAACCCTAACACTATCCTAGGGCTGATGCTAACCCTAACACTAACACTATCCTAGGGCTGATGCTAACCCTAACCCTAACCCTAACACTATCCTAGGGTTGATGCTAACCCTAACCCTAACACTATCCTAGGGCTGATGCTAACCCTAACCCTAACCCTAACACTATCCTAGGGCTGATGCTAACCCTAACCCTAACACTATCCTAGGCCTGGTACTAACCCTAACCCTAACCCTAACACTATCCTAGGCCTGATGCTAACCCCATCCCTAACCCTAACACTCTTCTAGGGCTGATGCTAACCCTAACCCTAATCCTAACACTATCCTAGGGCTGATGCTAACCCTAACCGTAACCCTAACACTATCCTAGAGCTGATCCTAACCCTAACCCTAACACTAACCCTAACCCTAATACTATCCTAGGGCTGATGCTAACCCTAACCCTAACCCTAACACCATCCTAGGGCTGATGCTAACCCTAACACTAACACTATCCTAGGGCTGATGCTAACCCTAACCCTAACCCTAACACTATCCTAGGGCTGATGCTAACCCTAACCCTAACTCTAACACTATCCTAGGGCTGAGGCTAACCCTAACCCTAACACTATCCTACGGCTGATGCTAACCCTAACCCTAACCGTAACACTATCCTAAGGCTGATGCTAACCCTAACACTAACATTATCATAGGCCTGGTGCTAACCCTAACCCTAACCCTAACACTATCCTAGGGATGATGCTAACCCTAACCCTAATACTATCCTAGGGCTGATGCTAACCCTAACCCTAACCCTAACACTATCCTAGGGCTGATGGTAACACTAACCCTAACAATATCCTAGGCCTGATGATATCCCTAACCCTAAACCTAACACTATCCTAGGGCTCATGCTAACCCTAACCCTAACACTAACACTATCCTAGGGATGATTCTAACCGTAACCCTAACACTATCCTAGGCCTGATGCTAACCCTAACACTTACCCTAACACTATCCTAGGGCTCATGCTAACCCTAACCCTTACACTATCCTAGGGCTGATGCTAACCCTAAACCTAACCCTAACACTCTCCTAGGGCTGAGGCTAACGCTAACCCTAACAGTTTCCTAGGGCTAATGCTAACCCTAACCCTAACACTATCCTAGGGCTGATGCTAACCCTAACCCTAACCCTAACACTATCCTAGGGCTGATGCTAACCCTAACCCTAACACTATCCTAGGCCTGGTGCTAACCCTAACCCTAACGCTAACACTATCCTAGGGATGATGCTAACCCTAACCCTAACAATATCCTAGGGCTGATGCTAACCCTAACCCTAACCCTAACACTATCCTAGGGCTGATGCTAACCCTAACCCTAACACTATCCTAGGGCTTATCCTAACACTAACCCTAACACTAACCCTAACCCTAATACTATCCTAGGGCTGATGCTAACCCTAACCCTAACACTTACACTATCCTAGGGCTGATGCTAACCCTAACCCTAACCCTAACACTATACTAGGTCTGATGCTAACCCTAACCCTAACACTATCCTAGGGCTGATGCTAACCCTAACCCTAACCCTAACACTATCCTATGGCTGATGTTAACCCTAACCCTAACACTATCCTAGGCCTGATGCTAACCCTATCCCTAACCCTAACACTCTCCTAGGGCTGATGCTAACCCTAATCCTAACCCTAACACTATCCTAGGGTTGATGCTAACCCTAACCCTAACACTATCCTAGGGCTGATGCTAACCCTAATCCTAACCCTAACACTATCCTAGGGTTGATGCTAACCCTAACCCTAACACTATCCTAGGGCTGATGCTAACCCTAACCCTAACCCTAACACTATCCTAGGGCTGATGCTAACCCTAACCCTAACACTATCCTAGGCCTGATGCTAACCCTAACCCTAACCCTAACACTATCCTAGGGCTGATGCTAACTCTAACCCTAACACTATCCTAGGGCTGATGCTAACCCTAACCCTAACCCTAACACTATCCTAGGGCTGATGCTAACCCTAACCATAACCCTAACACTATCCTAGGGCTGATGCTAACCCTAACCCTAACACTATCCTAAGGCTGATGCTAACCCTAACCCTAACCCTAACACTATCCTAGGGCTGATGCTAACCCAACCCTAACACTATCCTAGGGCTGATGCTAACCCTAACCCTAACCCTAACACTATCCTAGGGCTGACGCTAACCCTAACCCTAACACTATCCTAGTCCTGATGCTAACTCTAACCCTAACCCTAACACTATCCTAGTGCTGATGCTAACCCTAACCCTAACACTATCCTAGGGCTGATGCTAACCCTAACCCTAACCCTATCACTATCCTAGGGCTGATGCTAACCCTAACCCTAACTCTAACACTATCCTAGGGCTGAGGCTAACCCTAACCCTAACACTATCCTACGGCTGATGCTAACCCTAACCCTAACCGTAACACTATCCTAAGGCTGATGCTAACCCTAACACTAACATTATCATAGGCCTGGTGCTAACCCTAACCCTAACCCTAACACTATCCTAGGGCTGATGCTAACCCTAACCCTAATACTATCCTAGGGCTGATGCTAACCCTAACCCTAACCCTAACACTATCCTAGGGCTGATGGTAACACTAACCCTAACAATATCCTAGGCCTGATGATATCCCTAACCCTAAACGTAACACTATCCTAGGGCTCATGCTAACCCTAACCCTAACCCTAACACTATCCTAGGGATGATTCTAACCGTAACCCTAACACTATCCTAGGCCTGATGCTAACCCTAACACTTACCCTAACACTATCCTAGGGCTCATGCTAACCCTAACCCTTACACTATCCTAGGGCTGATGCTAACCCTAAACCTAACCCTAACACTCTCCTAGGGCTGAGGCTAACGCTAACCCTAACAGTATCCTAGGGCTAATGCTAACCCTAACCCTAACCCTAACACTATCCTAGGGCTGATGCTAACCCTAACCCTAACCCTAACACTATCCTAGGGCTGATGCTAACCCTAACCCTAACACTATCCTAGGCCTGGTGCTAACCCTAACCCTAACCCTAACACTATCCTAGAGCTGATGCTAACCCTAACCCTAACAATATCCTAGGGCTGATGCTAACCCTAAACCTAACCCTAACACTATCCTAGGGCTGATGCTAACCCTAACCCTAACACTATCCTAGGGCTTATCCTAACACTAACCCTAACACTAACCCTAACCCTAATACTATCCTAGGGCTGATGCTAACCCTAACCCTAACACTTACACTATCCTAGGGCTGATGCTAACCCTAACCCTAACCCTAACACTATCCTAGGTCTGATGCTAACCCTAACCCTAACACTATCCTAGGGCTGATGCTAACCCTAACGCTAACCCTAACACTATCCTAGGGCTGATGTTAACCCTAACCCTAACACTATCCTAGGCCTGATGCTAACCCTATCCCTAACCCTAACACTCTCCTAGGGCTGATGCTAACCCTAATCCTAACCCTAACACTATCCTAGGGTTGATGCTAACCCTAACCCTAACACTATCCTAGGGCTGATGGTAACCCTAACCCTAACCCTAACACTATCCTAGGGCTGATGCTAACCCTAACCCTAACACTATCCTAGGCCTGATGCTAACCCTAACCCTAACCCTAACACTATCCTAGGGCTGATGCTAACCCTAACCCTAACACTATCCTGGGGCTGATGCTAACCCTAACCCTAACCCTAACACTATCCTAGGGCTGATGCTAACCCTAACCCTAACACTATCCTAGGGCTGATGCTAACCCTAACCCTAACCCTAACACTATCCTAGGCCTGATGCTAACCCTAACCCTAACCCTAACACTATCCTAGGGCAGATGCTAATCCTAACCCTAACACTATCCTAGGGCTGATGCTAACCCTAACCCTAACCCTAACAGTATCCTAGGGTTGATGCTAACCCTAACCCTAACACTATCCTAGGGCTGATGCTAACCCTAACCCTAACCCTAACACTATCCTAGGGCTGATGCTAACCCTAACCCTAACACTATCCTAGGGCTGATGCTAACCCTAACCCTAACCCTAACACTATCCTAGGGTTGATGCTAACCCTAACCCTAACACTATCCTAGGGCTGATGCTAACCCTAACCCTAACCCTAACACTATCCTAGGGCTGATGCTAACCCTAACCATAACCCTAACACTTTCCTAGGGCTGATGCTAACCCTAACCCTAACACTATCCTAAGGCTGATGCTAACCCTAACCCTAACCCTAACACTATCCTAGGGCTGATGCTAACCCTAACCCTAACACTATCCTAGGGCTGATACTAACCCTAACCCTAACCCTAACACTATCCTAGGGTTGACGCTAACCCTAACCCTAACACTATCCTAGTCCTGATGCTAACTCTAACCCTAACCCTAACACTATCCTAGTGCTGATGCTAACCCTAACCCTAACACTATCGTAGGGCTGATGCTAACCCTAACCCTAACCCTATCACTATCCTAGGGCTGATGTTAACCCTAAACCTAACACTATCCTAGGCCTGATGCAAACCCTATCCCTAACCCTAACACTCTTCTAGGGCTGATGCTAAACCTAACCCTAACCCTAACACTATCCTAGGGTTGATGCTAACGCTAACCCTAACACTATCCTAGGGCTGATGCTAACCCTAACCCTAACCCTAACACTATCCTAGGGCTGATGCTAACCCTAACCCTAACACTATCCTAGGCCTGATGCTAACCCTAACCCTAACCCTAACACTATCCTAGGGCTGATGCTAACCCTAACCCTAACACTATCCTAGGGCTGATGCTAACCCTAACCCTAACCCTAACACTATCCTAGGCCTGATGCTATCCCTAACCCTAACACTATCCTAGGGCTGATGCTAACCCTAACCCTAACCCTAACACTATCCTAGGCCTGATGCTAACCCTAACCCTAACCCTAACACTATCCTAGGGTTGATGCTAACCCTAACTCTAACCCTAACACTATCCTAGGGCTGATGCTAACCCTAACCCTAACACTATCCTAGGACTGATGCTAACCCTAACCCTAACCCTAACACTATCCTAGGGCTGATGCTAACCCTAACCCTAACCCTAACACTATCCTAGGGTTGATGCTAACCCTAACCCTAACACTATCCTAGGGCTGATGCTAACCCTAACCCTAACCCTAACACTATCCTAGGGCTGATGCTAACCCTAACACTATAACTATCCTAGGGCTGATGCTAACCCTAACCCTAACCCTAACACTATCCTAGGGTTGATGCTAACCCTAACCCTAACACTATCCTAGGGCTGACGCTAACCCTAACCCTAACCCTAACACTATCCTAGGGCTGATGCTAACCCTAACCCTAACACTATCCTAGGCCTGGTGCTAACCCTAACCCTAACCCTAACACTATCCTAGGCCTGATGCTAACCCCATCCCTAACCCTAACACTATCCTAGGGTTGATGCTAACCCTAACCCTAACGCTAACACTATCCTAGGGCTGATGCTAACCCTAACCCTAACACTATCCTAGGGCTGATGCTAACCCTAACCCTAACCCTAACACTATCCTAGGCCTGATGCTAACCCTAACCCTAACCCTAACACTATCCTAGGGCAGATGCTAATACTATCCCTAACACTATCCTAGGGCTGATGCTAACCCTAACCCTAACCCTAACACTATCCTAGGGCTGATGCTAACCCTAACCCTAACCCTAACACTATGCTAGGGCTGATGCTAACCCTAACCCTAACACTATCCTAGGGCTGATGCTAACCCTAACCCTAACACTATCCTAGGGCTGATGCTAACCCTAACCCTAACCCTAACACTATCCTAGGGTTGATGCTAACCCTAACCCTAACACTATCCTAGGGCTGATGCTAACCCTAACCCTAACCCTAACACTATCCTAGGGCTGATGCTAACCCTAACCCTAACACTATCCTAGGCCTGGTGCTAACCCTAACCCTAACCCTAACACTATCCTAGGCCTGATGCTAACCCCATCCCTAACCCTAACACTCTTCTAGGGCTGATGCTAACCCTAACCCTAACCCTAACACTATCCTAGGGCTGATGCTAACCCTAACCGTAACCCTAACACTATCCTAGAGCTGATCCTAACCCTAACCCTAACACTAACCCTAACCCTAATACTATCCTAGGGCTGATGCTAACCCTATCCCTAACCCTAACACTATCCTAGGGCTGATGCTAACCCTAACACTAACACTATCCTAGGGCTGATGCTAACCCTAACCCTAACTCTAACACTATCCTAGGGCTGAGGCTAACCCTAACCCTAACACTATCCTACGGCTGATGCTAACCCTAACCCTAACCGTAACACTATCCTAAGGCTGATGCTAACCCTAACACTAACATTATCATAGGCCTGGTGCTAACCCTAACCCTAACCCTAACACTATCCTAGGGCTGATGCTAACCCTAACCCTAATACTATCCTAGGGTGATGCTAACCCTAACCCTAACCCTAACACTATCCTAGGGCTGATGGTAACACTAACCCTAACAATATCCTAGGCCTGATGATATCCCTAACCCTAAACCTAACACTATCCTAGGGCTCATGCTAACCCTAACCCTAACCCTAACACTATCCTAGGGATAATTCTAACCGTAACCCTAACACTATCCTAGGCCTGATGCTAACCCTAACACTTACCCTAACACTATCCTAGGGCTCATGCTAACCCTAACCCTTACACTATCCTAGGGCTGATGCTAACCCTAAACCTAACCCTAACACTCTCCTAGGGCTGAGGCTAACGCTAACCCTAACAGTATCCTAGGGCTAATGCTAACCCTAACCCTAACCCTAACACTATCCTAGGGCTGATGCTAACCCTAACCCTAACCCTAACACTATCCTAGGGCTGATGGTAACCCTAACCCTAACACTATCCTAGGCCTGGTGCTAACCCTAACCCTAACCCTAACACTATCCTAGGGCTGATGCTAACCCTAACCCTAACAATATCCTAGGGCTGATGCTAACCCTAAACCTAACCCTAACACTATCCTAGGGCTGATGCTAACCCTAACCCTAACACTATCCTAGGGCTTATCCTAACACTAACCCTAACACTAACCCTAACCCTAATAATATCCTAGGGCTGATGCTAACCCTAACCCTAACACTTACACTATCCTAGGGCTGATGCTAACCCTAACCCTAACCCTAACACTATCCTAGGTCTGATGCTAACCCTAACCCTAACACTATCCTAGGGCTGATGTTAACCCTAACCCTAACACTATCCTAGGCCTGATGCTAACCCTATCCCTAACCCTAACACTCTCCTAGGGCTGATGCTAACCCTAATCCTAACCCTAACACTATCCTAGGGTTGATGCTAACCCTAACCCTAACACTATCCTAGGGCTGATGCTAACCCTAACCCTAACCCTAACACTATCCTAGGGCTGATGCTAACCCTAACCCTAACACTATCCTAGGCCTGATGCTAACCCTAACCCTAACCCTAACACTATCCTAGGGCTGATGCTAACCCTAACCCTAACACTATCCTGGGGCTGATGCTAACCCTAACCCTAACCCTAACACTATCCTAGGGCTGATGCTAACCCTAACCCTAACACTATCCTAGGGCTGATGCTAACCCTAACCCTAACCCTAACACTATCCTAGGCCTGATGCTAACCCTAACCCTAACCCTAACACTATCCTAGGGCAGATGCTAATCCTAACCCTAACACTATCCTAGGGCTGATGCTAACCCTAACCCTAACCCTAACACTATCCTAGGGTTGATGCTAACCCTAACCCTAACACTATCCTAGGGCTGATGCTAACCCTAACCCTAACCCTAACACTATCCTAGGGCTGATGCTAACCCTAACCCTAACACTATCCTAGGGCTGATGCTAACCCTAACCCTAACCCTAACACTATCCTAGGGTTGATGCTAACCCTAACCCTAACACTATCCTAGGGCTGATGCTAACCCTAACCCTAACCCTAACACTATCCTAGGGCTGATGCTAACCCTAACCATAACCCTAACACTATCCTAGGGCTGATGCTAACCCTAACCCTAACACTATCCTAAGGCTGATGCTAACCCTAACCCTAACCCTAACACTATCCTAGGGCTGATGCTAACCCTAACCCTAACACTATCCTAGGGCTGATACTAACCCTAACCCTAACCCTAACACTATCCTAGGGCTGACGCTAACCCTAACCCTAACACTATCCTAGTCCTGATGCTAACTCTAACCCTAACCCTAACACTATCCTAGTGCTGATGCTAACCCTAACCCTAACACTATCCTAGGGCTGATGCTAACCCTAACCCTAACCCTATCACTATCCTAGGGCTGATGTTAACCCTAAACCTAACACTATCCTAGGCCTGATGCTAACCCTATCCCTAACCCTAACACTCTTCTAGGGCTGATGCTAAACCTAACCCTAACCCTAACACTATCCTAGGGTTGATGCTAACCCTAACCCTAACACTATTCTAGGGCTGATGCTAACCCTAACCCTAACACTAACACTATCCTAGGGCTGATGCTAACCCTAACCCTAACACTATCCTAGGCCTGATGCTAACCCTAACCCTAACGCTAACACTATCCTAGGGCTGATGCTAACCCTAACCCTAACACTATCCTAGGGCTGATGCTAACCCTAACCCTAACCCTAACACTATCCTAGGCCTGATGCTAACCCTAACCCTAACCCTAACACTATACTAGGGCAGATGCTAATACTATCCCTAACAGTATCCTAGGGCTGATGCTAACCCTAACCCTAACCCTAACACTATCCTAGGGCTGATGCTAACCCTAACCCTAACCCTAACACTATGCTAGGGCTGATGCTAACCCTAACCCTAACACTATCCTAGGGCTGATGCTAACCCTAACCCTAACACTATCCTAGGGCTGATGCTAACCCTAACCCTAACCCTAACACTATCCTAGGGTTGATGCTAACCCTAACCCTAACACTATCCTAGGGCTGATGCTAACCCTAACCCTAACCCTAACACTATCCTAGGGCTGATGCTAACCCTAACCCTAACACTATCCTAGGCCTGGTGCTAACCCTAACCCTAACCCTAACACTATCCTAGGCCTGATGCTAACCCCATCCCTAACCCTAACACTCTTCTAGGGCTGATGCTAACCCTAACCCTAACCCTAACACTATCCTAGGGCTGATGCTAACCCTAACCGTAACCCTAACACTATCCTAGAGCTGATCCTAACCCTAACCCTAACACTAACCCTAACCCTAATACTATCCTAGGGCTGATGCTAACCCTATCCCTAACCCTAACACTATCCTAGGGCTGATGCTAACCCTAACACTAACACTATCCTAGGGCTGATGCTAACCCTAACCCTAACTCTAACACTATCCTAGGGCTGAGGCTAACCCTAACCCTAACACTATCCTACGGCTGATGCTAACCCTAACCCTAACCGTAACACTATCCTAAGGCTGATGCTAACCCTAACACTAACATTATCATAGGCCTGGTGCTAACCCTAACCCTAACCCTAACACTATCCTAGGGCTGATGCTAACCCTAACCCTAATACTATCCTAGGGCTGATGCTAACCCTAACCCTAACCCTAACACTATCCTAGGGCTGATGGTAACACTAACCCTAACAATATCCTAGGCCTGATGATATCCCTAACCCTAAACCTAACACTATCCTAGGGCTCATGCTAACCCTAACCCTAACCCTAACACTATCCTAGGGATAATTCTAACCGTAACCCTAACACTATCCTAGGCCTGATGCTAACCCTAACACTTACCCTAACACTATCCTAGGGCTCATGCTAACCCTAACCCTTACACTATCCTAGGGCTGATGCTAACCCTAAACCTAACCCTAACACTCTCCTAGGGCTGAGGCTAACGCTAACCCTAACAGTATCCTAGGGCTAATGCTAACCCTAACCCTAAACCTAACACTATCCTAGGGCTGATGCTAACCCTAACCCTAACCCTAACACTATCCTAGGGCTGATGCTAACCCTAACCCTAACACTATCCTAGGCCTGGTGCTAACCCTAACCCTAACCCTAACACTATCCTAGGGCTGATGCTAACCCTAAACCTAACCCTAACACTATCCTAGGGCTGATGCTAACCCTAACCCTAACACTATAATAGGGCTTATCCTAACACTAACCCTAACACTAACCCTAACCCTAATAATATCCTAGGGCTGATGCTAACCCTAACCCTAACACTTACACTATCCTAGGGCTGATGCTAACCCTAACCCTAACCCTAACACTATCCTAGGTCTGATGCTAACCCTAACCCTAACACTATCCTAGGGCTGATGCTAACCCTAACGCTAACCCTAACACTATCCTAGGGCTGATGTTAACCCTAACCCTAACACTATCCTAGGCCTGATGCTAACCCTATCCCTAACCCTAACACTCTCCTAGGGCTGATGCTAACCCTAATCCTAACCCTAACACTATCCTAGGGTTGATGCTAACCCTAACCCTAACACTATCCTAGGGCTGATGCTAACCCTAACCCTAACCCTAACACTATCCTAGGGCTGATGCTAACCCTAACCCTAACACTATCCTAGGCCTGATGCTAACCCTAACCCTAACCCTAACACTATCCTAGGGCTGATGCTAACCCTAACCCTAACACTATCCTGGGGCTGATGCTAACCCTAACCCTAACCCTAACACTATCCTAGGGCTGATGCTAACCCTAACCCTAACACTATCCTAGGGCTGATGCTAACCCTAACCCTAACCCTAACACTATCCTAGGCCTGATGCTAACCCTAACCCTAACCCTAACACTATCCTAGGGCAGATGCTAATCCTAACCCTAACACTATCCTAGGGCTGATGCTAACCCTAACCCTAACCCTAACACTATCCTAGGGTTGATGCTAACCCTAACCCTAACACTATCCTAGGGCTGATGCTAACCCTAACCCTAACCCTAACACTATCCTAGGGCTGATGCTAACCCTAACCCTAACACTATCCTAGGGCTGATGCTAACCCTAACCCTAACCCTAACACTATCCTAGGGTTGATGCTAACCCTAACCCTAACACTATCCTAGGGCTGATGCTAACCCTAACCCTAACCCTAACACTATCCTAGGGCTGATGCTAACCCTAACCATAACCCTAACACTATCCTAGGGCTGATGCTAACCCTAACCCTAACACTATCCTAAGGCTGATGCTAACCCTAACCCTAACCCTAACACTATCCTAGGGCTGATGCTAACCCTAACCCTAACACTATCCTAGGGCTGATACTAACCCTAACCCTAACCCTAACACTATCCTAGGGCTGACGCTAACCCTAACCCTAACACTATCCTAGTCCTGATGCTAACTCTAACCCTAACCCTAACACTATCCTAGTGCTGATGCTAACCCTAACCCTAACACTATCCTAGGGCTGATGCTAACCCTAACCCTAACCCTATCACTATCCTAGGGCTGATGTTAACCCTAAACCTAACACTATCCTAGGCCTGATGCTAACCCTATCCCTAACCCTAACACTCTTCTAGGGCTGATGCTAAACCTAACCCTAACCCTAACACTATCCTAGGGTTGATGCTAACCCTAACCCTAACACTATTCTAGGGCTGATGCTAACCCTAACCCTAACACTAACACTATCCTAGGGCTGATGCTAACCCTAACCCTAACACTATCCTAGGCCTGATGCTAACCCTAACCCTAACCCTAACACTATCCTAGGGCTGATGCTAACCCTAACCCTAACACTATCCTAGGGCTGATGCTAACCCTAACCCTAACCCTAACACTATCCTAGGCCTGATGCTAACCCTAACCCTAACACTATCCTAGGGCTGATGCTAACCCTAACCCTAACCCTAACACTATCCTAGGCCTGATGCTAACCCTAACCCTAACCCTAACACTATCCTAGGGTTGATGCTAACCCTAACTCTAACCCTAACACTATCCTAGGGCTGATGCTAACCCTAACCCTAACCCTAACACTATCCTAGGCCTGATGCTAACCTTAACCCTAACCCTAACACTATCCTAGGGCAGATGCTAATCCTAACCCTAACACTATCCTAGGGCTGATGCTAACCCTAACCCTAACCCTAACACTATCCTAGGGTTGATGCTAACCCTAACCCTAACACTATCCTAGGGCTGATGCTAACCCTAACCCTAACCCTAACACTATCCTAGGGCTGATGCTAACCCTAACCCTATAACTATCCTAGGGCTGATGCTAACCCTAACCCTAACCCTAACACTATCCTAGGGTTGATGCTAACCCTAACCCTAACACTATCCTAGGGCTGATGCTAACCCTAACCCTAACCCTAACACTATCCTAGGGCTGATGCTAACCCTAACCCTAACACTATCCTAGGCCTGGTGCTAACCCTAACCCTAACCCTAACACTATCCTAGGCCTGATGCTAACCCCATCCCTAACCCTAACACTATCCTAGGGTTGATGCTAACCCTAACCCTAACGCTAACACTATCCTAGGGCTGATGCTAACCCTAACCCTAACACTATCCTAGGGCTGATGCTAACCCTAACCCTAACCCTAACACTATCCTAGGCCTGATGCTAACCCTAACCCTAACCCTAACACTATCCTAGGGCAGATGCTAATCCTAACCCTAACACTATCCTAGGGCTGATGCTAACCCTAACCCTAACCCTAACACTATCCTAGGGCTGATGCTAACCCTAACCCTAACCCTAACACTATGCTAGGGCTGATGCTAACCCTAACCCTAACACTATCCTAGGGCTGATGCTAACCCTAACCCTAACACTATCCTAGGGCTGATGCTAACCCTAACCCTAACCCTAACACTATCCTAGGGTTGATGCTAACCCTAACCCTAACACTATCCTAGGGCTGATGCTAACCCTAACCCTAACCCTAACACTATCCTAGGGCTGATCCTAACCCTAACCCTAACACTATCCTAGGCCTGGTGCTAACCCTAACCCTAACCCTAACACTATCCTAGGCCTGATGCTAACCCCATCCCTAACCCTAACACTCTTCTAGGGCTGATGCTAACCCTAACCCTAACCCTAACACTATCCTAGGGCTGATGCTAACCCTAACCGTAACCCTAACACTATCCTAGAGCTGATCCTAACCCTAACCCTAACACTAACCCTAACCCTAATACTATCCTAGGGCTGATGCTAACCCTATCCCTAACCCTAACAATATCCTAGGGCTGATGCTAACCCTAACACTAACACTATCCTAGGGCTGATGCTAACCCTAACCCTAACCCTAACACTATCCTAGGGCTGATGCTAACCCTAACCCTAACTCTAACACTATCCTAGGGCTGAGGCTAAACCTAACCCTAACACTATCCTACGGCTGATGCTAACCCTAACCCTAACCGTAACACTATCCTAAGGCTGATGCTAACCCTAACACTAACATTATCATAGGCCTGGTGCTAACCCTAACCCTAACCCTAACACTATCCTAGGGCTGATGCTAACCCTAACCCTAATACTATCCTTTGGCTGATGCTAACCCTAACCCTAACCCTAACACTATCCTAGGGCTGATGGTAACACTAACCCTAACAATATCCTAGGCCTGATGATATCCCTAACCCTAAACCTAACACTATCCTAGGGCTCATGCTAACCCTAACCCTAACCCTAACACTATCCTAGGGATGATTCTAACCGTAACCCTAACACTATCCTAGGCCTGATGCTAACCCTAACACTTACCCTAACACTATCCTAGGGCTCATGCTAACCCTAACCCTTACACTATCCTAGGGCTGATGCTAACCCTAAACCTAACCCTAACACTCTCCTAGGGCTGAGGCTAACGCTAACCCTAACAGTATCCTAGGGCTAATGCTAACCCTAACCCTAACCCTAACACTATCCTAGGGCTGATGCTAACCCTAACCCTAACCCTAACACTATCCTAGGGCTGATGCTAACCCTAACCCTAACACTATCCTAGGCCTGGTGCTAACCCTAACCCTAACCCTAACACTATCCTAGGGCTGATGCTAACCCTAACCCTAACAATATCCTAGGGCTGATGCTAACCCTAACCCTAACCCTAACACTATCCTAGGCCTGATGCTAACCCTAACCCTAACACTATCCTAGGGCTTATCCTAACACTAACCCTAACACTAACCCTAACCCTAATACTATCCTAGGGCTGATGCTAACCCTAACCCTAACACTTACACTATCCTAGGGCTGATGCTAACCCTAACCCTAACCCTAACACTATCCTAGGTCTGATGCTAACCCTAACCCTAACACTATCCTAGGGCTGATGCTAACCCTAACCCTAACCCTAACACTATCCTAGGGCTGATGTTAACCCTAACCCTAACACTATCCTAGGCCTGATGCTAACCCTATCCCTAACCCTAACACTCTCCTAGGGCTGATGCTAACCCTAATCCTAACCCTAACACTATCCTAGGGTTGATGCTAACCCTAACCCTAACACTATCCTAGGGCTGATGCTAACCCTAATCCTAACCCTAACACTATCCTAGGGCTGATGCTAACCCTAACCCTAACACTATCCTAGGCCTGATGCTAACCGTAACCCTAACCCTAACACTATCCTAGGGCTGATGCTAACCCTAACCCTAACACTATCCTGGGGCTGATGCTAACCCTAACCCTAACCCTAACACTATCCTAGGGCTGATGCTAACCCTAACCCTAACACTATCCTAGGGCTGATGCTAACCCTAACCCTAACCCTAACACTATCCTAGGCCTGATGCTAACCCTAACCCTAACCCTAACACTATCCTAGGGCAGATGCTAATCCTAACCCTAACACTATCCTAGGGCTGATGCTAACCCTAACCCTAACCCTAACAGTATCCTAGGGTTGATGCTAACCCTAACCCTAACACTATCCTAGGGCTGATGCTAACCCTAACCCTAACCCTAACACTATCCTAGGGCTGATGCTAACCCTAACCCTAACACTATCCTAGGGCTGATGCTAATCCTAACCCTAACCCTAACACTATCCTAGGGTTGATGCTAAACCTAACCCTAACACTATCCTAGGGCTGATGCTAACCCTAACCCTAACCCTAACACTATCCTAGGGCTGATGCTAACCCTAACCATAACCCTAACACTATCCTAGGGCTGATGCTAACCCTAACCCTAACACTATCCTAGGGCTGATGCTAACCCTAACCCTAACCCTAACACTATCCTAGGGCTGATGTTAACCCTAACCCTAACACTATCCTAGGCCTGATGCTAACCCTATCCCTAACCCTAACACTCTCCTAGGGCTGATGCTAACCCTAATCCTAACCCTAACACTATCCTAGGGTTGATGCTAACCCTAACCCTAACACTATCCTAGGGCTGATGCTAACCCTAACCCTAACCTTAACACTATCCTAGGGCTGATGCTAACCCTAACCCTAACACTATCCTTGGCCTGATGCTAACCCTAACCCTAACCCTAACACTATCCTAGGGCTGATGCTAACCCTAACCCTAACACTATCCTGGGGCTGATGCTAAACCTAACCCTAACCCTAACACTATCCTAGGGCTGATGCTAACCCTAACCCTAACACTATCCTAGGGCTGATGCTAACCCTAACCCTAACCCTAACACTATCCTAGGCCTGATGCTAACCCTAACCCTAACCCTAACACTATCCTAGGGCAGATGCTAATCCTAACCCTAACACTATCCTAGGGCTGATGCTAACCCTAACCCTAACCCTAACAGTATCCTAGGGTTGATGCTAACCCTAACCCTAACACTATCCTAGGGCTGATGCTAACCCTAACCCTAACCCTAACACTATCCTAGGGCTGATGCTAACCCTAACCCTAACACTATCCTAGGCCTGATGCTAACCCTATCCCTAACCCTAACACTCTCCTAGGGCTGATGCTAACCCTAATCCTAACCTTAACACTATCCTAGGATTGATGCTAACCCTAACCCTAACACTATCCTAGGGCTGATGCTAACCCTAACCCTAACCCTAACACTATCCTAGGGCTGATGCTAACCCTAACCTTAACACTATCCTAGGCCTGATGCTAACCCTAACCCTAACCCTAACACTATCCTAGGGCTGATGCTAACCCTAACCCTAACACTATCCTGGGGCTGATGCTAACCCTAACCCTAACCCTAACACTATCCTAGGGCTGATGCTAACCCTAACCCTAACACTATCCTAGGGCTGATGCTAACCCTAACCCTAACCCTAACACTATCCTAGGCCTGATGCTAACCCTAACCCTAACCCTGACACTATCCTAGGGCAGATGCTAATCCTAACCCTAACACTATCCTAGGGCTGATGCTAACCCTAACCCTAACCCTAACAGTATCCTAGGGTTGATGCTAACCCTACCCTAACACTATCCTAGGGCTGATGCTAACCCTAACCCTAACCCTAACACTATCCTAGGGCTGATGCTAACCCTAACCCTAACACTATCCTAGGGCTGATGCTAACCCTAACCCTAACCCTAACACTATCCTAGGGTTGATGCTAACCCTAACCCTAACACTATCCTAGGGCTGATGCTAACCCTAACCCTAACCCTAACACTATCCTAGGGCTGATGCTAACCCTAACCAAAACCCTAACACTATCCTAGGGCTGATGCTAACCCTAACCCTAACACTATCCTAAGGCTGATGCTAACCCTAACCCTAACCCTAACACTATCCTAGGGCTGATGCTAACCCTAACCCTAACACTATCCTAGGGCTCATACTAACCCTAACCCTAACCCTAACACTATCCTAGGGCTGACGCTAACCCTAACCCTAACACTATCCTAGTCCTGATGCTAACCCTAACCCTAACACTATCCTAGGGCTGATGCTAACCCTAACCCTAACCCTATCACTATCCTAGGGCTGATGTTAACCCTAAACCTAACACTATCCTAGGCCTGATGCTAACCCTATCCCTAACCCTAACACTCTTCTAGGGCTGATGCTAAACCTAACCCTAACCCTAACACTATCCTAGGGTTGATGCTAACCCTAACCCTAACACTATCCTAGGGCTGATGCTAACCCTAACCCTAACCCTAACACTATCCTAGGGCTGATGCTAACCCTAACCCTAACACTATCCTAGGCCTGATGCTAACCCTAACCCTAACCCTAACACTATCCTAGGGCTGATGCTAACCCTAACCCTAACACTATCCTAGGGCTGATGCTAACCCTAACCCTAACCCTAACACTATCCTAGGCCTGATGCTAACCCTAACCCTAACACTATCCTAGGGCTGATGCTAACAATAACCCTAACCCTAACACTATCCTAGGCCTGATGCTAACCCTAACCCTAACCCTAACACTATCCTAGGGTTGATGCTAACCCTAACTCTAACCCTAACACTATCCTAGGGCTGATGCTAAACCTAACCCTAACACTATCCTAGGGCTGATGCTAACCCTAACCCTAACCCTAACACTATCCTAGGACTGATGCTAACCCTAACCCTAACCCTAACACTATCCTAGGGCAGATGCTAATCCTAACCCTAACACTATCCTAGGGCTGATGCTAACCCTAACCCTAACCCTAACACTATCCTAGGGCTGATGCTAACCCTAACCCTAACCCTAACACTATCCTAGGGCTGATGCTACCCCTAACCCTAACACTATCCTAGGGCTGATGCTAACCCTAACCCTAACCCTAACACTATCCTAGGGTTGATGCTAACCCTAACCCTAACACTATCCTAGGGCTGATGCTAACCCTAACCCTAACCCTAACACTATCCTAGGGCTGATGCTAACCCTAACCCTAACACTATCCTAGGGCTGATGCTAACCCTAACCCTAACCCTAACACTATCCTAGGGTTGATGCTAACCCTAACCCTAACACTATCCCAGGGCTGATGCTAACCCTAACCCTAACCCTAACACTATCCTAGGGCTGATGCTAACCCTAACCCTAACACTATCCTTTGCCTGGTGCTAACCCTAACCCTAACCCTAACACTATCCTAGGCCTGATGCTAACCCCATCCCTAACCCTAACACTATCCTAGGGTTGATGCTAACCCTAACCCTAACGCTAACACTATCCTAGGGCTGATGCTAACCCTAACCCTAACACTATCCTAGGGCTGATGCTAACCCTAACCCTAACACTAACACTATCCTAGGCCTGATGCTAACCCTAACCCTAACCCTAACACTATCCTAGGGCAGATGCTAATCCTAACCCTAACACTATCCTAGGGCTGATGCTAACCCTAACCCTAACCCTAACACTATCCTAGGGCTGATGCTAACCCTAACCCTAACCCTAACACTATGCTAGGGCTGATGCTAACCCTAACCCTAACACTATCCTAGGGCTGATGCTAACCCTAACCCTAACACTATCCTAGGGCTGATGCTAACCCTAACCCTAACCCTAACACTATCCTAGGGTTGATGCTAACCCTAACCCTAACACTATCCTAGGGCTGATGCTAACCCTAAGCCTAACCCTAACACTATCCTAGGGCTGATGCTAACCCTAACCCTAACACTATCCTAGGCCTGGTGCTAACCCTAACCCTAACCCTAACACTATCCTAGGCCTGATGCTAACCCCATCCCTAACCCTAACACTCTTCTAGGGCTGATGCTAACCCTAACCCTAACCCTAACACTATCCTAGGGCAGATGCTAATCCTAACCCTAACACTATCCTAGGGCTGATGCTAACCCTAACCCTAACCCTAACACTATCCTAGGGTTGATGCTAACCCTAACCCTAACACTATCCTAGGGCTGATGCTAACCCTAACCCTAACCCTAACACTATGCTAGGGCTGATGCTAACCCTAACCCTAACACTATCCTAGGGCTGATGCTAACCCTAACACTAACACTATCCTAGGGCTGATGCTAACCCTAACCCTAACCCTAACACTATCCTAGGGTTGATGCTAACCCTAACCCTAACACTATCCTAGGGCTGATGCTAACCCTAACCCTAACCCTAACACTATCCTAGGGCTGATGCTAACCCTAACCCTAACACTATCCTAGGCCTGGTACTAACCCTAACCCTAACCCTAACACTATCCTAGGCCTGATGCTAACCCCATCCCTAACCCTAACACTCTTCTAGGGCTGATGCTAACCCTAACCCTAATCCTAACACTATCCTAGGGCTGATGCTAACCCTAACCGTAACCCTAACACTATCCTAGAGCTGATCCTAACCCTAACCCTAACACTAACCCTAACCCTAATACTATCCTAGGGCTGATGCTAACCCTAACCCTAACCCTAACACCATCCTAGGGCTGATGCTAACCCTAACACTAACACTATCCTAGGGCTGATGCTAACCCTAACCCTAACCCTAACACTATCCTAGGGCTGATGCTAACCCTAACCCTAACTCTAACACTATCCTAGGGCTGAGGCTAACCCTAACCCTAACACTATCCTACGGCTGATGCTAACCCTAACCCTAACCGTAACACTATCCTAAGGCTGATGCTAACCCTAACACTAACATTATCATAGGCCTGGTGCTAACCCTAACCCTAACCCTAACACTATCCTAGGGATGATGCTAACCCTAACCCTAATACTATCCTAGGGCTGATGCTAACCCTAACCCTAACCCTAACACTATCCTAGGGCTGATGGTAACACTAACCCTAACAATATCCTAGGCCTGATGATATCCCTAACCCTAAACCTAACACTATCCTAGGGCTCATGCTAACCCTAACCCTAACACTAACACTATCCTAGGGATGATTCTAACCGTAACCCTAACACTATCCTAGGCCTGATGCTAACCCTAACACTTACCCTAACACTATCCTAGGGCTCATGCTAACCCTAACCCTTACACTATCCTAGGGCTGATGCTAACCCTAAACCTAACCCTAACACTCTCCTAGGGCTGAGGCTAACGCTAACCCTAACAGTTTCCTAGGGCTAATGCTAACCCTAACCCTAACACTATCCTAGGGCTGATGCTAACCCTAACCCTAACCCTAACACTATCCTAGGGCTGATGCTAACCCTAACCCTAACACTATCCTAGGCCTGGTGCTAACCCTAACCCTAACGCTAACACTATCCTAGGGATGATGCTAACCCTAACCCTAACAATATCCTAGGGCTGATGCTAACCCTAACCCTAACCCTAACACTATCCTAGGGCTGATGCTAACCCTAACCCTAACACTATCCTAGGGCTTATCCTAACACTAACCCTAACACTAACCCTAACCCTAATACTATCCTAGGGCTGATGCTAACCCTAACCCTAACACTTACACTATCCTAGGGCTGATGCTAACCCTAACCCTAACCCTAACACTATACTAGGTCTGATGCTAACCCTAACCCTAACACTATCCTAGGGCTGATGCTAACCCTAACCCTAACCCTAACACTATCCTATGGCTGATGTTAACCCTAACCCTAACACTATCCTAGGCCTGATGCTAACCCTATCCCTAACCCTAACACTCTCCTAGGGCTGATGCTAACCCTAATCCTAACCCTAACACTATCCTAGGGTTGATGCTAACCCTAACCCTAACACTATCCTAGGGCTGATGCTAACCCTAATCCTAACCCTAACACTATCCTAGGGTTGATGCTAACCCTAACCCTAACACTATCCTAGGGCTGATGCTAACCCTAACCCTAACCCTAACACTATCCTAGGGCTGATGCTAACCCTAACCCTAACACTATCCTAGGCCTGATGCTAACCCTAACCCTAACCCTAACACTATCCTAGGGCTGATGCTAACTCTAACCCTAACACTATCCTAGGGCTGATGCTAACCCTAACCCTAACCCTAACACTATCCTAGGGCTGATGCTAACCCTAACCATAACCCTAACACTATCCTAGGGCTGATGCTAACCCTAACCCTAACACTATCCTAAGGCTGATGCTAACCCTAACCCTAACCCTAACACTATCCTAGGGCTGATGCTAACCCAACCCTAACACTATCCTAGGGCTGATGCTAACCCTAACCCTAACCCTAACACTATCCTAGGGCTGACGCTAACCCTAACCCTAACACTATCCTAGTCCTGATGCTAACTCTAACCCTAACCCTAACACTATCCTAGTGCTGATGCTAACCCTAACCCTAACACTATCCTAGGGCTGATGCTAACCCTAACCCTAACCCTATCACTATCCTAGGGCTGATGCTAACCCTAACCCTAACTCTAACACTATCCTAGGGCTGAGGCTAACCCTAACCCTAACACTATCCTACGGCTGATGCTAACCCTAACCCTAACCGTAACACTATCCTAAGGCTGATGCTAACCCTAACACTAACATTCTCATAGGCCTGGTGCTAACCCTAACCCTAACCCTAACACTATCCTAGGGCTGATGCTAACCCTAACCCTAATACTATCCTAGGGCTGATGCTAACCCTAACCCTAACCCTAACACTATCCTAGGGCTGATGGTAACACTAACCCTAACAATATCCTAGGCCTGATGATATCCCTAACCCTAAACCTAACACTATCCTAGGGCTCATGCTAACCCTAACCCTAACCCTAACACTATCCTAGGGATGATTCTAACCGTAACCCTAACACTATCCTAGGCCTGATGCTAACCCTAACACTTACCCTAACACTATCCTAGGGCTCATGCTAACCCTAACCCTTACACTATCCTAGGGCTGATGCTAACCCTAAACCTAACCCTAACACTCTCCTAGGGCTGAGGCTAACGCTAACCCTAACAGTATCCTAGGGCTAATGCTAACCCTAACCCTAACCCTAACACTATCCTAGGGCTGATGCTAACCCTAACCCTAACCCTAACACTATCCTAGGGCTGATGCTAACCCTAACCCTAACACTATCCTAGGCCTGGTGCTAACCCTAACCCTAACCCTAACACTATCCTAGAGCTGATGCTAACCCTAACCCTAACAATATCCTAGGGCTGATGCTAACCCTAAACCTAACCCTAACACTATCCTAGGGCTGATGCTAACCCTAACCCTAACACTATCCTAGGGCTTATCCTAACACTAACCCTAACACTAACCCTAACCCTAATACTATCCTAGGGCTGATGCTAACCCTAACCCTAACACTTACACTATCCTAGGGCTGATGCTAACCCTAACCCTAACCCTAACACTATCCTAGGTCTGATGCTAACCCTAACCCTAACACTATCCTAGGGCTGATGCTAACCCTAACGCTAACCCTAACACTATCCTAGGGCTGATGTTAACCCTAACCCTAACACTATCCTAGGCCTGATGCTAACCCTATCCCTAACCCTAACACTCTCCTAGGGCTGATGCTAACCCTAATCCTAACCCTAACACTATCCTAGGGTTGATGCTAACCCTAACCCTAACACTATCCTAGGGCTGATGGTAACCCTAACCCTAACCCTAACACTATCCTAGGGCTGATGCTAACCCTAACCCTAACACTATCCTAGGCCTGATGCTAACCCTAACCCTAACCCTAACACTATCCTAGGGCTGATGCTAACCCTAACCCTAACACTATCCTGGGGCTGATGCTAACCCTAACCCTAACCCTAACACTATCCTAGGGCTGATGCTAACCCTAACCCTAACACTATCCTAGGGCTGATGCTAACCCTAACCCTAACCCTAACACTATCCTAGGCCTGATGCTAACCCTAACCCTAACCCTAACACTATCCTAGGGCAGATGCTAATCCTAACCCTAACACTATCCTAGGGCTGATGCTAACCCTAACCCTAACCCTAACAGTATCCTAGGGTTGATGCTAACCCTAACCCTAACACTATCCTAGGGCTGATGCTAACCCTAACCCTAACCCTAACACTATCCTAGGGCTGATGCTAACCCTAACCCTAACACTATCCTAGGGCTGATGCTAACCCTAACCCTAACCCTAACACTATCCTAGGGTTGATGCTAACCCTAACCCTAACACTATCCTAGGGCTGATGCTAACCCTAACCCTAACCCTAACACTATCCTAGGGCTGATGCTAACCCTAACCATAACCCTAACACTTTCCTAGGGCTGATGCTAACCCTAACCCTAACACTATCCTAAGGCTGATGCTAACCCTAACCCTAACCCTAACACTATCCTAGGGCTGATGCTAACCCTAACCCTAACACTATCCTAGGGCTGATACTAACCCTAACCCTAACCCTAACACTATCCTAGGGTTGACGCTAACCCTAACCCTAACACTATCCTAGTCCTGATGCTAACTCTAACCCTAACCCTAACACTATCCTAGTGCTGATGCTAACCCTAACCCTAACACTATAGTAGGGCTGATGCTAACCCTAACCCTAACCCTATCACTATCCTAGGGCTGATGTTAACCCTAAACCTAACACTATCCTAGGCCTGATGCAAACCCTATCCCTAACCCTAACACTCTTCTAGGGCTGATGCTAAACCTAACCCTAACCCTAACACTATCCTAGGGTTGATGCTAACGCTAACCCTAACACTATCCTAGGGCTGATGCTAACCCTAACCCTAACCCTAACACTATCCTAGGGCTGATGCTAACCCTAACCCTAACACTATCCTAGGCCTGATGCTAACCCTAACCCTAACCCTAACACTATCCTAGGGCTGATGCTAACCCTAACCCTAACACTATCCTAGGGCTGATGCTAACCCTAACCCTAACCCTAACACTATCCTAGGCCTGATGCTATCCCTAACCCTAACACTATCCTAGGGCTGATGCTAACCCTAACCCTAACCCTAACACTATCCTAGGCCTGATGCTAACCCTAACCCTAACCCTAACACTATCCTAGGGTTGATGCTAACCCTAACTCTAACCCTAACAC
This sequence comes from Lemur catta, assembly GCF_020740605.2. Lineage (NCBI taxonomy): Eukaryota > Metazoa > Chordata > Mammalia > Primates > Lemuridae > Lemur > Lemur catta. The sequence goes on along the minus strand of NW_025423749.1, from coordinate 236,152 downwards.
TATCCTAGGGCTGATGCTAACCCTAACCCTAACACTATCCTAGGACTGATGCTAACCCTAACCCTAACCCTAACACTATCCTAGGGCTGATGCTAACCCTAACCCTAACCCTAACACTATCCTAGGGTTGATGCTAACCCTAACCCTAACACTATCCTAGGGCTGATGCTAACCCTAACCCTAACCCTAACACTATCCTAGGGCTGATGCTAACCCTAACACTATAACTATCCTAGGGCTGATGCTAACCCTAACCCTAACCCTAACACTATCCTAGGGTTGATGCTAACCCTAACCCTAACACTATCCTAGGGCTGACGCTAACCCTAACCCTAACCCTAACACTATCCTAGGGCTGATGCTAACCCTAACCCTAACACTATCCTAGGCCTGGTGCTAACCCTAACCCTAACCCTAACACTATCCTAGGCCTGATGCTAACCCCATCCCTAACCCTAACACTATCCTAGGGTTGATGCTAACCCTAACCCTAACGCTAACACTATCCTAGGGCTGATGCTAACCCTAACCCTAACACTATCCTAGGGCTGATGCTAACCCTAACCCTAACCCTAACACTATCCTAGGCCTGATGCTAACCCTAACCCTAACCCTAACACTATCCTAGGGCAGATGCTAATACTATCCCTAACACTATCCTAGGGCTGATGCTAACCCTAACCCTAACCCTAACACTATCCTAGGGCTGATGCTAACCCTAACACTAACCCTAACACTATGCTAGGGCTGATGCTAACCCTAACCCTAACACTATCCTAGGGCTGATGCTAACCCTAACCCTAACACTATCCTAGGGCTGATGCTAACCCTAACCCTAACCCTAACACTATCCTAGGGTTGATGCTAACCCTAACCCTAACACTATCCTAGGGCTGATGCTAACCCTAACCCTAACCCTAACACTATCCTAGGGCTGATGCTAACCCTAACCCTAACACTATCCTAGGCCTGGTGCTAACCCTAACCCTAACCCTAACACTATCCTAGGCCTGATGCTAACCCCATCCCTAACCCTAACACTCTTCTAGGGCTGATGCTAACCCTAACCCTAACCCTAACACTATCCTAGGGCTGATGCTAACCCTAACCGTAACCCTAACACTATCCTAGAGCTGATCCTAACCCTAACCCTAACACTAACCCTAACCCTAATACTATCCTAGGGCTGATGCTAACCCTATCCCTAACCCTAACACTATCCTAGGGCTGATGCTAACCCTAACACTAACACTATCCTAGGGCTGATGCTAACCCTAACCCTAACTCTAACACTATCCTAGGGCTGAGGCTAACCCTAACCCTAACACTATCCTACGGCTGATGCTAACCCTAACCCTAACCGTAACACTATCCTAAGGCTGATGCTAACCCTAACACTAACATTATCATAGGCCTGGTGCTAACCCTAACCCTAACCCTAACACTATCCTAGGGCTGATGCTAACCCTAACCCTAATACTATCCTAGGGTGATGCTAACCCTAACCCTAACCCTAACACTATCCTAGGGCTGATGGTAACACTAACCCTAACAATATCCTAGGCCTGATGATATCCCTAACCCTAAACCTAACACTATCCTAGGGCTCATGCTAACCCTAACCCTAACCCTAACACTATCCTAGGGATAATTCTAACCGTAACCCTAACACTATCCTAGGCCTGATGCTAACCCTAACACTTACCCTAACACTATCCTAGGGCTCATGCTAACCCTAACCCTTACACTATCCTAGGGCTGATGCTAACCCTAAACCTAACCCTAACACTCTCCTAGGGCTGAGGCTAACGCTAACCCTAACAGTATCCTAGGGCTAATGCTAACCCTAACCCTAACCCTAACACTATCCTAGGGCTGATGCTAACCCTAACCCTAACCCTAACACTATCCTAGGGCTGATGGTAACCCTAACCCTAACACTATCCTAGGCCTGGTGCTAACCCTAACCCTAACCCTAACACTATCCTAGGGCTGATGCTAACCCTAACCCTAACAATATCCTAGGGCTGATGCTAACCCTAAACCTAACCCTAACACTATCCTAGGGCTGATGCTAACCCTAACCCTAACACTATCCTAGGGCTTATCCTAACACTAACCCTAACACTAACCCTAACCCTAATAATATCCTAGGGCTGATGCTAACCCTAACCCTAACACTTACACTATCCTAGGGCTGATGCTAACCCTAACCCTAACCCTAACACTATCCTAGGTCTGATGCTAACCCTAACCCTAACACTATCCTAGGGCTGATGCTAACCCTAACGCTAACCCTAACACTATCCTAGGGCTGATGTTAACCCTAACCCTAACACTATCCTAGGCCTGATGCTAACCCTATCCCTAACCCTAACACTCTCCTAGGGCTGATGCTAACCCTAATCCTAACCCTAACACTATCCTAGGGTTGATGCTAACCCTAACCCTAACACTATCCTAGGGCTGATGCTAACCCTAACCCTAACCCTAACACTATCCTAGGGCTGATGCTAACCCTAACCCTAACACTATCCTAGGCCTGATGCTAACCCTAACCCTAACCCTAACACTATCCTAGGGCTGATGCTAACCCTAACCCTAACACTATCCTGGGGCTGATGCTAACCCTAACCCTAACCCTAACACTATCCTAGGGCTGATGCTAACCCTAACCCTAACACTATCCTAGGGCTGATGCTAACCCTAACCCTAACCCTAACACTATCCTAGGCCTGATGCTAACCCTAACCCTAACCCTAACACTATCCTAGGGCAGATGCTAATCCTAACCCTAACACTATCCTAGGGCTGATGCTAACCCTAACCCTAACCCTAACACTATCCTAGGGTTGATGCTAACCCTAACCCTAACACTATCCTAGGGCTGATGCTAACCCTAACCCTAACCCTAACACTATCCTAGGGCTGATGCTAACCCTAACCCTAACACTATCCTAGGGCTGATGCTAACCCTAACCCTAACCCTAACACTATCCTAGGGTTGATGCTAACCCTAACCCTAACACTATCCTAGGGCTGATGCTAACCCTAACCCTAACCCTAACACTATCCTAGGGCTGATGCTAACCCTAACCATAACCCTAACACTATCCTAGGGCTGATGCTAACCCTAACCCTAACACTATCCTAAGGCTGATGCTAACCCTAACCCTAACCCTAACACTATCCTAGGGCTGATGCTAACCCTAACCCTAACACTATCCTAGGGCTGATACTAACCCTAACCCTAACCCTAACACTATCCTAGGGCTGACGCTAACCCTAACCCTAACACTATCCTAGTCCTGATGCTAACTCTAACCCTAACCCTAACACTATCCTAGTGCTGATGCTAACCCTAACCCTAACACTATCCTAGGGCTGATGCTAACCCTAACCCTAACCCTATCACTATCCTAGGGCTGATGTTAACCCTAAACCTAACACTATCCTAGGCCTGATGCTAACCCTATCCCTAACCCTAACACTCTTCTAGGGCTGATGCTAAACCTAACCCTAACCCTAACACTATCCTAGGGTTGATGCTAACCCTAACCCTAACACTATTCTAGGGCTGATGCTAACCCTAACCCTAACACTAACACTATCCTAGGGCTGATGCTAACCCTAACCCTAACACTATCCTAGGCCTGATGCTAACCCTAACCCTAACGCTAACACTATCCTAGGGCTGATGCTAACCCTAACCCTAACACTATCCTAGGGCTGATGCTAACCCTAACCCTAACCCTAACACTATCCTAGGCCTGATGCTAACCCTAACCCTAACCCTAACACTATACTAGGGCAGATGCTAATACTATCCCTAACAGTATCCTAGGGCTGATGCTAACCCTAACCCTAACCCTAACACTATCCTAGGGCTGATGCTAACCCTAACCCTAACCCTAACACTATGCTAGGGCTGATGCTAACCCTAACCCTAACACTATCCTAGGGCTGATGCTAACCCTAACCCTAACACTATCCTAGGGCTGATGCTAACCCTAACCCTAACCCTAACACTATCCTAGGGTTGATGCTAACCCTAACCCTAACACTATCCTAGGGCTGATGCTAACCCTAACCCTAACCCTAACACTATCCTAGGGCTGATGCTAACCCTAACCCTAACACTATCCTAGGCCTGGTGCTAACCCTAACCCTAACCCTAACACTATCCTAGGCCTGATGCTAACCCCATCCCTAACCCTAACACTCTTCTAGGGCTGATGCTAACCCTAACCCTAACCCTAACACTATCCTAGGGCTGATGCTAACCCTAACCGTAACCCTAACACTATCCTAGAGCTGATCCTAACCCTAACCCTAACACTAACCCTAACCCTAATACTATCCTAGGGCTGATGCTAACCCTATCCCTAACCCTAACACTATCCTAGGGCTGATGCTAACCCTAACACTAACACTATCCTAGGGCTGATGCTAACCCTAACCCTAACTCTAACACTATCCTAGGGCTGAGGCTAACCCTAACCCTAACACTATCCTACGGCTGATGCTAACCCTAACCCTAACCGTAACACTATCCTAAGGCTGATGCTAACCCTAACACTAACATTATCATAGGCCTGGTGCTAACCCTAACCCTAACCCTAACACTATCCTAGGGCTGATGCTAACCCTAACCCTAATACTATCCTAGGGCTGATGCTAACCCTAACCCTAACCCTAACACTATCCTAGGGCTGATGGTAACACTAACCCTAACAATATCCTAGGCCTGATGATATCCCTAACCCTAAACCTAACACTATCCTAGGGCTCATGCTAACCCTAACCCTAACCCTAACACTATCCTAGGGATAATTCTAACCGTAACCCTAACACTATCCTAGGCCTGATGCTAACCCTAACACTTACCCTAACACTATCCTAGGGCTCATGCTAACCCTAACCCTTACACTATCCTAGGGCTGATGCTAACCCTAAACCTAACCCTAACACTCTCCTAGGGCTGAGGCTAACGCTAACCCTAACAGTATCCTAGGGCTAATGCTAACCCTAACCCTAAACCTAACACTATCCTAGGGCTGATGCTAACCCTAACCCTAACCCTAACACTATCCTAGGGCTGATGCTAACCCTAACCCTAACACTATCCTAGGCCTGGTGCTAACCCTAACCCTAACCCTAACACTATCCTAGGGCTGATGCTAACCCTAAACCTAACCCTAACACTATCCTAGGGCTGATGCTAACCCTAACCCTAACACTATAATAGGGCTTATCCTAACACTAACCCTAACACTAACCCTAACCCTAATAATATCCTAGGGCTGATGCTAACCCTAACCCTAACACTTACACTATCCTAGGGCTGATGCTAACCCTAACCCTAACCCTAACACTATCCTAGGTCTGATGCTAACCCTAACCCTAACACTATCCTAGGGCTGATGCTAACCCTAACGCTAACCCTAACACTATCCTAGGGCTGATGTTAACCCTAACCCTAACACTATCCTAGGCCTGATGCTAACCCTATCCCTAACCCTAACACTCTCCTAGGGCTGATGCTAACCCTAATCCTAACCCTAACACTATCCTAGGGTTGATGCTAACCCTAACCCTAACACTATCCTAGGGCTGATGCTAACCCTAACCCTAACCCTAACACTATCCTAGGGCTGATGCTAACCCTAACCCTAACACTATCCTAGGCCTGATGCTAACCCTAACCCTAACCCTAACACTATCCTAGGGCTGATGCTAACCCTAACCCTAACACTATCCTGGGGCTGATGCTAACCCTAACCCTAACCCTAACACTATCCTAGGGCTGATGCTAACCCTAACCCTAACACTATCCTAGGGCTGATGCTAACCCTAACCCTAACCCTAACACTATCCTAGGCCTGATGCTAACCCTAACCCTAACCCTAACACTATCCTAGGGCAGATGCTAATCCTAACCCTAACACTATCCTAGGGCTGATGCTAACCCTAACCCTAACCCTAACACTATCCTAGGGTTGATGCTAACCCTAACCCTAACACTATCCTAGGGCTGATGCTAACCCTAACCCTAACCCTAACACTATCCTAGGGCTGATGCTAACCCTAACCCTAACACTATCCTAGGGCTGATGCTAACCCTAACCCTAACCCTAACACTATCCTAGGGTTGATGCTAACCCTAACCCTAACACTATCCTAGGGCTGATGCTAACCCTAACCCTAACCCTAACACTATCCTAGGGCTGATGCTAACCCTAACCATAACCCTAACACTATCCTAGGGCTGATGCTAACCCTAACCCTAACACTATCCTAAGGCTGATGCTAACCCTAACCCTAACCCTAACACTATCCTAGGGCTGATGCTAACCCTAACCCTAACACTATCCTAGGGCTGATACTAACCCTAACCCTAACCCTAACACTATCCTAGGGCTGACGCTAACCCTAACCCTAACACTATCCTAGTCCTGATGCTAACTCTAACCCTAACCCTAACACTATCCTAGTGCTGATGCTAACCCTAACCCTAACACTATCCTAGGGCTGATGCTAACCCTAACCCTAACCCTATCACTATCCTAGGGCTGATGTTAACCCTAAACCTAACACTATCCTAGGCCTGATGCTAACCCTATCCCTAACCCTAACACTCTTCTAGGGCTGATGCTAAACCTAACCCTAACCCTAACACTATCCTAGGGTTGATGCTAACCCTAACCCTAACACTATTCTAGGGCTGATGCTAACCCTAACCCTAACACTAACACTATCCTAGGGCTGATGCTAACCCTAACCCTAACACTATCCTAGGCCTGATGCTAACCCTAACCCTAACCCTAACACTATCCTAGGGCTGATGCTAACCCTAACCCTAACACTATCCTAGGGCTGATGCTAACCCTAACCCTAACCCTAACACTATCCTAGGCCTGATGCTAACCCTAACCCTAACACTATCCTAGGGCTGATGCTAACCCTAACCCTAACCCTAACACTATCCTAGGCCTGATGCTAACCCTAACCCTAACCCTAACACTATCCTAGGGTTGATGCTAACCCTAACTCTAACCCTAACACTATCCTAGGGCTGATGCTAACCCTAACCCTAACCCTAACACTATCCTAGGCCTGATGCTAACCTTAACCCTAACCCTAACACTATCCTAGGGCAGATGCTAATCCTAACCCTAACACTATCCTAGGGCTGATGCTAACCCTAACCCTAACCCTAACACTATCCTAGGGTTGATGCTAACCCTAACCCTAACACTATCCTAGGGCTGATGCTAACCCTAACCCTAACCCTAACACTATCCTAGGGCTGATGCTAACCCTAACCCTATAACTATCCTAGGGCTGATGCTAACCCTAACCCTAACCCTAACACTATCCTAGGGTTGATGCTAACCCTAACCCTAACACTATCCTAGGGCTGATGCTAACCCTAACCCTAACCCTAACACTATCCTAGGGCTGATGCTAACCCTAACCCTAACACTATCCTAGGCCTGGTGCTAACCCTAACCCTAACCCTAACACTATCCTAGGCCTGATGCTAACCCCATCCCTAACCCTAACACTATCCTAGGGTTGATGCTAACCCTAACCCTAACGCTAACACTATCCTAGGGCTGATGCTAACCCTAACCCTAACACTATCCTAGGGCTGATGCTAACCCTAACCCTAACCCTAACACTATCCTAGGCCTGATGCTAACCCTAACCCTAACCCTAACACTATCCTAGGGCAGATGCTAATCCTAACCCTAACACTATCCTAGGGCTGATGCTAACCCTAACCCTAACCCTAACACTATCCTAGGGCTGATGCTAACCCTAACCCTAACCCTAACACTATGCTAGGGCTGATGCTAACCCTAACCCTAACACTATCCTAGGGCTGATGCTAACCCTAACCCTAACACTATCCTAGGGCTGATGCTAACCCTAACCCTAACCCTAACACTATCCTAGGGTTGATGCTAACCCTAACCCTAACACTATCCTAGGGCTGATGCTAACCCTAACCCTAACCCTAACACTATCCTAGGGCTGATCCTAACCCTAACCCTAACACTATCCTAGGCCTGGTGCTAACCCTAACCCTAACCCTAACACTATCCTAGGCCTGATGCTAACCCCATCCCTAACCCTAACACTCTTCTAGGGCTGATGCTAACCCTAACCCTAACCCTAACACTATCCTAGGGCTGATGCTAACCCTAACCGTAACCCTAACACTATCCTAGAGCTGATCCTAACCCTAACCCTAACACTAACCCTAACCCTAATACTATCCTAGGGCTGATGCTAACCCTATCCCTAACCCTAACAATATCCTAGGGCTGATGCTAACCCTAACACTAACACTATCCTAGGGCTGATGCTAACCCTAACCCTAACCCTAACACTATCCTAGGGCTGATGCTAACCCTAACCCTAACTCTAACACTATCCTAGGGCTGAGGCTAAACCTAACCCTAACACTATCCTACGGCTGATGCTAACCCTAACCCTAACCGTAACACTATCCTAAGGCTGATGCTAACCCTAACACTAACATTATCATAGGCCTGGTGCTAACCCTAACCCTAACCCTAACACTATCCTAGGGCTGATGCTAACCCTAACCCTAATACTATCCTTTGGCTGATGCTAACCCTAACCCTAACCCTAACACTATCCTAGGGCTGATGGTAACACTAACCCTAACAATATCCTAGGCCTGATGATATCCCTAACCCTAAACCTAACACTATCCTAGGGCTCATGCTAACCCTAACCCTAACCCTAACACTATCCTAGGGATGATTCTAACCGTAACCCTAACACTATCCTAGGCCTGATGCTAACCCTAACACTTACCCTAACACTATCCTAGGGCTCATGCTAACCCTAACCCTTACACTATCCTAGGGCTGATGCTAACCCTAAACCTAACCCTAACACTCTCCTAGGGCTGAGGCTAACGCTAACCCTAACAGTATCCTAGGGCTAATGCTAACCCTAACCCTAACCCTAACACTATCCTAGGGCTGATGCTAACCCTAACCCTAACCCTAACACTATCCTAGGGCTGATGCTAACCCTAACCCTAACACTATCCTAGGCCTGGTGCTAACCCTAACCCTAACCCTAACACTATCCTAGGGCTGATGCTAACCCTAACCCTAACAATATCCTAGGGCTGATGCTAACCCTAACCCTAACCCTAACACTATCCTAGGCCTGATGCTAACCCTAACCCTAACACTATCCTAGGGCTTATCCTAACACTAACCCTAACACTAACCCTAACCCTAATACTATCCTAGGGCTGATGCTAACCCTAACCCTAACACTTACACTATCCTAGGGCTGATGCTAACCCTAACCCTAACCCTAACACTATCCTAGGTCTGATGCTAACCCTAACCCTAACACTATCCTAGGGCTGATGCTAACCCTAACCCTAACCCTAACACTATCCTAGGGCTGATGTTAACCCTAACCCTAACACTATCCTAGGCCTGATGCTAACCCTATCCCTAACCCTAACACTCTCCTAGGGCTGATGCTAACCCTAATCCTAACCCTAACACTATCCTAGGGTTGATGCTAACCCTAACCCTAACACTATCCTAGGGCTGATGCTAACCCTAATCCTAACCCTAACACTATCCTAGGGCTGATGCTAACCCTAACCCTAACACTATCCTAGGCCTGATGCTAACCCTAACCCTAACCCTAACACTATCCTAGGGCTGATGCTAACCCTAACCCTAACACTATCCTGGGGCTGATGCTAACCCTAACCCTAACCCTAACACTATCCTAGGGCTGATGCTAACCCTAACCCTAACACTATCCTAGGGCTGATGCTAACCCTAACCCTAACCCTAACACTATCCTAGGCCTGATGCTAACCCTAACCCTAACCCTAACACTATCCTAGGGCAGATGCTAATCCTAACCCTAACACTATCCTAGGGCTGATGCTAACCCTAACCCTAACCCTAACAGTATCCTAGGGTTGATGCTAACCCTAACCCTAACACTATCCTAGGGCTGATGCTAACCCTAACCCTAACCCTAACACTATCCTAGGGCTGATGCTAACCCTAACCCTAACACTATCCTAGGGCTGATGCTAATCCTAACCCTAACCCTAACACTCTTCTAGGGCTGATGCTAAACCTAACCCTAACACTATCCTAGTCCTGATGCTAACTCTAACCCTAACCCTAACACTATCCTAGTGCTGATGCTAACCCTAACCCTAACACTATCCTAGGGCTGATGCTAACCCTAACCCTAACCCTATCACTATCCTAGGGCTGATGTTAACCCTAAACCTAACACTATCCTAGGCCTGATGCTAACCCTATCCCTAACCCTAACACTCTTCTAGGGCTGATGCTAAACCTAACCCTAACCCTAACACTATCCTAGGGTTGATGCTAACCCTAACCCTAACACTATTCTAGGGCTGATGCTAACCCTAACCCTAACACTAACACTATCCTAGGGCTGATGCTAACCCTAACCCTAACACTATCCTAGGCCTGATGCTAACCCTAACCCTAACCCTAACACTATCCTAGGGCTGATGCTAACCCTAACCCTAACACTATCCTAGGGCTGATGCTAACCCTAACCCTAACCCTAACACTATCCTAGGCCTGATGCTAACCCTAACCCTAACACTATCCTAGGGCTGATGCTAACCCTAACCCTAACCCTAACACTATCCTAGGCCTGATGCTAACCCTAACCCTAACCCTAACACTATCCTAGGGTTGATGCTAACCCTAACTCTAACCCTAACACTATCCTAGGGCTGATGCTAACCCTAACCCTAACCCTAACACTATCCTAGGCCTGATGCTAACCTTAACCCTAACCCTAACACTATCCTAGGGCAGATGCTAATCCTAACCCTAACACTATCCTAGGGCTGATGCTAACCCTAACCCTAACCCTAACACTATCCTAGGGTTGATGCTAACCCTAACCCTAACACTATCCTAGGGCTGATGCTAACCCTAACCCTAACCCTAACACTATCCTAGGGCTGATGCTAACCCTAACCCTATAACTATCCTAGGGCTGATGCTAACCCTAACCCTAACCCTAACACTATCCTAGGGTTGATGCTAACCCTAACCCTAACACTATCCTAGGGCTGATGCTAACCCTAACCCTAACCCTAACACTATCCTAGGGCTGATGCTAACCCTAACCCTAACACTATCCTAGGCCTGGTGCTAACCCTAACCCTAACCCTAACACTATCCTAGGCCTGATGCTAACCCCATCCCTAACCCTAACACTATCCTAGGGTTGATGCTAACCCTAACCCTAACGCTAACACTATCCTAGGGCTGATGCTAACCCTAACCCTAACACTATCCTAGGGCTGATGCTAACCCTAACCCTAACCCTAACACTATCCTAGGCCTGATGCTAACCCTAACCCTAACCCTAACACTATCCTAGGGCAGATGCTAATCCTAACCCTAACACTATCCTAGGGCTGATGCTAACCCTAACCCTAACCCTAACACTATCCTAGGGCTGATGCTAACCCTAACCCTAACCCTAACACTATGCTAGGGCTGATGCTAACCCTAACCCTAACACTATCCTAGGGCTGATGCTAACCCTAACCCTAACACTATCCTAGGGCTGATGCTAACCCTAACCCTAACCCTAACACTATCCTAGGGTTGATGCTAACCCTAACCCTAACACTATCCTAGGGCTGATGCTAACCCTAACCCTAACCCTAACACTATCCTAGGGCTGATCCTAACCCTAACCCTAACACTATCCTAGGCCTGGTGCTAACCCTAACCCTAACCCTAACACTATCCTAGGCCTGATGCTAACCCCATCCCTAACCCTAACACTCTTCTAGGGCTGATGCTAACCCTAACCCTAACCCTAACACTATCCTAGGGCTGATGCTAACCCTAACCGTAACCCTAACACTATCCTAGAGCTGATCCTAACCCTAACCCTAACACTAACCCTAACCCTAATACTATCCTAGGGCTGATGCTAACCCTATCCCTAACCCTAACAATATCCTAGGGCTGATGCTAACCCTAACACTAACACTATCCTAGGGCTGATGCTAACCCTAACCCTAACCCTAACACTATCCTAGGGCTGATGCTAACCCTAACCCTAACTCTAACACTATCCTAGGGCTGAGGCTAAACCTAACCCTAACACTATCCTACGGCTGATGCTAACCCTAACCCTAACCGTAACACTATCCTAAGGCTGATGCTAACCCTAACACTAACATTATCATAGGCCTGGTGCTAACCCTAACCCTAACCCTAACACTATCCTAGGGCTGATGCTAACCCTAACCCTAATACTATCCTTTGGCTGATGCTAACCCTAACCCTAACCCTAACACTATCCTAGGGCTGATGGTAACACTAACCCTAACAATATCCTAGGCCTGATGATATCCCTAACCCTAAACCTAACACTATCCTAGGGCTCATGCTAACCCTAACCCTAACCCTAACACTATCCTAGGGATGATTCTAACCGTAACCCTAACACTATCCTAGGCCTGATGCTAACCCTAACACTTACCCTAACACTATCCTAGGGCTCATGCTAACCCTAACCCTTACACTATCCTAGGGCTGATGCTAACCCTAAACCTAACCCTAACACTCTCCTAGGGCTGAGGCTAACGCTAACCCTAACAGTATCCTAGGGCTAATGCTAACCCTAACCCTAACCCTAACACTATCCTAGGGCTGATGCTAACCCTAACCCTAACCCTAACACTATCCTAGGGCTGATGCTAACCCTAACCCTAACACTATCCTAGGCCTGGTGCTAACCCTAACCCTAACCCTAACACTATCCTAGGGCTGATGCTAACCCTAACCCTAACAATATCCTAGGGCTGATGCTAACCCTAACCCTAACCCTAACACTATCCTAGGCCTGATGCTAACCCTAACCCTAACACTATCCTAGGGCTTATCCTAACACTAACCCTAACACTAACCCTAACCCTAATACTATCCTAGGGCTGATGCTAACCCTAACCCTAACACTTACACTATCCTAGGGCTGATGCTAACCCTAACCCTAACCCTAACACTATCCTAGGTCTGATGCTAACCCTAACCCTAACACTATCCTAGGGCTGATGCTAACCCTAACCCTAACCCTAACACTATCCTAGGGCTGATGTTAACCCTAACCCTAACACTATCCTAGGCCTGATGCTAACCCTATCCCTAACCCTAACACTCTCCTAGGGCTGATGCTAACCCTAATCCTAACCCTAACACTATCCTAGGGTTGATGCTAACCCTAACCCTAACACTATCCTAGGGCTGATGCTAACCCTAATCCTAACCCTAACACTATCCTAGGGCTGATGCTAACCCTAACCCTAACACTATCCTAGGCCTGATGCTAACCCTAACCCTAACCCTAACACTATCCTAGGGCTGATGCTAACCCTAACCCTAACACTATCCTGGGGCTGATGCTAACCCTAACCCTAACCCTAACACTATCCTAGGGCTGATGCTAACCCTAACCCTAACACTATCCTAGGGCTGATGCTAACCCTAACCCTAACCCTAACACTATCCTAGGCCTGATGCTAACCCTAACCCTAACCCTAACACTATCCTAGGGCAGATGCTAATCCTAACCCTAACACTATCCTAGGGCTGATGCTAACCCTAACCCTAACCCTAACAGTATCCTAGGGTTGATGCTAACCCTAACCCTAACACTATCCTAGGGCTGATGCTAACCCTAACCCTAACCCTAACACTATCCTAGGGCTGATGCTAACCCTAACCCTAACACTATCCTAGGGCTGATGCTAATCCTAACCCTAACCCTAACACTATCCTAGGGTTGATGCTAAACCTAACCCTAACACTATCCTAGGGCTGATGCTAACCCTAACCCTAACCCTAACACTATCCTAGGGCTGATGCTAACCCTAACCATAACCCTAACACTATCCTAGGGCTGATGCTAACCCTAACCCTAACACTATCCTAGGGCTGATGCTAACCCTAACCCTAACCCTAACACTATCCTAGGGCTGATGTTAACCCTAACCCTAACACTATCCTAGGCCTGATGCTAACCCTATCCCTAACCCTAACACTCTCCTAGGGCTGATGCTAACCCTAATCCTAACCCTAACACTATCCTAGGGTTGATGCTAACCCTAACCCTAACACTATCCTAGGGCTGATGCTAACCCTAACCCTAACCTTAACACTATCCTAGGGCTGATGCTAACCCTAACCCTAACACTATCCTTGGCCTGATGCTAACCCTAACCCTAACCCTAACACTATCCTAGGGCTGATGCTAACCCTAACCCTAACACTATCCTGGGGCTGATGCTAAACCTAACCCTAACCCTAACACTATCCTAGGGCTGATGCTAACCCTAACCCTAACACTATCCTAGGGCTGATGCTAACCCTAACCCTAACCCTAACACTATCCTAGGCCTGATGCTAACCCTAACCCTAACCCTAACACTATCCTAGGGCAGATGCTAATCCTAACCCTAACACTATCCTAGGGCTGATGCTAACCCTAACCCTAACCCTAACAGTATCCTAGGGTTGATGCTAACCCTAACCCTAACACTATCCTAGGGCTGATGCTAACCCTAACCCTAACCCTAACACTATCCTAGGGCTGATGCTAACCCTAACCCTAACACTATCCTAGGCCTGATGCTAACCCTATCCCTAACCCTAACACTCTCCTAGGGCTGATGCTAACCCTAATCCTAACCTTAACACTATCCTAGGATTGATGCTAACCCTAACCCTAACACTATCCTAGGGCTGATGCTAACCCTAACCCTAACCCTAACACTATCCTAGGGCTGATGCTAACCCTAACCTTAACACTATCCTAGGCCTGATGCTAACCCTAACCCTAACCCTAACACTATCCTAGGGCTGATGCTAACCCTAACCCTAACACTATCCTGGGGCTGATGCTAACCCTAACCCTAACCCTAACACTATCCTAGGGCTGATGCTAACCCTAACCCTAACACTATCCTAGGGCTGATGCTAACCCTAACCCTAACCCTAACACTATCCTAGGCCTGATGCTAACCCTAACCCTAACCCTGACACTATCCTAGGGCAGATGCTAATCCTAACCCTAACACTATCCTAGGGCTGATGCTAACCCTAACCCTAACCCTAACAGTATCCTAGGGTTGATGCTAACCCTACCCTAACACTATCCTAGGGCTGATGCTAACCCTAACCCTAACCCTAACACTATCCTAGGGCTGATGCTAACCCTAACCCTAACACTATCCTAGGGCTGATGCTAACCCTAACCCTAACCCTAACACTATCCTAGGGTTGATGCTAACCCTAACCCTAACACTATCCTAGGGCTGATGCTAACCCTAACCCTAACCCTAACACTATCCTAGGGCTGATGCTAACCCTAACCATAACCCTAACACTATCCTAGGGCTGATGCTAACCCTAACCCTAACACTATCCTAAGGCTGATGCTAACCCTAACCCTAACCCTAACACTATCCTAGGGCTGATGCTAACCCTAACCCTAACACTATCCTAGGGCTCATACTAACCCTAACCCTAACCCTAACACTATCCTAGGGCTGACGCTAACCCTAACCCTAACACTATCCTAGTCCTGATGCTAACCCTAACCCTAACACTATCCTAGGGCTGATGCTAACCCTAACCCTAACCCTATCACTATCCTAGGGCTGATGTTAACCCTAAACCTAACACTATCCTAGGCCTGATGCTAACCCTATCCCTAACCCTAACACTCTTCTAGGGCTGATGCTAAACCTAACCCTAACCCTAACACTATCCTAGGGTTGATGCTAACCCTAACCCTAACACTATCCTAGGGCTGATGCTAACCCTAACCCTAACCCTAACACTATCCTAGGGCTGATGCTAACCCTAACCCTAACACTATCCTAGGCCTGATGCTAACCCTAACCCTAACCCTAACACTATCCTAGGGCTGATGCTAACCCTAACCCTAACACTATCCTAGGGCTGATGCTAACCCTAACCCTAACCCTAACACTATCCTAGGCCTGATGCTAACCCTAACCCTAACACTATCCTAGGGCTGATGCTAACAATAACCCTAACCCTAACACTATCCTAGGCCTGATGCTAACCCTAACCCTAACCCTAACACTATCCTAGGGTTGATGCTAACCCTAACTCTAACCCTAACACTATCCTAGGGCTGATGCTAAACCTAACCCTAACACTATCCTAGGGCTGATGCTAACCCTAACCCTAACCCTAACACTATCCTAGGACTGATGCTAACCCTAACCCTAACCCTAACACTATCCTAGGGCAGATGCTAATCCTAACCCTAACACTATCCTAGGGCTGATGCTAACCCTAACCCTAACCCTAACACTATCCTAGGGCTGATGCTAACCCTAACCCTAACCCTAACACTATCCTAGGGCTGATGCTACCCCTAACCCTAACACTATCCTAGGGCTGATGCTAACCCTAACCCTAACCCTAACACTATCCTAGGGTTGATGCTAACCCTAACCCTAACACTATCCTAGGCCTGATGCTAACCCTAACCCTAACCCTAACACTATCCTAGGGCTGATGCTAACCCTAACCATAACCCTAACACTATCCTAGGGCTGATGCTAACCCTAACCCTAACACTATCCTAAGGCTGATGCTAACCCTAACCCTAACCCTATCACTATCCTAGGGCTGATGTTAACCCTAAACCTAACACTATCCTAGGCCTGATGCTAACCCTATCCCTAACTCTAACACTCTTCTAGGGCTGATGCTAAACCTAACCCTAACCCTAACACTATCCTAGGGTTGATGCTAACCCTAACCCTAACACTATCCTAGGGCTGATGCTAACCCTAACCCTAACCCTAACACTATCCTAGGGCTGATGCTAACCCTAACCCTAACACTATCCTAGGCCTGATGCTAACCCTAACCCTAACCCTAACACTATCCTAGGGCGGATGCTAACCCTAACCCTAACACTATCCTAGGGCTGATGCTAACCCTAACCCTAACCCTAACACTATCCTAGGCCTGATGCTAACCCTAACCCTAACACTATCCTAGGGCTGATGCTAACAATAACCCTAACCCTAACACTATCCTAGGCCTGATGCTAACCCTAACCCTAACCCTAACACTATCCTAGGGTTGATGCTAACCCTAACTCTAACCCTAACACTATCCTAGGGCTGATGCTAAACCTAACCCTAACACTATCCTAGGGCTGATGCTAACCCTAACCCTAACCCTAACACTATCCTAGGACTGATGCTAACCCTAACCCTAACCCTAACACTATCCTAGGGCAGATGCTAATCCTAACCCTAACACTATCCTAGGGCTGATGCTAACCCTAACCCTAACCCTAACACTATCCTAGGGTTGATGCTAACCCTAACCCTAACACTATCCTAGGGCTGATGCTAACCCTAACCCTAACCCTAACACTATCCTAGGGCTGATGCTAACCCTAACCCTATAACTATCCTAGGGCTGATGCTAACCCTAACCCTAACCCTAACACTATCCTAGGGTTGATGCTAACCCTAACCCTAACACTATCCTAGGGCTGATGCTAACCCTAACCCTAACCCTAACACTATCCTAGGGCTGATGCTAACCCTAACCCTAACACTATCCTAGGCCTGGTGCTAACCCTAACCCTAACCCTAACACTATCCTAGGCCTGATGCTAACCCCATCCCTAACCCTAACACTATCCTAGGGTTGATGCTAACCCTAACCCTAACGCTAACACTATCCTAGTGCTGATGCTAACCCTAACCCTAACACTATCCTAGGGCTGATGCTAACCCTAACCCTAACCCTAACACTATGCTAGGGCTGATGCTAACCCTAACCCTAACACTATCCTAGGGCTGATGCTAACCCTAACCCTAACACTATCCTAGGGCTGATGCTAACCCTAACCCTAACCCTAACACTATCCTAGGGTTGATGCTAACCCTAACCCTAACACTATCCTAGGGCTGATGCTAACCCTAACCCTAACCCTAACACTATCCTAGGGCTGATGCTAACCCTAACCCTAACACTATCCTAGGCCTGGTGCTAACCCTAACCCTAACCCTAACACTATCCTAGGCCTGATGCTAACCCCATCCCTAACCCTAACACTCTTCTAGGGCTGATGCTAACCCTAACCCTAACCCTAACACTATCCTAGGGCTGATGCTAACCCTAACCGTAACCCTAACACTATCCTAGAGCTGATCCTAACCCTAACCCTAACACTAACCCTATCCCTAATACTATCCTAGGGCTGATGCTAACCCTATCCCTAACCCTAACACTATCCTAGGGCTGATGCTAACCCTAACACTAACACTATCCTAGGGCTGATGCTAACCCTAACCCTAACCCTAACACTATCCTAGGGCTGATGCTAACCCTAACCCTAACTCTAACACTATCCTAGGGCTGAGGCTAACCCTAACCCTAACACTATCCTACGGCTGATGCTAACCCTAACCCTAACCGTAACACTATCCTAAGGCTGATGCTAACCCTAACACTAACATTATCATAGGCCTGGTGCTAACCCTAACCCTAACCCTAACACTATCCTAGGGCTGATGCTAACCCTAACCCTAATACTATCCTTTGGCTGATGCTAACCCTAACCCTAACCCTAACACTATCCTAGGGCTGATGGTAACACTAACCCTAACAATATCCTAGGCCTGATGATATCCCTAACCCTAAACCTAACACTATCCTAGGGCTCATGCTAACCCTAACCCTAACCCTAACACTATCCTAGGGATGATTCTAACCGTAACCCTAACAGTATCCTAGGCCTGATGCTAACCCTAACACTTACCCTAACACTATCCTAGGGCTCATGCTAACCCTAACCCTTACACTATCCTAGGGCTGATGCTAACCCTAAACCTAACCCTAACACTCTCCTAGGGCTGAGGCTAACGCTAACCCTAACAGTATCCTAGGGCTAATGCTAACCCTAACCCTAACCCTAACACTATCCTAGGGCTGATGCTAACCCTAACCCTAACCCTAACACTATCCTAGGGCTGATGCTAACCCTATCCCTAACACTATCCTAGGCCTGGTGCTAACCCTAACCCTAACCCTAACACTATCCTAGGGCTGATGCTAACCCTAACCCTAACAATATCCTAGGGCTCATGCTAACCCTAACCCTAACCCTAACACTATCCTAGGGCTGATGCTAACCCTAACCCTAACACTATCCTAGGGCTTATCCTAACACTAACCCTAACACTAACCCTAACCCTAATACTATCCTAGGGCTGATGCTAACCCTAACCCTAACACTTACACTATCCTAGGGCTGATGCTAACCCTAACCCTAACCCTAACACTATCCTAGGTCTGATGCTAACCCTAACCCTAACACTATCCTAGGGCTGATGCTAACCCTAACCCTAACCCTAACACTATCCTAGGGCTGATGTTAACCCTAACCCTAACACTATCCTAGGCCTGATGCTAACCCTATCCCTAACCCTAACACTCTCCTAGGGCTGATGCTAACCCTAATCCTAACCCTAACACTATCCTAGGGTTGATGCTAACCCTAACCCTAACACTATCCTAGGGCTGATGCTAACCATAATCCTAACCCTAACACTATCCTAGGGCTGATGCTAACCCTAACCCTAACACTATCCTAGGCCTGATGCTAACCCTAACCCTAACCCTAACACTATCCTAGGGCTGATGCTAACCCTAACCCTAACACTATCCTGGGGCTGATGCTAACCCTAACCCTAACCCTAACACTATCCTAGGGCTGATGCCAACCCTAACCCTAACACTATCCTAGGGCTGATGCTAACCCTAACCCTAACCCTAACACTAACCTAGGGCTGATGCTAACCCTAACCATAACCCTAACACTATCCTAGGGCTGATGCTAACCCTAGCCCTAACACTATCATAGGGCTGATGCTAACCCTAACCCTAACCCTAACACTATCCTAGGGCTGATGTTAACCCTAACCCTAACACTATCCTAGGCCTGATGCTAACCCTATCCCTAACCCTAACACTCTCCTAGGGCTGATGCTAACCCTAATCCTAACCCTAACACTATCCTAGGGTTGATGCTAACCCTAAACCTAACACTATATTAGGGCTGATGCTAACCCTAACCCTAACCTTAACACTATCCTAGGGCTGATGCTAACCCTAACCCTAACACTATCCTTGGCCTGATGCTAACCCTAACCCTAACACTATCCTAGGGCTGATGCTAACCCTAACCCTAACACTATCCTAGGGCTCATGCTAACCCTAACCCTAACACTATCCTAGGGCTGATGCTAACCCTAACCCTAACCCTAACACTATCCTAGGCCTGATGCTAACCCTAACCCTAACCCTAACACTATCCTAGGGCAGATGCTAATCCTAACCCTAATACTATCCTAGGGCTGATGCTAACCCTGACCCTAAGCCTAACAGTATCCTAGGGTTGATGCTAACCCTAACCCTAACACTATCCTAGGGCTGATGCTAACCCTAACCCTAACCCTAACACTATCCTAGGGCTGATGCTAACCCTAACCCTAACACTATCCTAGGGCTGATGCTAACCCTAACCCTAACCCTAACACTATCCTAGGGTTGATGCTAACCCTAACCCTAACACTATCCTAGGGCTGATGCTAACCCTAACCCTAACCCTAACACTATCCTAGGGCTGATGGTAACCCTAACCATAACCCTAACACTATCCTAGGGCTGATGCTAACCCTAACCCTAACACTATCCTAAGGCTGATGCTAACCCTAACCCTAACCCTAACACAATCCTAGGGCTGATGCTAACCCTAACCCTAACACTATTCTAGGGCTGATGCTAACCCTAACCCTAACCCTAACACTATCCTAGTTCTGATGCTAACCCTAACCCTAACAATATCCTAGGGCTGATGCTAACCCTAACCCTAACCCTAACACTATCCTAGGGCTGATGCTAACCCTAACCCTAACACTATCCTAGGGCTTATCCTAACACTAACCCTAACACTAACCCTAACCCTAACAATATCCTAGGGCTGATGCTAACCCTAACCCTAACCCTAACAGTATCCTAGGGCTAATGCTAACCCTAACCCTAACCCTAACACTATCCTAGGGCTGATGCTAACCCTAACCCTAACCCTAACACTATCCTAGGGCTGATGCTAACCCTAACCCTAACACTATCCTAGGCCTGGTGCTAACCCTAACCCTAACCCTAACACTATCCTAGTTCTGATGCTAACCCTAACCCTAACAATATCCTAGGGCTGATGCTAACCCTAACCCTAACCCTAACACTATCCTAGGGCTGATGCTAACCCTAACCCTAACACTATCCTAGGGCTTATCCTAACACTAACCCTAACACTAACCCTAACCCTAATACTATCCTTGGGCTGATGCTAACCCTAACCCTAACACTTACACTATCCTAGGGCTGATGCTAACCCTAACCCTAACCCTAACACTATCCTAGGTCTGATGCTAACCCTAACCCTAACACTATCCTAGGGCTGATGCTAACCCTAACCCTAACCCTAACACTATCCTAGGGCTGATGTTAACCCTAACCCTAACACTATCCTAGGCCTGAGGCTAACCCTATCCCTAACCCTAACACTCTCCTAGGGCTGATGCTAACCCTAATCCTAACCCTAACACTATCCTAGGGTTGATGCTAACCCTAACCCTAACACTATCCTAGGGCTGATGCTAACCCTAACCCTAACCCTAACACTATCCTAGGGCTGATGCTAACCCTAACCCTAACACTATCCTAGGCCTGATTCTAACCCTAACCCTAACCCTAACACTATCCTAGGGCTGATGCTAACCCTAACCCTAACACTATCCTGGGGCTGATGCTAACCCTAACCCTAACACTATCCTGGGGCTGATGCTAACCGTAACCCTAACCCTAACACTATCCTAGGGCTGATGCTAACCCTAACCCTAACACTATCCTAGGGCTGATGCTAACCCTAACCCTAACCCTAACACTATCCTAGGCCTGATGCTAACCCTAACCCTAACCCTAACACTATCCTAGGGCAGATGCTAATCCTAACCCTAACACTATCCTAGGGCTGATGCTAACCCTAACCCTAACCCTAACACTATCCTAGGGTTGATGCTAACCCTAACCCTAACACTATCCTAGGGCTGATGCTAACCCTAACCCTAACCCTAACACTATCCTAGGGCTGATGCTAACCCTAACCCTAACACTGTCCTAGGGTTGATGCTAACCCTAACCCTAACCCTAACACTATCCTAGGGTTGATGCTAACCCTAACCCTAACACTATCATAGGGCTGATGCTAACCCTAACCCTAACCCTAACACTATCCTAGGGCTGATGCTAACCCTAACCATAACCCTAACACTATCCTAGGGCTGATGCTAACCCTAACCCTAACACTATCCTAGGGCTGATGCTAACCCTAACCCTAACCCTAACACTATCCTAGGGCTGATGTTAACCCTAACCCTAACACTATCCTAGGCCTGATGCTAACCCTATCCCTAACCCTAACACTCTCCTAGGGTTGATGCTAACCCTAACCCTAACACTATCCTAGGGCTGATGCTAACCCTAACCCTAACCCTAACACTATCCTAGGGCTGATGCTAACCCTAACCCTAACACTATCCTAGGCCTGATGCTAACCCTAACCCTAACCCTAACACTATCCTAGGGCTGATGCTAACCCTAACCCTAACACTATCCTGGGGCTGAAGCTAACCCTAACCCTAACCCTAACACTATCCTAGGGCTGATGCTAACCCTAACCCTAACACTATCCTAGGGCTGATGCTAACCCTAACCCTAACCCTAACAGTATCCTAGGCCTGATGCTAACCCTAACCCTAACCCTAACACTATCCTAGGGCAGATGCTAATCCTAACCCTAACACTATCCTAGGGCTGATGCTAACCCTAACCCTAACCCTAACAGTATCCTAGGGTTGATGCTAACCCTAACCCTAACACTATCCTAGGGCTGATGCTAACCCTAACCCTAACCCTAACACTATCCTAGGGCTGATGCTAACCCTAACCCTAACACTATCCTAGGGCTGATGCTAACCCTAACCCTAACCCTAACACTCTCCTAGGGTTGATGCTAACCCTAACCCTAACACTATCCTAGGGCTGATGCTAAACCTAACCCTAACCCTAACACTATCCTAGGGCTGATGCTAACCCTAACCATAACCCTAACACTATCCTAGGGCTGATGCTAACCCTAACCCTAACAATATCCTAAGGCTGATGCTAACCCTAACCCTAACCCTAACACTATCATAGGGCTGATGCTAACCCTAACCCTAACACTATCCTAGGGCTGATGCTAACCCTAACCCTAACCCTAACACTATCCTAGGGCTGACGCTAACCCTAACCCTAACACTATCCTAGTCCTGATGCTAACTCTAACCCTAACCCTAACACTATCCTAGTGCTGATGCTAACCCTAACCCTAACACTATCCTAGGGCTGATGCTAACACTAACCCTAACCCTATCACTATCCTAGGGCTGATGTTAACCCTAAAGCTAACACTATCCTAGGCCTGATGCTAACCCTATCCCTAACCCTAACACTCTTCTAGGGCTGATGCTAAACCTAACCCTAACCCTAACACTATCCTAGGGTTGATGCTAACCCTAACCCTAACACTATCCTAGGGCTGATGCTAACCCTAACCCTAACACTATCCTAAGCCTGATGCTAACCCTAACCCTAACCATAACACTATCCTAGGGCTGATGCTAACCCTAACCCTAACACTATCCTAGGGCTGATGCTAACCCTAACCCTAACCCTAACACTATCCTAGGCCTGATGCTAACCCTAACCCTAACACTATCCTATGGCTGATGCTAACCCTAACCCTAACACTATCCTAGGGCTGATGCTAACCCTAACCCTAACCCTAACACTATCCTAGGCCTGATGCTAACCCTAACCCTAACAATATCCTAGGGCTGATGCTAACCCTAACCCTAACCCTAACACTATCCTAGGCCTGATGCTAACCCTAACCCTAACCCTAACACTATCCTAGGGCTGATGCTAACCCTAACCCTAACACTATCCTAGGGCTGATGCTAACCCTAACCCTAACCCTAACACTATCCTAGGCCTGATGCTAACCCTAACCCTAACCCTAACACTATCCTAGGGCAGATGCTAATCCTAACCCTAACACTATCCTAGGGCTGATGCTAACCCTAACCCTAACCCTAACACTATCCTAGGGTTGATGCTAACCCTAACCCTAACACTATCCTAGGGCTGATGCTAACCCTAACCCTAACCCTAACACTATCCTAGGGCTGATGCTAACCCTAACCCTAACACTATCCTAGGGCTGATGCTAACCCTAACCCTAACCCTAACACTATCCTAGGGTTGATGCTAACCCTAACCCTAACACTATCCTAGGGCTGATGCTAACCCTAACCCTAACACTATCCTAGGCCTGGTGCTAACCCTAACCCTAACCCTAACACTATCCTAGGCCTGATGCTAACCCCATCCCTAACCCTAACACTATCCTAGGGCTGATGCTAACCCTAACCCTAACACTATCCTAGGGCTGATGCTAACCCTAACCCTAACCCTAACACTAACACTATCCTAGGCCTGATGCTAACCCTAACCCTAACCCTAACACTATCCTAGTGCAGATGCTAATCCTAACCCTAACACTATCCTAGGGCTGATGCTAACCCTAACCCTAACCCTAACACTATCCTAGGGTTGATGCTAACCCTAACCCTAACACTATCCTAGGGCTGATGCTAACCCTAACCGTAACCCTAACAGTATCCTAGGGCTGATGCTAACCCTAACCCTAACACTATCCTAGGCCTGATGCTAACCCTAACGCTAACCCTAACACTATCCTAGGGTTGATGCTAACCCTAACCCTAACACTATCCTAGGGCTGATGCTAACCCTAACCCTAACCCTAACACTATCCTAGGGTTGATGCTAACCCTAACCCTAACACTATCCTAGGGCTGATGCTAACCCTAACCCTAACACTATCCTAGGCCTGGTGCTAACCCTAACCCTAACCCTAACACTATCCTAGGCCTGATGCTAACCCCATCCCTAACCCTAACACTCTTCTAGGGCTGATGCTAACCCTAACCCTAACCCTAACACTCTCCTAGGGCTGATGCTAACCCTAACCGTAACCCTAACACAATCCTAGAGCTGATCCTAACCCTAACCCTAACACTAACCCTAACCCTAATACTATCCTAGGGCTGATGCTAACCCTAACCCTAACCCTAACACTATCCTAGGGCTGATGTTAACCCTAACACTAACACTATCCTAGGTCTGATGCTAACCCTAACCCTAACCCTAACACTATCCTAGGGCTGATGCTAACCCTAACCCTAACTCTAACACTATCCTAGGGCTGAGGCTAACCCTAACCCTAACACTATCCTACGGCTGATGCTAACCCTAACCCTAACCGTAACACTATCCTAAGGCTGATGCTAACCCTAACACTAACATTATCATAGGCCTGGTGCTAACCCTAACCCTAACCCTAACACTATCCTAGGGCTGATGCTAACCCTAACCCTAATACTATCCTAGGGCTGAGGCTAACCCTAACGCTAACCCTAACACTATCCTAGGGCTGACGGTAACACTAACCCTAACAATATCCTAGGCCTGATGATATCCCTAACCCTAAACCTAACACTATCCTAGGGCTCATGCTAACCCTAACCCTAACCCTAACACTATCCTAGGGATGATTCTAACCGTAACCCTAACACTATCCTAGGCCTGATGCTAATCCTAACACTTACCCTAACACTATCCTAGGGCTCATGCTAACCCTAACCCTTACACTATCCTAGGGCTGATGCTAACCCTAAACCTAACCCTAACACTCTCCTAGGGCTGAGGCTAACGCTAACCCTAACAGTATCCTAGGGCTAATGCTAACCCTAACCCTAACCCTAACACTATCCTAGGGCTGATGCTAACCCTAACCCTAACCCTAACACTATCCTAGGGCTGATGCTAACCCTAACCCTAACACTATCCTAGGCCTGGTGCTAACCCTAACCCTAACCCTAACACTATCCTAGGGCTGATGCTAACCCTAACCCTAACAATATCCTAGGGCTGATGCTAACCCTAACCCTATCCCTAACACTATCCTAGGGCTGATGCTAACCCTAACCCTAACACTATCCTAGGGCTGATCCTAACACTAACCCTAACACTAACCCTAACCCTAATACTATCCTAGGGCTGATGCTAACCCTAACCTTAACACTTACACTATCCTAGGGCTGATGCTAACCCTAACCCTAACCCTAACACTATCCTAGGTCTGATGCTAACCC
This sequence comes from Lemur catta, assembly GCF_020740605.2. Taxonomy (NCBI): domain Eukaryota; kingdom Metazoa; phylum Chordata; class Mammalia; order Primates; family Lemuridae; genus Lemur; species Lemur catta. Next base: position 209,646 of record NW_025423749.1, on the reverse strand, counting down.
TAACCCTAACACTATCCTAGGGCTGATGCTAACCCTAACCCTAACCCTAACACTATCCTAGGGCTGATGTTAACCCTAACCCTAACACTATCCTAGGCCTGATGCTAACCCTATCCCTAACCCTAACACTCTCCTAGGGCTGATGCTAACCCTAATCCTAACCCTAACACTATCCTAGGGTTGATGCTAACCCTAACCCTAACACTATCCTAGGGCTGATGCTAACCCTAACCCTAACCCTAACACTATCCTAGGGCTGATGCTAACCCTAACCCTAACACTATCCTAGGCCTGATGCTAACCCTAACTCTAACCCTAACACTATCCTAGGGCTGATGCTAACCCTAACCCTAACACTATCCTGGGGCTGATGCTAACCCTAACCCTAACCCTAACACTATCCTAGGGCTGATGCTAACCCTAACCCTAACACTATCCTAGGGCTGATGCTAACCCTAACCCTAACCCTAACACTATCCTAGGCCTGATGCTAACCCTAACCCTAACCCTAACACTATCCTAGGGCAGATGCTAATCCTAACCCTAACACTATCCTAGGGCTGATGCTAACCCTAACCCTAACCCTAACAGTATCCTAGGGTTGATGCTAACCCTAACCCTAACACTATCCTAGGGCTGATGCTAACCCTAACCCTAACCCTAACACTATCCTAGGGCTGATGCTAACCCTAACCCTAACACTATCCTAGGGCTTATGCTAACCCTAACCCTAACCCTAACACTATCCTAGGGTTGATGCTAACCCTAACCCTAACACTATCCTAGGGCTGATGCTAACCCTAAAACTAACCCTAACACTATCCTAGGGCTGATGCTAACCCTAACCCTAACCCTAACACTATCCTAGGGCTGATGCTAACCCTAACCCTAACACTATCCTAAGGCTGATGCTAACCCTAACCCTAACCCTAACACTATCCTAATGCTGATGCTAACCCTAACCCTAACACTATCCTAGGGCTGATGCTAACCCTAACACTAACCCTAACACTATCCTAGGGCTGACGCTAACCCTAACCCTAACACTATCCTAGTCCTGATGCTAACTCTAACCCTAACCCTAACACTATCCTAGTGCTGATGCTAACCCTAACCCTAACACTATCCTAGGGCTGATGCTAACTCTAACCCTAACCCTATCACTATCCTAGGGCTGATGTTAACCCTAAACCTAACACTATCCTAGGCCTGATGCTAACCCTATCCCTAACACTAACACTCTTCTAGGGCTGATGCTAAACCTAACCCTAACCCTAACACTATCCTAGGGTTGAGGCTAACCCTAACCCTAACACTATCCTAGGGCTGATGCTAACCCTAACCCTAACCCTAACACTATCCTAGGGCTGATGCTAACCCTAACCCTAACACTATCCTAGGCCTGATGCTAACCCTAACCCTAACCCTAACACTATCCTAGGGCTGATGCTAACCCTAACCCTAACACTATCCTAGGGCTGATGCTAACCCTAACCCTAACCCTAACACTATCCTAGGCCTGATGCTAACCCTAACCCTAACACTATCCTAGGGCTGATGCTAACCCTAACCCTAACCCTAACACTATCCTAGGCCTGATGTTAACCCTAACCCTAACCCTAACACTATCCTAGGGTTGATGCTAACCCTAACCCTAACCCTAACACTATCCTAGGGCTGATGCTAACCCTAACCCTAACACTATCCTAGGGCTGATGCTAACCCTAACCCTAACCCTAACACTATCCTAGGCCTGATGCTAACCCTAACCCTAACCCTAACACTATCCTAGGGCAGATGCTAATCCTAACCCTAACACTATCGTAGGGCTGATGCTAACCCTAACCCTAACCCTAACACTATCCTAGGGTTGATGCTAACCCTAACCCTAACACTATCCTAGGGCTGATGCTAACCCTAACCCTAACCCTAACACTATCCTAGGGCTGATGCTAACCCTAACCCTAACACTATCCTAGGGCTGATGGTAACCCTAACCCTAACCCTAACACTATCCTAGGGTTGATGCTAACCCTAACCCTAACACTATCCTAGGGCTGAGGCTAACCCTAACCCTAACCCTAACACTATCCTAGGGCTGATGCTAACCCTAACCCTAACACTATCCTAGGCCCGGTGCTAACCCTAACCCTAACCCTAACACTATCCTAGGCCTGATGCTAACCCCATCCCTAACCCTAACACTATCCTAGGGTTGATGCTAACCCTAACCCTAACGCTAACACTATCCTAGGGCTGATGCTAACCCTAACCCTAACACTATCCTAGGGCTGATGCTAACCCTAACCCTAACCCTAACACTATCCTAGGCCTGATGCTAACCCTAACCCTAACCCTAACACTATCCTAGGGCAGATGCTAATCCTAACCCTAACACTATCCTAGGGCTGATGCTAACCCTAACCCTAACCCTAACACTATCCTAGGGTTGATGCTAACCCTAACCCTAACACTATCCTAGGGCTGATGCTAACCCTAACCCTAACCCTAACACTATCCTAGGGCTGATGCTAACCCTAACCCTAACAGTATCCTAGGGCTGATGCTAACCCTAACCCTAACCCTAACACTATCCTAGGGTTGATGCTAACCCTAACCCTAACACTATCCTAGGGCTGATGCTAACCCTAACCCTAACCCTAACACTATCCTAGGGCTGATGCTAACCCTAACCCTAACACTATCCTAGGCCTGGTGCTAACCCTAACCCTAACCCTAACACTATCCTTGGCCTGATGCTAACCCCATCCCTAACCCTAACACTCTTCTAGGGCTGATGCTAACCCTAACCCTAACCCTAACACTATCCTAGGGCTGATGCTAACCCTAACCGTAACCCTAACACTATCCTAGAGCTGATCCTAACCCTAACCCTAACACTAACCCTAACCCTAATACTATCCTAGGGCTGATGCTAACCCTAACCCTAACCCTAACACTATCCTAGGGCTGATGTTAACCCTAACACTAACACTATCCTAGGGCTGATGCTAACCCTAACCCTAACCCTAACACTATCCTAGGGCTGATGCTAACCCTAACCCTAACTCTAACACTATCCTAGGGCTGAGGCTAACCCTAACCCTAACACTATCCTACGGCTGATGCTAACCCTAACCCTAACCGTAACACTATCCTAAGGCTGATGCTAACCCTAACACTAACATTATCATAGGCCTGGTGCTAACCCTAACCCTAACCCTAATACTATCCTAGGGCTGATGCTAACCCTAACCCTAACCCTAACACTATCCTAGGGCTGACGGTAACACTAACCCTAACAATATCCTAGGCCTGATGATATCCCTAACCCTAAACCTAACACTATCCTAGGGCTCATGCTAACCCTAACCCTAACCCTAACACTATCCTAGGGATGATTCTAACCGTAACCCTAACACTATCCTAGGCCTGATGCTAACCCTAACACTTACCCTAACACTATCCTAGGGCTCATGCTAACCCTAACCCTTACACTATCCTAGGGCTGATGCTAACCCTAAACCTAACCCTAACACTCTCCTAGGGCTGAGGCTAACGCTAACCCTAACACTATCCTAGGGCTAATACTAACCCTAACCCTAACCCTAACACTATCCTAGGGCTGATGCTAACCCTAACCCTAACACTATCCTAGGGCTGATCCTAACACTAACCCTAACACTAACCCTAACCCTAATACTATCCTAGGGCTGATGCTAACCCTAACCCTAACACTTACACTATCCTAGGGCTGATGCTAACCCTAATCCTAACCCTAACACTCTTCTAGGTCTGATGCTAACCCTAACCCTAACACTATCCTAGGGCTGATGCTAACCCTAACCCTAACCCTAACACTATCCTAGGGCTGATGTTAACCCTAACCCTAACACTATCCTAGGCCTGATGCTAACCCTATCCCTAACCCTAACACTCTCCTAGGGCTGATGCTAACCCTAATCCTAACCCTAACACTATCCTAGGGTTGATGCTAACCCTAACCCTAACACTATCCTAGGGCTGATGCTAACCCTAACCCTAACCCTAACACTATCCTAGGGCTGATGCTAACCCTAACCCTAACACTATCCTAGGCCTGATGCTAACCCTAACCCTAACCCTAATACTATCCTAGGGCTGATGCTAACCCTAACCCTAACACTATCCTGTGGCTGATGCTAACCCTAACCCTAACCCTAACACTATCCTAGAGCTGATGCTAACCCTAACCCTAACACTATCCTAGGGCTGATGCTAACCCTAACCCTAACCCTAACACTATCCTAGGCCTGATGCTAACCCTAACCCTAACCCTAACACTATCCTAGGCAGATGCTAATCCTAACCCTAACACTATCCTAGGGCTGATGCTAACCCTAACCCTAACCCTAACACTATCCTAGGGGTGATGCTAACCCTAACCCTAACACTATCCTAGGGCTGATGCTAACCCTAACCCTAACCCTAACACTATCCTAGGGCTGATGCTAACCCTAACCCTAATACTATCCTAGGGCTGATGCTAACCCTAACCCTAACCCTAACACTATCCTAGGGCTGATGCTAACCCTAACCCTAACACTATCCTAGGGCTGATGCTAACCCTAACCCTAACCCTAACACTATCCTAGGGCTGATGCTAACCCTAACCATAACCCTAACACTATCCTAGGGCTGATGCTAACCCTAACACTAACACTATCCTAAGGCTGATGCTAACCCTAACCCTAACCCTAACACTATCCTAGGGCTGATGCTAACCCTAACCCTAACCCTAACACTATCCTAGGGCTGATGCTAACCCTAACCCTAACCCTAACACTATCCTAGGGCTGACGCTAACCCTAACCCTAACACTATCCTAGTCCTGATGCTAACTCTAACCCTAACCCTAACACTATCCTAGTGCTGATGCTAACCCTAACCCTAACACTATCCTAGGGCTGATGCTAACCCTAACCCTAACCCTATCACTATCCTAGGGCTGATGTTAACCCTAAACCTAACACTATGATAGGCCTGATGCTAACCCTATCCCTAACCCTAACACTCTTCTAGGGCTGATGCTAAACCTAACCCTAACCCTAACACTATCCTAGGGTTGATGCTAACCCTAACCCTAACACTATCCTAGGGCTGATGCTAACCCTAACCCTAACCCTAACACTATCCTAGGGCTGATGCTAACCCTAACCCTAACACTATCCTAGGCCTGATGCTAACCCTAACCCTAACCCTAACACTATCCTAGGACTGATGCTAACCCTAACCCTAACACTATCCTAGGGCTGATGCTAACCCTAACCCTAACCCTAACACTATCCTAGGCCTGATGCTAACCCTAACCCTAACACTATCCTAGGGCTGATGCTAACCCTAACCCTAACCCTAACACTATCCTAGGCCTGATGCTAACCCTAACCCTAACCCTAACACTATCCTAGGGTTGATGCTAACCCTAACACTAACACTATCCTAGGGCTGATGCTAACCCTAACCCTAACCCTAACACTATCCTAGGGCTGATGCTAACCCTAACCCTAACCCTCAAACTATCCTAGGGTTGATGCTAACCCTAACCCTAACACTATCCTAGGGCTGATGCTAACCCTAACCCTAACCCTAACACTATCCTAGGGCTGATGCTAACCCTAACCCTAACACTATCCTAGGGCTGATGCTAACCCTAACCCAAACCCTAACACTATCCTAGGGCTGATGCTAACCCTAACCGTAACCCTAACACTATCCTAGGGCTGATGCTAACCCTAACCCTAACCCTAACACTATCCTAGGGCTGATGCTAACCCTAACCCTAACACTATCCTAGGGCTGATTCTTAGCCTAACCCTAACCCTAACACTATCCTAGGGCTGATGCTAACCCTAACCGTAACCCTAACACTATCCTAGAGCTGATCCTAAACCTAACCCTAACCCTAACCCTAACCCTAACACTATCCTAGGGCTGATGCTAACCCTAACCCTAACTCTAACACTATCTTAGGGCTGAGGCTAACCCTAACCCTAACACTATCTTAAGGCTGATGCTAACACTAACCCTAACCCTAACCCTAACACTATCCTAGGGCTGACGCTAACCCTAACCCTAACACTATCCTAGGCCTGATGCTAACCCTAACCCTAACCCTAACACTATCCTAGGGCTGATGCTAACCCTAACCCTAACACTATCCTAGGGCTGATGCTAACCCTAACCCTAACCCTAACACTATCCAGGGCTGATGTTAACCCTAACCCTAACACTATCCTAGGCCTGATGCTAACCCCATCCCTAACCCTAACACTCTTCTAGGGCTGATGCTAACCCTAACCCTAACCCTAACACTATCCTAGGGTTGATGCTAACCCTAACCCTAACACTATGCTAGGGCTGATGCTAAGCCTAACCCTAACCCTAACACTATCCTAGGGCTGATGCTAACCCTAACACTAACACTATCCTAGGCCTGATGCTAACCCTAACACTAACCCTAACACTATCCTAGGGCTGATGCTAACCCTAACCCTAACACTATCCTAGGGCTGATGCTAACCCTAACCCTAACCCTAACACTATCCTAGGGCTGTTGGTAACCCTAACCCTAACACTATCCTAGGGCTGATGCTAACCCTAACCCTAACCCTAGCACTATCCTAGGCCTGATGCTAACCGTAACCCTAACCCTAACACTATCCTAGGGCTGATGCTAACCCTAACCCTAATACTATCCTAGGGCTGATGCTAACCCTAACCCTAACCCTAACACTATCCTAGGGCTGACGGTAACACTAACACTAACAATATCCTAGGGCTGATGATATCCCTAACCCTAAACCTAACACTATCCTAGGGCTCATGCTAACCCTAACCCTAACCCTAACACTATCCTAGGGATGATTCTAACCGTAACCCTAACACTATCCTAGGCCTGATGCTAACCCTAACACTTACCCTAACACTATCCTAGGGCTCATGCTAACCCTAACCCTTACACTATCCTAGGGCTGATGCTAACCCTAAACCTAACCCTAACTCCCTCCTAGGGCTGAGGCTAACGCTAACCCTAACACTATCCTAGGGCTAATACTAACCCTAACCCTAACCCTAACACTATCCTAGGGCTGATGCTAACCCTAACCCTAACCCTAACACTATCCTAGGGCTGATGCTAACCCTAACCCTAACACTATCCTAGGCCTGGTGCTAACCCTAACCCTAACCATAACACTATCCTAGGGCTGATGCTAACCCTAACCCTAACAATATCCTAGGGCTGATGCTAAACCTAACCCTAACCCTAACACTATCCTAGGGCTGATGCTAACCCTAACCCTAACACTATCCTAGGGCTGATCCTAACACTAACCCTAACACTAACCCTAACCCTAATACTATCCTAGGGCTGATGCTAACCCTAACCCTAACACTTACACTATCCTAGGGCTGATGCTAACCCTAATCCTAACCCTAACACTCTTCTAGGTCTGATGCTAACCCTAACCCTAACACTATCCTAGGGCTGATGCTAACCCTAACCCTAACCCTAACACTATCCTAGGGCTGATGTTAACCCTAACCCTAACACTATCCTAGGCCTGATGCTAACCCTATCCCTAACCCTAACACTCTCCTAGGGCTGATGCTAACCCTAATCCTAACCCTAACACTATCCTAGGGTTGATGCTAACCCTAACCCTAACACTATCCTAGGGCTGATGCTAACCCTAACCCTAACCCTAACACTATCCTAGGGCTGATGCTAACCCTAACCCTAACACTATCCTAGGCCTGATGCTAACCCTAACCCTAACCCTAATACTATCCTAGGGCTGATGCTAACCCTAACCCTAACACTATCCTGGGGCTGATGCTAACCCTAACCCTAACCCTAACACTATCCTAGAGCTGATGCTAACCCTAACCCTAACACTATCCTAGGGCTGATGCTAACCCTAACCCTAACCCTAACACTATCCTAGGCCTGATGCTAACCCTAACCCTAACCCTAACACTATCCTAGGGCAGATGCTAATCCTAACCCTAACACTATCCTAGGGCTGATGCTAACCCTAACCCTAACCCTAACACTATCCTAGGGATGATGCTAACCCTAACCCAAACACTATCCTAGGGCTGATGCTAACCCTAACCCTAACCCTAACACTATCCTAGGGCTGATGCTAACCCTAACCCTAACACTATCCTAGGGCTGATGCTAACCCTAACCCTAACCCTAACACTATCGTAGGGCTGATGCTAACCCTAACCCTAACACTATCCTAGGGCTGATGCTAACCCTAACCCTAACCCTAACACTATCCTAGGGCTGATGCTAACCCTAACCATAACCCTAACACTATCCTAGGGCTGATGCTAACCCTAACCCTAACACTATCCTAAGGCTGATGCTAACCCTAACCCTAACCCTAACACTATCCTAGGGCTGATGCTAACCCTAAACCTAACACTATCCTAGGGCTGATGCTAACCCTAACCCTAACCCTAACACTATCCTAGGGCTGACGCTAACCCTAACCCTAACACTATCCTAGTCCTGATGCTAACTCTAACCCTAACCCTAACACTATCCTAGTGCTGATGCTAACCCTAACCCTTACACTATCCTAGGGCTGATGCTAACCCTAACCCTAACCCTATCACTATCCTAGGGCTGATGTTAACCCTAAACCTAACACTATCCTAGGCCTGATGCTAACCCTATCCCTAACCCTAACACTCTTCTAGGGCTATGCTAAACCTAACCCTAACCCTAACACTATCCTAGGGTTGATGCTAACCCTAACCCTAACACTATCCTAGGGCTGATGCTAACCCTAAGCCTAACCCTAACACTATCCTAGGGCTGATGCTAACCCTAACCCTATCACTATCCTAGGCCTGATGCTAACCCTAACCCTAACCCTAACACTATCCTAGGGCTGATGCTAACCCTAACCCTAACACTATCCTAGGGCTGATGCTAACCCTAACCCTAACCCTAACACTATCCTAGGCCTGATGCTAACCCTAACCCTAACACTATCCTAGGGCTGATGCTAACCCTAACCCTAACCCTAACACTATCCTAGGCCTGATGCTAACCCTAACCCTAACCCTAACACTATCCTAGGGTTGATGCTAACCCTAACACTAACACTATCCTAGGGCTGATGCTAACCCTAACCCTAACCCTAACACTATCCTAGGGCTGATGCTAACCCTAACCCTAACCCTCAAACTATCCTAGGGTTGATGCTAACCCTAACCCTAACACTATCCTAGGGCTGATGCTAACCCTAACCCTAACCCTAACACTATCCTAGGGCTGATGCTAACCCTAACCCAAACACTATCCTAGGGCTGATGCTAACCCTAACCCAAACCCTAACACTATCCTAGGGCTGATGCTAACCCTAACCCTAACACTATCCTTGGCCTGATGCTAACCCTAACACTAACCCTAACACTATCCTAGGGCTGATGCTAACCCTAACCCTAACACTATCCTAGGGCTGATGCTAACCCTAACCCTAACCCTAACACTATCCTAGGGCTGTTGGTAACCCTAACCCTAACACTATCCTAGGGCTGATGCTAACCCTAACCCTAACCCTAACACTATCCTAGGCCTGATGCTAACCGTAACCCTAACCCTAACACTATCCTGGGTTGATGCTAACCCTAACCCTAACACTACCCTAGGGCTGATGCTAACCCTAACCCTAACCCTAACACTATCCTAGGGCTGATGCTAACCCTAACCCTAACACTATCCTAGGCCTGATGCTAACCCCAACCCTAACCCTAACACTATCCTAGGGCTGATGCTAACCCTAACCCTAACCCTAACACTATCCTAGGGCTGATGCTAACCCTAACCATAACCCTAACACTATCCTAGGGCTGATGCTAACCCTAACCCTAACACTATCCTAGGGCTGATGCTAACCCTAACCCTAACCCTAACACTATCCTAGGGCTGATGCTAACCCTAACCCTAACACTATCCTAGGGCTGATGCTAACCCTAACCATAACCCTAACACTATCCTAGGGCTGATGCTAACCCTAACCCTAACACTATCCTAGGGCTGATGCTAACCCTAACCCTAACCCTAACACTATCCTAGGCCTGATGCTAACCCTAACCCTAACCCTAACTCTATTCTATGGCTGATGCTAACCCTAACCCTAACACTATCCTAGGGCTGATGTTAACCCTAACCCTAACACTATCCTAGGCCTGATGCTAACCCTATCCCTAACCCTAACACTCTCCTAGGGCTGATGCTAACCCTAATCCTAACCCTAACACTATCCTAGGGTTGATGCTAACCCTAACCCTAACACTATCCTAGGGCTGATGCTAACCCTAACCCTAACCCTAACACTATCCTAGGGCTGATGCTAACCCTAACCCTATCACTATCCTAGGCCTGATGCTAACCCTAACCCTAACACTATCCAAGGGCTGATGCTAACCCTAACCCTAACCCTAACACTATCCTAGGGCTGATGGTAACCCTAACACTAACACTAACCTAGGGCTGATGCTAACCCTAACCCTAACCCTAACACTATCCTAGGGTTGATGCTAACCCTAACCCTAACACTATCCTAGGGCTGATGCTAACCCTAACCCTAACCCTAACACTATCCTAGCGCTGATGCTAACCCTAACCCTAACACTATCCTAGGCCTGGTGCTAACCCTAACCCTAACCCTAACACTATCCTAGGCCTGATGCTAACCCCATCCCTAACCCTAACACTCTTCTAGGGCTGATGCTAACCCTAACCCTAACCCTAACACTATCCTAGGGTTGATGCTAACCCTAACCCTAACACTATGCTAGGGCTGATGATAAGCCTAACCCTAACCTTAACACTATCCTAGGGCTGATGCTAACCCTAACCCTAACACTATCCTAGGCCTGATGCTAACCCTAACACTAACCCTAACACTATCCTAGGGCTGATGCTAACCCTAACCCTAACACTATCCTAGGGCTGATGCTAACCCTAACCCTAACCCTAACACTATCCTAGGGCTGTTGGTAACCCTAACCCTAACACTATCCTAGGGCTGATGCTAACCCTAACCCTAACCCTAACACTATCCTAGGCCTGATGCTAACACTAACCCTAACCCTAACACTATCCTAGGGCTGATGCTAACCCTAACCCTAATACTATCCTAGGGCTGATGCTAACCCTAACCCTAACCCTAACACTATCCTAGGGATGATTCTAACCGTAACCCTAACACTATCCTAGGCCTGATGCTAACCCTAACACTTACCCTAACACTATCCTAGGGCTCATGCTAACCCTAACCCTTACACTATCCTAGGGCTGATGCTAACCCTAAACCTAACCCTAACTCTCTCCTAGGGCTGAGGCTAACGCTAACCCTAACACTATCCTAGGGCTAATACTAACCCTAACCCTAACCCTAACACTATCCTAGGGCTGATGCTAACCCTAACCCTAACCCTAACACTATCCTAGGGCTGATGCTAACCCTAACCCTAACACTATCCTAGGCCTGGTGCTAACCCTAACCCTAACCATAACACTATCCTAGGGCTGATGCTAACCCTAACCCTAACAATATCCTAGGGCTGATGCTAAACCTAACCCTAACCCTAACACTATCCTAGGGCTGATGCTAACCCTAACCCTAACACAATCCTAGGGCTGATCCTAACACTAACCCTAACACTAACCCTAACCCTAATACTATCCTAGGGCTGATGCTAACCCTAACCCTAACACTTACACTATCCTAGGGCTGATGCTAACCCTAATCCTAACCCTAACACTCTTCTAGGTCTGATGCTAACCCTAACCCTAACACTATCCTAGGGCTGATGCTAACCCTAACCCTAACCCTAACACTATCCTAGGCCTGATGCTAACCCTAACCCTAACCCTAACACTATCCTAGGGCAGCTGCTAATCCTAACCCTAACACTATCCTAGGGCTGATGCTAACCCTAACCCTAACCCTAACACTATCCTAGGGATGATGCTAACCCTAACCCAAACACTATCCTAGGGCTGATGCTAACCCTAACCCTAACCCTAACACTATCCTAGGGCTGATGCTAACCCTAACCCTAACCCTAACACTATCCTAGGGCTGATGCTAACCCTAACCCTAACCCTAACACTATCGTAGGGCTGATGCTAACCCTAACCCTAACACTATCCTAGGGCTGATGCTAACCCTAACCCTAACCCTAACACTATCCTAGGGCTGATGCTAACCCTAACCATAACCCTAACACTATCCTAGGGCTGATGGAACCCTAACCCTAACACTATCCTAAGGCTGATGCTAACCCTAACCCTAACCCTAACACTATCCTAGGGCTGATGCTAACCCTAAACCTAACACTATCCTAGGGCTGATGCTAACCCTAACCCTAACCCTAACACTATCCTAGGGCTGACGCTAACCCTAACCCTAACACTATCCTAGTCCTGATGCTAACTCTAACCCTAACCCTAACACTATCCTAGTGCTGATGCTAACCCTAACCCTTACACTATCCTAGGGCTGATGCTAACCCTAACCCTAACCCTATCACTATCCTAGGGCTGATGTTAACCCTAAACCTAACACTATCCTAGGCCTGATGCTAACCCTATCCCTAACCCTAACACTCTTCTAGGGCTATGCTAAACCTAACCCTAACCCTAACACTATCCTAGGGTTGATGCTAACCCTAACCCTAACACTATCCTAGGGCTGATGCTAACCCTAACCCTATCACTATCCTAGGCCTGATGCTAACCCTAACCCTAACCCTAACACTATCCTAGGGCTGATGCTAACCCTAACCCTAACACTATCCTAGGGCTGATGCTAACCCTAACCCTAACCCTAACACTATCCTAGGCCTGATGCTAACCCTAACCCTAACACTATCCTAGGGCTGATGCTAACCCTAACCCTAACCCTAACACTATCCTAGGCCTGATGCTAACCCTAACCCTAACCCTAACACTATCCTAGGGTTGATGCTAACCGTAACACTAACACTATCCTAGGGCTGATGCTAACCCTAACCCTAACCCTAACACTATCCTAGGGCTGATGCTAACCCTAACCCTAACCCTCAAACTATCCTAGGGTTGATGCTAACCCTAACCCTAACACTATCCTAGGGCTGATGCTAACCCTAACCCTAACCCTAACACTATCCTAGGGCTGATGCTAACCCTAACCCTAACACTATCCTAGGGCTGATGCTAACCCTAACCCAAACCCTAACACTATCCTAGGGCTGATGCTAACCCTAACCGTAACCCTAACACTATCCTAGGGCTGATGCTAACCCTAACCCTAACCCTAACACTATCCTAGGGCTGATGCTAACCCTAACCCTAACACTATCCTAGGGCTGATTCTAACCCTAACCCTAACCCTAACACTATCCTAGGGCTGATGCTAACCCTAACCGTAACCCTAACACTATCCTAGAGCTGATCCTAAACCTAACCCTAACCCTAACCCTAACCCTAACACTATCCTAGGGCTGATGCTAACCCTAACCCTAACTCTAACACTATCTTAGGGCTGAGGCTAACCCTAACCCTAACACTATCTTAAGGCTGATGCTAACACTAACCCTAACCCTAACCCTAACACTATCCTAGGACTGACGCTAACCCTAACCCTAACACTATCCTAGGCCTGATGCTAACCCTAACCCTAACCCTAACACTATCCTAGGGCTGATGCTAACCCTAACCCTAACACTATCCTAGGGCTGATGCTAACCCTAACCCTAACCCTAACACTATCCAGGGCTGATGTTAACCCTAACCCTAACACTATCCTAGGCCTGATGCTAACCCCATCCCTAACCCTAACACTCTTCTAGGGCTGATGCTAACCCTAACCCTAACCCTAACACTATCCTAGGGTTGATGCTAACCCTAACCCTAACACTATGCTAGGGCTGATGCTAAGCCTAACCCTAACCCTAACACTATCCTAGGGCTGATGCTAACCCTAACCCTAACACTATCCTAGGCCTGATGCTAACCCTAACACTAACCCTAACACTATCCTAGGGCTGATGCTAACCCTAACCCTAACACTATCCTAGGGCTGATGCTAACCCTAACCCTAACCCTAACACTATCCTAGGGCTGTTGGTAACCCTAACCCTAACACTATCCTAGGGCTGATGCTAACCCTAACCCTAACCCTAACACTATCCTAGGCCTGATGCTAACCGTAACCCTAACCTTAACACTATCCTGGGTTGATGCTAACCCTAACCCTAACACTACCCTAGGGCTGATGCTAACCCTAACCCTAACCCTAACACTATCCTAGGGCTGATGCTAACCCTAACCCTAACACTATCCTAGGCCTGATGCTAACCCTAACCCTAACCCTAACACTATCCTAGGGCTGATGCTAACCCTAACCCTAACCCTAACACTATCCTAGGGCTGATGCTTACCCTAACCATAACCCTGACACTATCCTAGGGCTGATGCTAACCCTAACCCTAACACTATCCTAGGGCTGATGCTAACCCTAACCCTAACCCTAACACTATCCTAGGGCTGATGCTAACCCTAACCCTAACACTATCCTAGGGCTGATGCTAACCCTAACCATAACCCTAACACTATCCTAGGGCTGATGCTAACCCTAACCCTAACACTATCCTAGGGCTGATGCTAACCCTAACCCTAACCCTAACACTATCCTAGGCCTGATGCTAACCCTAACCCTAACCCTAACACTATTCTATGGCTGATGCTAACCCTAACCCTAGCACTATCCTAGGGCTGATGCTAACCCTAACCCTAACCCTAACACTATCCTAGGGCTGAAGTTAACCCTAACCCTAACACTATCCTAGGCCTGATGCTAACCCTATCCCTAACCCTAACACTCTCCTAGGGCTGATGCTAACCCTAATCCTAACCCTAACACTATCCTAGGGTTGATGCTAACCCTAACCCTAACACTATCCTAGGGCTGATGCTAACCCTAACCCTAACCCTAACACTATCCTAGGGCTGATGCTAACCCTAACCCTATCACTATCCTAGGCCTGATGCTAACCCTAACCCTAACACTATCCAAGGGCTGATGCTAACCCTAACCCTAAACCTAACACTATCCTAGGGCTGATGGTAACCCTAACCCTAACACTAACCTAGGGCTGATGCTAACCCTAACCCTAACCCTAACACTATCCTAGGGTTGATGCTAACCCTAACCCTAACACTATCCTAGGGCTGATGCTAACCCTAACCCTAACCCTAACACTATCCTAGCGCTGATGCTAACCCTAACCCTAACACTATCCTAGGCCTGGTGCTAACCCTAACCCTAACCCTAACACTATCCTAGGCCTGATGCTAACCCCATCCCTAACCCTAACACTCTTCTAGGGCTGATGCTAACCCTAACCCTAACCCTAACACTATCCTAGGGCTGATGCTAACCCTAACCGTAACCCTAACACTATCCTAGAGCTGATCCTAACCCTAACCCTAACACTAACCCTTACCCTAATACTATCCTAGGGCTGATGCTAACCCTAACCCTAACCCTAACACTATCCTAGGGCTGATGCTAACCCTAACACTAACACTATCCTAGGGCTGATGCTAACCCTAACTCTAACCCTAACACTATCCTAGGGCTGATGCTAACCCTAACCCTAACTCTAACACTATCCTAGGGCTGAGTCTAACCCTAACCCTAACACTATCCTACGGCTGATGCTAACCCTAACCCTAACCGTAACACTATCCTAAGGCTGATGCTAACCCTAACACTAACATTATCATAGGCCTGGTGCTAACCCTAACCCTAACCCTAACACTATCCTAGGGCTGATGCTAACCCTAACCCTAATACTATCCTAGGGCTGATGCTAACCCTAACCCTAACCCTAACACTATCCTAGGGCTGATGGTAACACTAACCCTAACAATATCCTAGGCCTGATGATATCCCTAACCCTAAACCTAACACTATCCTAGGGCTCATGCTAACCCTAACCCTAACCCTAACACTATCCTAGGGCTGATTCTAACCGTAACCCTAACACTATCCTAGGCCTGATGCTAACCCTAACACTTACCCTAACACTATCCTAGGGCTCATGCTAACCCTAACCCTTACACTATCCTAGGGCTGATGCTAACCCTAAACCTAACCCTAACACTCTCCTAGGGCTGAGGCTAACGCTAACCCTAACACTATCCTAGGGCTAATGCTAACCCTAACCCTAACCCTAACACTATCCTAGGGCTGATGCTAACCCTAACCCTAACCCTAACACTATCCTAGGGCTGATGCTAACCCTAACACTAACACTATCCTAGGCCTGGTGCTAACCCTAACCCTAACCCTAACACTATCCTAGGGCTGATGCTAACCCTAACCCTAACAATATCCTAGGGCTGATGCTAACCCTAACCCTAACCCTAACACTATCCTAGGGCTGATGCTAACCCTAACCCTAACACTATCCTAGGGCTGATCCTAACACTACCCCTAACACTAACCCTAACACTAACACTATCCTAGGGCTGATGCTAACCCTAACCCTAACCCTAACACTATCCTAGTGTTGATGCTTACCCTAACCCTAACACTATCCTAGGGCTGATGCTAACCCTAACCCTAACCCTAACACTATCCTAGGGCTGATGCTAACCCTAACCATAACCCTAACACTATCCTAGGGCTGATGCTAACCCTAACCCTAACACTATCCTAAGGCTGATGCTAACCCTAACCCTAACCCTAACACTATCCTAGGGCTGATGCTAACCCTAACCCTAACACTATCCTAGGGCTGATGCTAACCCTAACCCTAACCCTAACACTATCCTAGGGCTGACGCTAACCCTAACCCTAACACTATCCTAGTCCTGATGCTAACTCTAACCCTAACCCTAACACTATCCTAGTGCTGATGCTAACCCTAACCCTAACACTATCCTAGGGCTGATGCTAACCCTAACCCTAACCCTATCACTATCCTAGGGCTGATGTTAACCCTAAACCTAACACTATCCTAGGCCTGATGCTAACCCTATCCCTAACCCTAACACTCTTCTAGGGCTGATGCTAAACCTAACCCTAACCCTAACACTATCCTAGGGTTGATGCTAACCCTAACCCTAACACTATCCTAGGGCTGATGCTAACCCTAACCCTAACACTATCCTAGGGCTGATGCTAACCCTAACCCTAACCCTAACACTTTCCTAGGGCTGATGCTAACCCTAACCCTAACACTATCCTAGGCCTGATGCTAACCCTAACCCTAACCCTAACACTATCCTAGGGCTGATGCTAACCCTTACCCTAACACTATCCTAGGGCTGATGCTAACCCTAACCCTAACCCTAACACTATCCTAGGCCTGATGCTAACCCTAACCCTAACACTATCCTAGGGCTGATGCTAACCCTAACCCTAACCCTAACACTATCCTAGGCCTGATGCTAACCCTAACCCTAACCCTAACACTATCCTAGGGTTGATGCTAACCCTAACACTAACACTATCCTAGGGCTGATGCTAACCCTAACCCTAACACTATCCTAGGCCTGGTGCTAACCCTAACCCTAACCCTAACACTATCCTAGGGCTGATGCTAACCCTAACCCTAACAATATCCTAGGGCTGATGCTAACCCTAACCCTAACCCTAACACTATCCTAGGGCTGATGCTAACCCTAACCCTAACACTATCCTAGGGCTGATCCTAACACTAACCCTAACACTAACCCTAACCCTAATACTATCCTAGGGCTGATGCTAACCCTAACCCTAACACTTACACTATCCTAGGGCTGATGCTAACCCTAACCCTAACCCTAACACTATCCTAGGTCTGATGCTAACCCTAAACCTAAAACTATCCTAGGGCTGATGCTAACCCTAACCCTAACCCTAACACTATCCTAGGGCTGATGCTAACCCTAACCCTAACCCTCACACTATCCTAGGGCTGATGCTAACCCTAACCCTAACGCTAACACTATCCTAGGGCTGATGCTAACCCTAACACTAACACTATCTTAGGGTTGATGCTAACCCTAACACTAACCCTAACACTATCCTGGGGCTGATGCTAACCCTAACCCTAACTCTAACACTATCTTAGGGCTGAGGCTAACCCTAACCCTAACACTATCTTACGGCTTTTGCTAACCCTAACCCTAACCCTAACAGTATCCTAGGGCTGACGCTAACCCTAACCCTAACACTATCCTAGGCCTGATGCTAACCCTAACCCTAACCCTAACACTATCCTAAGGCTGATGCTAACCCTATCCCTAACACTATCCTAGGGCTGATGCTAACCCTAACCCTAACCGTAACACTATCTTAGGGCTGATGTTAACCCTAACCGTAACACTATCCTAGGCCTGATGCTAACCCTATCCCTAACCCTAACACTCTTCCAGGGCTGATGCTAACCCTAACCCTAACCCTAACACTATCCTAGGGTTGATGCTAACCCTAACCCTAACACTATCCTAGGGCTGATGCTAACCCTAACCCTAACCCTAACACTATCCTAGGGCTGATGCCAACCCTAACCCTAACACTATCCTAGGCCTGATGCTAACCCTAACCCTAACACTAACACTATCCTAGGGCTGATGCTAACCCTAACCCTAACACTATCCTAGGGCTTATGCTAACCCTAACCCTAACCCTAACACTATCCTAGGGCTGTTGCTAACCCTAACCCTAACACTATCCTAGGGCTGATGCTAACCCTAACCCTAACCCTAACACTATCCTAGGCCTGATGCTAACCCTAAACCTAACCCTAACACTATCCTAGGGTTGATGATAACCCTAAGCCTAACACTATCCTAGGGCTGATGCTAACCCTAACCCTAACCCTAACACTATCCTAGGGCTGATGCTAACCCTAACCCTAACACTATCCTAGGCCTGATGCTAACCCTAACCCTAACACTAACACTATCCTAGGGCTGATGCTAACCCTAACCCTAACCCTAACACTATCCTAGGGCTGATGCTAACCCTAACCCTAACCCTAACACTATCCTAGGGCTGATGCTAACCCTAACCCTAACACTATCCTAGGGCTGATGCTAACCCTAACCCTAACCCTAACACTATCCTAGGGCTGACGCTAACCCTAACCCTAACACTATCCTAGTCCTGATGCTAACTCTAACCCTAACCCTAACACTATCCTAGTGCTGATGCTAACCCTAACCCTAACACTATCCTAGGGCTGATGCTAACCCTAACCCTAAACCTATCACTATCCTAGGGCTGATGTTAACCCTAAACCTAACACTATCCTAGGCCTGATGCTAACCCTATCCCTAACCCTAACACTCTTCTAGGGCTGATGCTAATCCTAACCCTAACCCTAACACTATCCTAGGGTTGATGCTAACCCTAACCCTAACACTATCCTAGGGCTGATGATAACCCTAACCCTAACCCTAACACTATCCTAGGGCTGATGCTAACCCTAACCCTAACACTATACTAGGCCTGATGCTAACCCTAACCCTAACCCTAACACTATCCTAGGGCTGATGCTAACCCTAACCCTAACACTATCCTAGGGCTGATGCTAACCCTAACCCTAACCCTAACACTATCCTAGGCCTGGTGCTAACCCTAACCCTAACACTATCCTAGGGCTGATGCTAACCCTAACCCTAACCCTAACACTATCCTAGGGCTGATGCTAACCCTAACCCTAACCCTAACACTATCCTAGGGTTGATGCTAACCCTAACACTAACACTATCCTAGGGCTGATGCTAACCCTAACCCTAACCCTAACACTATCCTAGGGCTGATGGTAACCCTAACCCTAACCCTCAAACTATCCTAGGGGTGATGCTAACCCTAACCCTAACACTATCCTAGGGCTGATGCTAACCCTAACCCTAACACTATCCTAGGGCTGATGCTAACCCTAACCCAAACCCTAACACTATCCTAGGGCTGATGCTATCCCTAACCGTAACCCTAACACTATCCTAGGGCTGATGCTAACCCTAACCCTAACCCTAACACTATCCTAGGCCTGATGCTAACCCTAACCCTAACACTATCCTAGGGCTGATTCTAACCCTAACCCTAACCCTAACACTATCCTAGGGCTGATGCTAACCCTAACCGTAACCCTAACAGTATCCTAGAGCTGATCCTAACCCTAACCCTAACCCTAACCCTAACGCTAACACTATCCTAGGGCTGATGCTAACCCTAACCCTAACTCTAACACTATCTTAGGGCTGAGGCTAACCCTAACCCTAACACTATCTTAAGGCTGATGCTAACACTAACCCTAACCCTAACCCTAACACTATCCTAGGGCTGACGCTAACCCTAACCCTAACACTATCCTAGGCCTGATGCTAACCCTAACCCTAACCCTAACACTATCCTAGGGCTGATCCTAACACTAACCCTAACACTAACCCTAACCCTAATACTATCCTAGGGCTGATGCTAACCCTAACCCTAACACTTACACTATCCTAGGGCTGATGCTAACCCTATCCCTAACCCTAACACTATCCTAGGGCTGATGCTAACCCTAACCCTAACCCTAACACTATCCTAGGGTTGATGCTAACCCTAACCCTAACACTATCCTAGGGCTGATGCTAACCCTAACCCTAACCCTAACACTATCCTAGGGCTGATGCTAACCCTAACCATAACCCTAACACTATCCTAGGGCTGATGCTAACCCTAACCCTAACACTATCCTAAGGCTGATGCTAACCCTAACCCTAACCCTAACACTATCCTAGGGCTGATGCTAACCCTAACCCTAACACTATCCTAGGGCTGATGCTAACCCTAACCCTAACCCTAACACTATCCTAGGGCTGACGCTAACCCTAACCCTAACACTATCCTACGGCTGATGCTAACTCTAACCCTAACCCTAACACTATCCTAGTGCTGATGCTAACCCTAACCCTAACACTATCCTAGGGCTGATGCTAACCCTAACCCTAACCCTATCACTATCCTAGGGCTGATGTTAACCCTAAACCTAACACTATCCTAGGCCTGATGCTAACCCTATCCCTAACCCTAACACTCTTCTAGGGCTGATGCTAAACCTAACCCTAACCCTAACACTACCCTAGGGTTGATGCTAACCCTAACCCTAACACTATCCTAGGGCTGATGGTAACCCTAACCCTAACCCTAACACTATCCTAGGGCTGATGCTAACCCTAACCCTAACACTATCCTAGGCCTGATGCTAACCCTAAGCCTAACCCTAACACTATCCTAGGGCTGATGCTAACCCTAACCCTAACACTATCCTAGGGCTGATGCTAACCCTAACCCTAACCCTAACACTATCCTAGGCCTGATGCTAACCCTAACCCTAACCCTAACACTATCCTAGGGTTGATGCTAACCCTAACCCTAACACTATGCTAGGGCTGATGCTAAGCCTAACCCTAACCCTAACACTATCCTAGGGCTGATGCTAACCCTAACACTAACACTATCCTAGGCCTGATGCTAACCCTAACACTAACCCTAACACTATCCTAGGGCTGATGCTAACCCTAACCCTAACACTATCCTAGGGCTGATGCTAACCCTAACCCTAATACTATCCTAGGGCTGATGCTAACCCTAACCCTAACCCTAACACTATCCTAGGGCTGACGGTAACACTAACACTAACAATATCCTAGGGCTGATGATATCCCTAACCCTAAACCTAACACTATCCTAGGGCTCATGCTAACCCTAACCCTAACCCTAACACTATCCTAGGGATGATTCTAACCGTAACCCTAACACTATCCTAGGCCTGATGCTAACCCTAACACTTACCCTAACACTATCCTAGGGCTCATGCTAACCCTAACCCTTACACTATCCTAGGGCTGATGCTAACCCTAAACCTAACCCTAACTCTCTCCTAGGGCTGAGGCTAACGCTAACCCTAACACTATCCTAGGGCTAATACTAACCCTAACCCTAACCCTAACACTATCCTAGGGCTGATGCTAACCCTAACCCTAACCCTAACACTATCCTAGGGCTGATGCTAACCCTAACCCTAACACTATCCTAGGCCTGGTGCTAACCCTAACCCTAACCATAACACTATCCTAGGGCTGATGCTAACCCTAACCCTAACAATATCCTAGGGCTGATGCTAAACCTAACCCTAACCCTAACACTATCCTAGGGCTGATGCTAACCCTAACCCTAACACTATCCTAGGGCTGATCCTAACACTAACCCTAACACTAACCCTAACCCTAATACTATCCTAGGGCTGATGCTAACCCTAACCCTAACACTTACACTATCCTAGGGCTGATGCTAACCCTAATCCTAACCCTAACACTCTTCTAGGTCTGATGCTAACCCTAACCCTAACACTATCCTAGGGCTGATGCTAACCCTAACCCTAACCCTAACACTATCCTAGGGCTGATGTTAACCCTAACCCTAACACTATCCTAGGCCTGATGCTAACCCTATCCCTAACCCTAACACTCTCCTAGGGCTGATGCTAACCCTAATCCTAACCCTAACACTATCCTAGGGTTGATGCTAACCCTAACCCTAACACTATCCTAGGGCTGATGCTAACCCTAACCCTAACCCTAACACTATCCTAGGGCTGATGCTAACCCTAACCCTAACACTATCCTAGGCCTGATGCTAACCCTAACCCTAACCCTAATACTATCCTAGGGCTGATGCTAACCCTAACCCTAACACTATCCTGGGGCTGATGCTAACCCTAACCCTAACCCTAACACTATCCTAGAGCTGATGCTAACCCTAACCCTAACACTATCCTAGGGCTGATGCTAACCCTAACCCTAACCCTAACACTATCCTAGGCCTGATGCTAACCCTAACCCTAACCCTAACACTATCCTAGGGCAGATGCTAATCCTAACCCTAACACTATCCTAGGGCTGATGCTAACCCTAACCCTAACCCTAACACTATCCTAGGGATGATGCTAACCCTAACCCAAACACTATCCTAGGGCTGATGCTAACCCTAACCCTAACCCTAACACTATCCTAGGGCTGATGCTAACCCTAACCCTAACACTATCCTAGGGCTGATGCTAACCCTAACCCTAACCCTAACACTATCGTAGGGCTGATGCTAACCCTAACCCTAACACTATCCTAGGGCTGATGCTAACCCTAACCCTAACCCTAACACTATCCTAGGGCTGATGCTAACCCTAACCATAACCCTAACACTATCCTAGGGCTGATGCTAACCCTAACCCTAACACTATCCTAAGGCTGATGCTAACCCTAACCCTAACCCTAACACTATCCTAGGGCTGATGCTAACCCTAAACCTAACACTATCCTAGGGCTGATGCTAACCCTAACCCTAACCCTAACACTATCCTAGGGCTGACGCTAACCCTAACCCTAACACTATCCTAGTCCTGATGCTAACTCTAACCCTAACCCTAACACTATCCTAGTGCTGATGCTAACCCTAACCCTTACACTATCCTAGGGCTGATGCTAACCCTAACCCTAACCCTATCACTATCCTAGGGCTGATGTTAACCCTAAACCTAACACTATCCTAGGCCTGATGCTAACCCTATCCCTAACCCTAACACTCTTCTAGGGCTATGCTAAACCTAACCCTAACCCTAACACTATCCTAGGGTTGATGCTAACCCTAACCCTAACACTATCCTAGGGCTGATGCTAACCCTAAGCCTAACCCTAACACTATCCTAGGGCTGATGCTAACCCTAACCCTATCACTATCCTAGGCCTGATGCTAACCCTAACCCTAACCCTAACACTATCCCAGGGCTGATGCTAACCCTAACCCTAACACTATCCTAGGGCTGATGCTAACCCTAACCCTAACCCTAACACTATCCTAGGCCTGATGCTAACCCTAACCCTAACACTATCCTAGGGCTGATGCTAACCCTAACCCTAACCCTAACAATATCCTAGGCCTGATGCTAACCCTAACCCTAACCCTAACACTATCCTAGGGTTGATGCTAACCCTAACACTAACACTATCCTAGGGCTGATGCTAACCCTAACCCTAACCCTAACACTATCCTAGGGCTGATGCTAACCCTAACCCTAACCCTCAAACTATCCTAGGGTTGATGCTAACCCTAACCCTAACACTATCCTAGGGCTGATGCTAACCCTAACCCTAACCCTAACACTATCCTAGGGCTGATGCTAACCCTAACCCAAACACTATCCTAGGGCTGATGCTAACCCTAACCCAAACCCTAACACTATCCTAGGGCTGATGCTAACCCTAACCCTAACACTATCCTTGGCCTGATGCTAACCCTAACACTAACCCTAACACTATCCTAGGGCTGATGCTAACCCTAACCCTAACACTATCCTAGGGCTGATGCTAACCCTAACCCTAACCCTAACACTATCCTAGGGCTGTTGGTAACCCTAACCCTAACACTATCCTAGGGCTGATGCTAACCCTAACCCTAACCCTAACACTATCCTAGGCCTGATGCTAACCGTAACCCTAACCCTAACACTATCCTGGGTTGATGCTAACCCTAACCCTAACACTACCCTAGGGCTGATGCTAACCCTAACCCTAACCCTAACACTATCCTAGGGCTGATGCTAACCCTAACCCTAACACTATCCTAGGCCTGATGCTAACCCCAACCCTAACCCTAACACTATCCTAGGGCTGATGCTAACCCTAACCCTAACCCTAACACTATCCTAGGGCTGATGCTAACCCTAACCATAACCCTAACACTATCCTAGGGCTGATGCTAACCCTAACCCTAACACTATCCTAGTGCTGATGCTAACCCTAACCCTAACCCTAACACTATCCTAGGGCTGATGCTAACCCTAACCCTAACACTATCCTAGGGCTGATGCTAACCCTAACCATAACCCTAACACTATCCTAGGGCTGATGCTAACCCTAACCCTAACACTATCCTAGGGCTGATGCTAACCCTAACCCTAACCCTAACACTATCCTAGGCCTGATGCTAACCCTAACCCTAACCCTAACTCTATTCTATGGCTGATGCTAACCCTAACCCTAGCACTATCCTAGGGCTGATGCTAACCCTAACCCTAACCCTAACACTATCCTAGGGCTGATGTTAACCCTAACCCTAACACTATCCTAGGCCTGATGCTAACCCTATCCCTAACCCTAACACTCTCCTAGGGCTGATGCTAACCCTAATCCTAACCCTAACACTATCCTAGGGTTGATGCTAACCCTAACCCTAACACTATCCTAGGGCTGATGCTAACCCTAACCCTAACCCTAACACTATCCTAGGGCTGATGCTAACCCTAACCCTATCACTATCCTAGGCCTGATGCTAACCCTAACCCTAACACTATCCAAGGGCTGATGCTAACCCTAACCCTAACCCTAACACTATCCTAGGGCTGATGGTAACCCTAACACTAACACTAACCTAGGGCTGATGCTAACCCTAACCCTAACCCTAACACTATCCTAGGGTTGATGCTAACCCTAACCCTAACACTATCCTAGGGCTGATGCTAACCCTAACCCTAACCCTAACACTATCCTAGCGCTGATGCTAACCCTAACCCTAACACTATCCTAGGCCTGGTGCTAACCCTAACCCTAACCCTAACACTATCCTAGGCCTGATGCTAACCCCATCCCTAACCCTAACACTCTTCTAGGGCTGATGCTAACCCTAACCCTAACCCTAACACTATCCTAGGGTTGATGCTAACCCTAACCCTAACACTATGCTAGGGCTGATGATAAGCCTAACCCTAACCCTAACACTATCCTAGGGCTGATGCTAACCCTAACCCTAACACTATCCTAGGCCTGATGCTAACCCTAACACTAACCCTAACACTATCCTAGGGCTGATGCTAACCCTAACCCTAACACTATCCTAGGGCTGATGCTAACCCTAACCCTAACCCTAACACTATCCTAGGGCTGTTGGTAACCCTAACCCTAACACTATCCTAGGGCTGATGCTAACCCTAACCCTAACCCTAACACTATCCTAGGCCTGATGCTAACACTAACCCTAACCCTAACACTATCCTAGGGCTGATGCTAACCCTAACCCTAATACTATCCTAGGGCTGATGCTAACCCTAACCCTAACCCTAACACTATCCTAGGGCTGACGGTAACACTAACACTAACAATATCCTAGGGCTGATGATATCCCTAACCCTAAACCTAACACTATCCTAGGGCTCATGCTAACCCTAACCCTAACCCTAACACTATCCTAGGGATGATTCTAACCGTAACCCTAACACTATCCTAGGCCTGATGCTAACCCTAACACTTACCCTAACACTATCCTAGGGCTCATGCTAACCCTAACCCTTACACTATCCTAGGGCTGATGCTAACCCTAAACCTAACCCTAACTCTCTCCTAGGGCTGAGGCTAACGCTAACCCTAACACTATCCTAGGGCTAATACTAACCCTAACCCTAACCCTAACACTATCCTAGGGCTGATGCTAACCCTAACCCTAACCCTAACACTATCCTAGGGCTGATGCTAACCCTAACCCTAACACTATCCTAGGCCTGGTGCTAACCCTAACCCTAACCATAACACTATCCTAGGGCTGATGCTAACCCTAACCCTAACAATATCCTAGGGCTGATGCTAAACCTAACCCTAACCCTAACACTATCCTAGGGCTGATGCTAACCCTAACCCTAACACAATCCTAGGGCTGATCCTAACACTAACCCTAACACTAACCCTAACCCTAATACTATCCTAGGGCTGATGCTAACCCTAACCCTAACCCTAACACTATCCTAGGGTTGATGCTAACCCTAACCCTAACACTATCCTAGGGCTGATGCTAACCCTAACCCTAACCCTAACACTATCCTAGCGCTGATGCTAACCCTAACCCTAACACTATCCTAGGCCTGGTGCTAACCCTAACCCTAACCCTAACACTATCCTAGGCCTGATGCTAACCCCATCCCTAACCCTAACACTCTTCTAGGGCTGATGCTAACCCTAACCCTAACCCTAACACTATCCTAGGGCTGATGCTAACCCTAACCGTAACCCTAACACTATCCTAGAGCTGATCCTAACCCTAACCCTAACACTAACCCTTACCCTAATACTATCCTAGGGCTGATGCTAACCCTAACCCTAACCCTAACACTATCCTAGGGCTGATGCTAACCCTAACACTAACACTATCCTAGGGCTGATGCTAACCCTAACTCTAACCCTAACACTATCCTAGGGCTGATGCTAACCCTAACCCTAACTCTAACACTATCCTAGGGCTGAGTCTAACCCTAACCCTAACACTATCCTACGGCTGATGCTAACCCTAACCCTAACCGTAACACTATCCTAAGGCTGATGCTAACCCTAACACTAACATTATCATAGGCCTGGTGCTAACCCTAACCCTAACCCTAACACTATCCTAGGGCTGATGCTAACCCTAACCCTAATACTATCCTAGGGCTGATGCTAACCCTAACCCTAACCCTAACACTATCCTAGGGCTGATGGTAACACTAACCCTAACAATATCCTAGGCCTGATGATATCCCTAACCCTAAACCTAACACTATCCTAGGGCTCATGCTAACCCTAACCCTAACCCTAACACTATCCTAGGGCTGATTCTAACCGTAACCCTAACACTATCCTAGGCCTGATGCTAACCCTAACACTTACCCTAACACTATCCTAGGGCTCATGCTAACCCTAACCCTTACACTATCCTAGGGCTGATGCTAACCCTAAACCTAACCCTAACACTCTCCTAGGGCTGAGGCTAACGCTAACCCTAACACTATCCTAGGGCTAATGCTAACCCTAACCCTAACCCTAACACTATCCTAGGGCTGATGCTAACCCTAACCCTAACCCTAACACTATCCTAGGGCTGATGCTAACCCTAACACTAACACTATCCTAGGCCTGGTGCTAACCCTAACCCTAACCCTAACACTATCCTAGGGCTGATGCTAACCCTAACCCTAACAATATCCTAGGGCTGATGCTAACCCTAACCCTAACCCTAACACTATCCTAGGGCTGATGCTAACCCTAACCCTAACACTATCCTAGGGCTGATCCTAACACTACCCCTAACACTAACCCTAACACTAACACTATCCTAGGGCTGATGCTAACCCTAACCCTAACCCTAACACTATCCTAGTGTTGATGCTTACCCTAACCCTAACACTATCCTAGGGCTGATGCTAACCCTAACCCTAACCCTAACACTATCCTAGGGCTGATGCTAACCCTAACCATAACCCTAACACTATCCTAGGGCTGATGCTAACCCTAACCCTAACACTATCCTAAGGCTGATGCTAACCCTAACCCTAACCCTAACACTATCCTAGGGCTGATGCTAACCCTAACCCTAACACTATCCTAGGGCTGATGCTAACCCTAACCCTAACCCTAACACTATCCTAGGGCTGACGCTAACCCTAACCCTAACACTATCCTAGTCCTGATGCTAACTCTAACCCTAACCCTAACACTATCCTAGTGCTGATGCTAACCCTAACCCTAACACTATCCTAGGGCTGATGCTAACCCTAACCCTAACCCTATCACTATCCTAGGGCTGATGTTAACCCTAAACCTAACACTATCCTAGGCCTGATGCTAACCCTATCCCTAACCCTAACACTCTTCTAGGGCTGATGCTAAACCTAACCCTAACCCTAACACTATCCTAGGGTTGATGCTAACCCTAACCCTAACACTATCCTAGGGCTGATGCTAACCCTAACCCTAACACTATCCTAGGGCTGATGCTAACCCTAACCCTAACCCTAACACTTTCCTAGGGCTGATGCTAACCCTAACCCTAACACTATCCTAGGCCTGATGCTAACCCTAACCCTAACCCTAACACTATCCTAGGGCTGATGCTAACCCTTACCCTAACACTATCCTAGGGCTGATGCTAACCCTAACCCTAACCCTAACACTATCCTAGGCCTGATGCTAACCCTAACCCTAACACTATCCTAGGGCTGATGCTAACCCTAACCCTAACCCTAACACTATCCTAGGCCTGATGCTAACCCTAACCCTAACCCTAACACTATCCTAGGGTTGATGCTAACCCTAACACTAACACTATCCTAGGGCTGATGCTAACCCTAACCCTAACACTATCCTAGGCCTGGTGCTAACCCTAACCCTAACCCTAACACTATCCTAGGGCTGATGCTAACCCTAACCCTAACAATATCCTAGGGCTGATGCTAACCCTAACCCTAACCCTAACACTATCCTAGGGCTGATGCTAACCCTAACCCTAACACTATCCTAGGGCTGATCCTAACACTAACCCTAACACTAACCCTAACCCTAATACTATCCTAGGGCTGATGCTAACCCTAACCCTAACACTTACACTATCCTAGGGCTGATGCTAACCCTAACCCTAACCCTAACACTATCCTAGGTCTGATGCTAACCCTAAACCTAAAACTATCCTAGGGCTGATGCTAACCCTAACCCTAACCCTAACACTATCCTAGGGCTGATGCTAACCCTAACCCTAACCCTCACACTATCCTAGGGCTGATGCTAACCCTAACCCTAACGCTAACACTATCCTAGGGCTGATGCTAACCCTAACACTAACACTATCTTAGGGTTGATGCTAACCCTAACACTAACCCTAACACTATCCTGGGGCTGATGCTAACCCTAACCCTAACTCTAACACTATCTTAGGGCTGAGGCTAACCCTAACCCTAACACTATCTTACGGCTTTTGCTAACCCTAACCCTAACCCTAACAGTATCCTAGGGCTGACGCTAACCCTAACCCTAACACTATCCTAGGCCTGATGCTAACCCTAACCCTAACCCTAACACTATCCTAAGGCTGATGCTAACCCTATCCCTAACACTATCCTAGGGCTGATGCTAACCCTAACCCTAACCGTAACACTATCTTAGGGCTGATGTTAACCCTAACCGTAACACTATCCTAGGCCTGATGCTAACCCTATCCCTAACCCTAACACTCTTCCAGGGCTGATGCTAACCCTAACCCTAACCCTAACACTATCCTAGGGTTGATGCTAACCCTAACCCTAACACTATCCTAGGGCTGATGCTAACCCTAACCCTAACCCTAACACTATCCTAGGGCTGATGCCAACCCTAACCCTAACACTATCCTAGGCCTGATGCTAACCCTAACCCTAACACTAACACTATCCTAGGGCTGATGCTAACCCTAACCCTAACACTATCCTAGGGCTTATGCTAACCCTAACCCTAACCCTAACACTATCCTAGGGCTGTTGCTAACCCTAACCCTAACACTATCCTAGGGCTGATGCTAACCCTAACCCTAACCCTAACACTATCCTAGGCCTGATGCTAACCCTAAACCTAACCCTAACACTATCCTAGGGTTGATGATAACCCTAAGCCTAACACTATCCTAGGGCTGATGCTAACCCTAACCCTAACCCTAACACTATCCTAGGGCTGATGCTAACCCTAACCCTAACACTATCCTAGGCCTGATGCTAACCCTAACCCTAACACTAACACTATCCTAGGGCTGATGCTAACCCTAACCCTAACCCTAACACTATCCTAGGGCTGATGCTAACCCTAACCCTAACCCTAACACTATCCTAGGGCTGATGCTAACCCTAACCCTAACACTATCCTAGGGCTGATGCTAACCCTAACCCTAACCCTAACACTATCCTAGGGCTGACGCTAACCCTAACCCTAACACTATCCTAGTCCTGATGCTAACTCTAACCCTAACCCTAACACTATCCTAGTGCTGATGCTAACCCTAACCCTAACACTATCCTAGGGCTGATGCTAACCCTAACCCTAAACCTATCACTATCCTAGGGCTGATGTTAACCCTAAACCTAACACTATCCTAGGCCTGATGCTAACCCTATCCCTAACCCTAACACTCTTCTAGGGCTGATGCTAATCCTAACCCTAACCCTAACACTATCCTAGGGTTGATGCTAACCCTAACCCTAACACTATCCTAGGGCTGATGATAACCCTAACCCTAACCCTAACACTATCCTAGGGCTGATGCTAACCCTAACCCTAACACTATACTAGGCCTGATGCTAACCCTAACCCTAACCCTAACACTATCCTAGGGCTGATGCTAACCCTAACCCTAACACTATCCTAGGGCTGATGCTAACCCTAACCCTAACCCTAACACTATCCTAGGCCTGGTGCTAACCCTAACCCTAACACTATCCTAGGGCTGATGCTAACCCTAACCCTAACCCTAACACTATCCTAGGGCTGATGCTAACCCTAACCCTAACCCTAACACTATCCTAGGGTTGATGCTAACCCTAACACTAACACTATCCTAGGGCTGATGCTAACCCTAACCCTAACCCTAACACTATCCTAGGGCTGATGGTAACCCTAACCCTAACCCTCAAACTATCCTAGGGGTGATGCTAACCCTAACCCTAACACTATCCTAGGGCTGATGCTAACCCTAACCCTAACACTATCCTAGGGCTGATGCTAACCCTAACCCAAACCCTAACACTATCCTAGGGCTGATGCTATCCCTAACCGTAACCCTAACACTATCCTAGGGCTGATGCTAACCCTAACCCTAACCCTAACACTATCCTAGGCCTGATGCTAACCCTAACCCTAACACTATCCTAGGGCTGATTCTAACCCTAACCCTAACCCTAACACTATCCTAGGGCTGATGCTAACCCTAACCGTAACCCTAACAGTATCCTAGAGCTGATCCTAACCCTAACCCTAACCCTAACCCTAACGCTAACACTATCCTAGGGCTGATGCTAACCCTAACCCTAACTCTAACACTATCTTAGGGCTGAGGCTAACCCTAACCCTAACACTATCTTAAGGCTGATGCTAACACTAACCCTAACCCTAACCCTAACACTATCCTAGGGCTGACGCTAACCCTAACCCTAACACTATCCTAGGCCTGATGCTAACCCTAACCCTAACCCTAACACTATCCTAGGGCTGATCCTAACACTAACCCTAACACTAACCCTAACCCTAATACTATCCTAGGGCTGATGCTAACCCTAACCCTAACACTTACACTATCCTAGGGCTGATGCTAACCCTATCCCTAACCCTAACACTATCCTAGGGCTGATGCTAACCCTAACCCTAACCCTAACACTATCCTAGGGTTGATGCTAACCCTAACCCTAACACTATCCTAGGGCTGATGCTAACCCTAACCCTAACCCTAACACTATCCTAGGGCTGATGCTAACCCTAACCATAACCCTAACACTATCCTAGGGCTGATGCTAACCCTAACCCTAACACTATCCTAAGGCTGATGCTAACCCTAACCCTAACCCTAACACTATCCTAGGGCTGATGCTAACCCTAACCCTAACACTATCCTAGGGCTGATGCTAACCCTAACCCTAACCCTAACACTATCCTAGGGCTGACGCTAACCCTAACCCTAACACTATCCTACGGCTGATGCTAACTCTAACCCTAACCCTAACACTATCCTAGTGCTGATGCTAACCCTAACCCTAACACTATCCTAGGGCTGATGCTAACCCTAACCCTAACCCTATCACTATCCTAGGGCTGATGTTAACCCTAAACCTAACACTATCCTAGGCCTGATGCTAACCCTATCCCTAACCCTAACACTCTTCTAGGGCTGATGCTAAACCTAACCCTAACCCTAACACTACCCTAGGGTTGATGCTAACCCTAACCCTAACACTATCCTAGGGCTGATGGTAACCCTAACCCTAACCCTAACACTATCCTAGGGCTGATGCTAACCCTAACCCTAACACTATCCTAGGCCTGATGCTAACCCTAAGCCTAACCCTAACACTATCCTAGGGCTGATGCTAACCCTAACCCTAACACTATCCTAGGGCTGATGCTAACCCTAACCCTAACCCTAACACTATCCTAGGCCTGATGCTAACCCTAACCCTAACCCTAACACTATCCTAGGGTTGATGCTAACCCTAACCCTAACACTATGCTAGGGCTGATGCTAAGCCTAACCCTAACCCTAACACTATCCTAGGGCTGATGCTAACCCTAACACTAACACTATCCTAGGCCTGATGCTAACCCTAACACTAACCCTAACACTATCCTAGGGCTGATGCTAACCCTAACCCTAACACTATCCTAGGGCTGATGCTAACCCTAACCCTAATACTATCCTAGGGCTGATGCTAACCCTAACCCTAACCCTAACACTATCCTAGGGCTGACGGTAACACTAACACTAACAATATCCTAGGGCTGATGATATCCCTAACCCTAAACCTAACACTATCCTAGGGCTCATGCTAACCCTAACCCTAACCCTAACACTATCCTAGGGATGATTCTAACCGTAACCCTAACACTATCCTAGGCCTGATGCTAACCCTAACACTTACCCTAACACTATCCTAGGGCTCATGCTAACCCTAACCCTTACACTATCCTAGGGCTGATGCTAACCCTAAACCTAACCCTAACTCTCTCCTAGGGCTGAGGCTAACGCTAACCCTAACACTATCCTAGGGCTAATACTAACCCTAACCCTAACCCTAACACTATCCTAGGGCTGATGCTAACCCTAACCCTAACCCTAACACTATCCTAGGGCTGATGCTAACCCTAACCCTAACACTATCCTAGGCCTGGTGCTAACCCTAACCCTAACCATAACACTATCCTAGGGCTGATGCTAACCCTAACCCTAACAATATCCTAGGGCTGATGCTAAACCTAACCCTAACCCTAACACTATCCTAGGGCTGATGCTAACCCTAACCCTAACACTATCCTAGGGCTGATCCTAACACTAACCCTAACACTAACCCTAACCCTAATACTATCCTAGGGCTGATGCTAACCCTAACCCTAACACTTACACTATCCTAGGGCTGATGCTAACCCTAATCCTAACCCTAACACTCTTCTAGGTCTGATGCTAACCCTAACCCTAACACTATCCTAGGGCTGATGCTAACCCTAACCCTAACCCTAACACTATCCTAGGGCTGATGTTAACCCTAACCCTAACACTATCCTAGGCCTGATGCTAACCCTATCCCTAACCCTAACACTCTCCTAGGGCTGATGCTAACCCTAATCCTAACCCTAACACTATCCTAGGGTTGATGCTAACCCTAACCCTAACACTATCCTAGGGCTGATGCTAACCCTAACCCTAACCCTAACACTATCCTAGGGCTGATGCTAACCCTAACCCTAACACTATCCTAGGCCTGATGCTAACCCTAACCCTAACCCTAATACTATCCTAGGGCTGATGCTAACCCTAACCCTAACACTATCCTGGGGCTGATGCTAACCCTAACCCTAACCCTAACACTATCCTAGAGCTGATGCTAACCCTAACCCTAACACTATCCTAGGGCTGATGCTAACCCTAACCCTAACCCTAACACTATCCTAGGCCTGATGCTAACCCTAACCCTAACCCTAACACTATCCTAGGGCAGATGCTAATCCTAACCCTAACACTATCCTAGGGCTGATGCTAACCCTAACCCTAACCCTAACACTATCCTAGGGATGATGCTAACCCTAACCCAAACACTATCCTAGGGCTGATGCTAACCCTAACCCTAACCCTAACACTATCCTAGGGCTGATGCTAACCCTAACCCTAACACTATCCTAGGGCTGATGCTAACCCTAACCCTAACCCTAACACTATCGTAGGGCTGATGCTAACCCTAACCCTAACACTATCCTAGGGCTGATGCTAACCCTAACCCTAACCCTAACACTATCCTAGGGCTGATGCTAACCCTAACCATAACCCTAACACTATCCTAGGGCTGATGCTAACCCTAACCCTAACACTATCCTAAGGCTGATGCTAACCCTAACCCTAACCCTAACACTATCCTAGGGCTGATGCTAACCCTAAACCTAACACTATCCTAGGGCTGATGCTAACCCTAACCCTAACCCTAACACTATCCTAGGGCTGACGCTAACCCTAACCCTAACACTATCCTAGTCCTGATGCTAACTCTAACCCTAACCCTAACACTATCCTAGTGCTGATGCTAACCCTAACCCTTACACTATCCTAGGGCTGATGCTAACCCTAACCCTAACCCTATCACTATCCTAGGGCTGATGTTAACCCTAAACCTAACACTATCCTAGGCCTGATGCTAACCCTATCCCTAACCCTAACACTCTTCTAGGGCTATGCTAAACCTAACCCTAACCCTAACACTATCCTAGGGTTGATGCTAACCCTAACCCTAACACTATCCTAGGGCTGATGCTAACCCTAAGCCTAACCCTAACACTATCCTAGGGCTGATGCTAACCCTAACCCTATCACTATCCTAGGCCTGATGCTAACCCTAACCCTAACCCTAACACTATCCCAGGGCTGATGCTAACCCTAACCCTAACACTATCCTAGGGCTGATGCTAACCCTAACCCTAACCCTAACAATATCCTAGGCCTGATGCTAACCCTAACCCTAACCCTAACACTATCCTAGGGTTGATGCTAACCCTAACACTAACACTATCCTAGGGCTGATGCTAACCCTAACCCTAACCCTAACACTATCCTAGGGCTGATGCTAACCCTAACCCTAACCCTCAAACTATCCTAGGGTTGATGCTAACCCTAACCCTAACACTATCCTAGGGCTGATGCTAACCCTAACCCTAACCCTAACACTATCCTAGGGCTGATGCTAACCCTAACCCAAACACTATCCTAGGGCTGATGCTAACCCTAACCCAAACCCTAACACTATCCTAGGGCTGATGCTAACCCTAACCCTAACACTATCCTTGGCCTGATGCTAACCCTAACACTAACCCTAACACTATCCTAGGGCTGATGCTAACCCTAACCCTAACACTATCCTAGGGCTGATGCTAACCCTAACCCTAACCCTAACACTATCCTAGGGCTGTTGGTAACCCTAACCCTAACACTATCCTAGGGCTGATGCTAACCCTAACCCTAACCCTAACACTATCCTAGGCCTGATGCTAACCGTAACCCTAACCCTAACACTATCCTGGGTTGATGCTAACCCTAACCCTAACACTACCCTAGGGCTGATGCTAACCCTAACCCTAACCCTAACACTATCCTAGGGCTGATGCTAACCCTAACCCTAACACTATCCTAGGCCTGATGCTAACCCCAACCCTAACCCTAACACTATCCTAGGGCTGATGCTAACCCTAACCCTAACCCTAACACTATCCTAGGGCTGATGCTAACCCTAACCATAACCCTAACACTATCCTAGGGCTGATGCTAACCCTAACCCTAACACTATCCTAGGGCTGATGCTAACCCTAACCCTAACCCTAACACTATCCTAGGGCTGATGCTAACCCTAACCCTAACACTATCCTAGGGCTGATGCTAACCCTAACCATAACCCTAACACTATCCTAGGGCTGATGCTAACCCTAACCCTAACACTATCCTAGGGCTGATGCTAACCCTAACCCTAACCCTAACACTATCCTAGGCCTGATGCTAACCCTAACCCTAACCCTAACTCTATTCTATGGCTGATGCTAACCCTAACCCTAGCACTATCCTAGGGCTGATGCTAACCCTAACCCTAACCCTAACACTATCCTAGGGCTGATGTTAACCCTAACCCTAACACTATCCTAGGCCTGATGCTAACCCTATCCCTAACCCTAACACTCTCCTAGGGCTGATGCTAACCCTAATCCTAACCCTAACACTATCCTAGGGTTGATGCTAACCCTAACCCTAACACTATCCTAGGGCTGATGCTAACCCTAACCCTAACCCTAACACTATCCTAGGGCTGATGCTAACCCTAACCCTATCACTATCCTAGGCCTGATGCTAACCCTAACCCTAACACTATCCAAGGGCTGATGCTAACCCTAACCCTAACCCTAACACTATCCTAGGGCTGATGGTAACCCTAACACTAACACTAACCTAGGGCTGATGCTAACCCTAACCCTAACCCTAACACTATCCTAGGGTTGATGCTAACCCTAACCCTAACACTATCCTAGGGCTGATGCTAACCCTAACCCTAACCCTAACACTATCCTAGCGCTGATGCTAACCCTAACCCTAACACTATCCTAGGCCTGGTGCTAACCCTAACCCTAACCCTAACACTATCCTAGGCCTGATGCTAACCCCATCCCTAACCCTAACACTCTTCTAGGGCTGATGCTAACCCTAACCCTAACCCTAACACTATCCTAGGGTTGATGCTAACCCTAACCCTAACACTATGCTAGGGCTGATGATAAGCCTAACCCTAACCCTAACACTATCCTAGGGCTGATGCTAACCCTAACCCTAACACTATCCTAGGCCTGATGCTAACCCTAACACTAACCCTAACACTATCCTAGGGCTGATGCTAACCCTAACCCTAACACTATCCTAGGGCTGATGCTAACCCTAACCCTAACCCTAACACTATCCTAGGGCTGTTGGTAACCCTAACCCTAACACTATCCTAGGGCTGATGCTAACCCTAACCCTAACCCTAACACTATCCTAGGCCTGATGCTAACACTAACCCTAACCCTAACACTATCCTAGGGCTGATGCTAACCCTAACCCTAATACTATCCTAGGGCTGATGCTAACCCTAACCCTAACCCTAACACTATCCTAGGGCTGACGGTAACACTAACACTAACAATATCCTAGGGCTGATGATATCCCTAACCCTAAACCTAACACTATCCTAGGGCTCATGCTAACCCTAACCCTAACCCTAACACTATCCTAGGGATGATTCTAACCGTAACCCTAACACTATCCTAGGCCTGATGCTAACCCTAACACTTACCCTAACACTATCCTAGGGCTCATGCTAACCCTAACCCTTACACTATCCTAGGGCTGATGCTAACCCTAAACCTAACCCTAACTCTCTCCTAGGGCTGAGGCTAACGCTAACCCTAACACTATCCTAGGGCTAATACTAACCCTAACCCTAACCCTAACACTATCCTAGGGCTGATGCTAACCCTAACCCTAACCCTAACACTATCCTAGGGCTGATGCTAACCCTAACCCTAACACTATCCTAGGCCTGGTGCTAACCCTAACCCTAACCATAACACTATCCTAGGGCTGATGCTAACCCTAACCCTAACAATATCCTAGGGCTGATGCTAAACCTAACCCTAACCCTAACACTATCCTAGGGCTGATGCTAACCCTAACCCTAACACAATCCTAGGGCTGATCCTAACACTAACCCTAACACTAACCCTAACCCTAATACTATCCTAGGGCTGATGCTAACCCTAACCCTAACACTTACACTATCCTAGGGCTGATGCTAACCCTAATCCTAACCCTAACACTCTTCTAGGTCTGATGCTAACCCTAACCCTAACACTATCCTAGGGCTGATGCTAACCCTAACCCTAACCCTAACACTATCCTAGGCCTGATGCTAACCCTAACCCTAACCCTAACACTATCCTAGGGCAGCTGCTAATCCTAACCCTAACACTATCCTAGGGCTGATGCTAACCCTAACCCTAACCCTAACACTATCCTAGGGATGATGCTAACCCTAACCCAAACACTATCCTAGGGCTGATGCTAACCCTAACCCTAACCCTAACACTATCCTAGGGCTGATGCTAACCCTAACCCTAACCCTAACACTATCCTAGGGCTGATGCTAACCCTAACCCTAACCCTAACACTATCGTAGGGCTGATGCTAACCCTAACCCTAACACTATCCTAGGGCTGATGCTAACCCTAACCCTAACCCTAACACTATCCTAGGGCTGATGCTAACCCTAACCATAACCCTAACACTATCCTAGGGCTGATGGAACCCTAACCCTAACACTATCCTAAGGCTGATGCTAACCCTAACCCTAACCCTAACACTATCCTAGGGCTGATGCTAACCCTAAACCTAACACTATCCTAGGGCTGATGCTAACCCTAACCCTAACCCTAACACTATCCTAGGGCTGACGCTAACCCTAACCCTAACACTATCCTAGTCCTGATGCTAACTCTAACCCTAACCCTAACACTATCCTAGTGCTGATGCTAACCCTAACCCTTACACTATCCTAGGGCTGATGCTAACCCTAACCCTAACCCTATCACTATCCTAGGGCTGATGTTAACCCTAAACCTAACACTATCCTAGGCCTGATGCTAACCCTATCCCTAACCCTAACACTCTTCTAGGGCTATGCTAAACCTAACCCTAACCCTAACACTATCCTAGGGTTGATGCTAACCCTAACCCTAACACTATCCTAGGGCTGATGCTAACCCTAACCCTAACCCTAACACTATCCTAGGGCTGATGCTAACCCTAACCCTATCACTATCCTAGGCCTGATGCTAACCCTAACCCTAACCCTAACACTATCCTAGGGCTGATGCTAACCCTAACCCTAACACTATCCTAGGGCTGATGCTAACCCTAACCCTAACCCTAACACTATCCTAGGCCTGATGCTAACCCTAACCCTAACACTATCCTAGGGCTGATGCTAACCCTAACCCTAACCCTAACACTATCCTAGGCCTGATGCTAACCCTAACCCTAACCCTAACACTATCCTAGGGTTGATGCTAACCGTAACACTAACACTATCCTAGGGCTGATGCTAACCCTAACCCTAACCCTAACACTATCCTAGGGCTGATGCTAACCCTAACCCTAACCCTCAAACTATCCTAGGGTTGATGCTAACCCTAACCCTAACACTATCCTAGGGCTGATGCTAACCCTAACCCTAACCCTAACACTATCCTAGGGCTGATGCTAACCCTAACCCTAACACTATCCTAGGGCTGATGCTAACCCTAACCCAAACCCTAACACTATCCTAGGGCTGATGCTAACCCTAACCGTAACCCTAACACTATCCTAGGGCTGATGCTAACCCTAACCCTAACCCTAACACTATCCTAGGGCTGATGCTAACCCTAACCCTAACACTATCCTAGGGCTGATTCTAACCCTAACCCTAACCCTAACACTATCCTAGGGCTGATGCTAACCCTAACCGTAACCCTAACACTATCCTAGAGCTGATCCTAAACCTAACCCTAACCCTAACCCTAACCCTAACACTATCCTAGGGCTGATGCTAACCCTAACCCTAACTCTAACACTATCTTAGGGCTGAGGCTAACCCTAACCCTAACACTATCTTAAGGCTGATGCTAACACTAACCCTAACCCTAATCCTAACACTATCCTAGGACTGACGCTAACCCTAACCCTAACACTATCCTAGGCCTGATGCTAACCCTAACCCTAACCCTAACACTATCCTAGGGCTGATGCTAACCCTAACCCTAACACTATCCTAGGGCTGATGCTAACCCTAACCCTAACCCTAACACTATCCAGGGCTGATGTTAACCCTAACCCTAACACTATCCTAGGCCTGATGCTAACCCCATCCCTAACCCTAACACTCTTCTAGGGCTGATGCTAACCCTAACCCTAACCCTAACACTATCCTAGGGTTGATGCTAACCCTAACCCTAACACTATGCTAGGGCTGATGCTAAGCCTAACCCTAACCCTAACACTATCCTAGGGCTGATGCTAACCCTAACCCTAACACTATCCTAGGCCTGATGCTAACCCTAACACTAACCCTAACACTATCCTAGGGCTGATGCTAACCCTAACCCTAACACTATCCTAGGGCTGATGCTAACCCTAACCCTAACCCTAACACTATCCTAGGGCTGTTGGTAACCCTAACCCTAACACTATCCTAGGGCTGATGCTAACCCTAACCCTAACCCTAACACTATCCTAGGCCTGATGCTAACCGTAACCCTAACCTTAACACTATCCTGGGTTGATGCTAACCCTAACCCTAACACTACCCTAGGGCTGATGCTAACCCTAACCCTAACCCTAACACTACCCTAGGGCTGATGCTAACCCTAACCCTAACACTATCCTAGGCCTGATGCTAACCCTAACCCTAACCCTAACACTATCCTAGGGCTGATGCTAACCCTAACCCTAACCCTAACACTATCCTAGGGCTGATGCTAACCCTAACCATAACCCTGACACTATCCTAGGGCTGATGCTAACCCTAACCCTAACACTATCCTAGGGCTGATGCTAACCCTAACCCTAACCCTAACACTATCCTAGGGCTGATGCTAACCCTAACCCTATCACTATCCTAGGCCTGATGCTAACCCTAACCCTAACACTATCCAAGGGCTGATGCTAACCCTAACCCTAACCCTAACACTATCCTAGGGCTGATGGTAACCCTAACCCTAACACTAACCTAGGGCTGATGCTAACCCTAACCCTAACCCTAACACTATCCTAGGCCTGATGCTAACCCTAACCCTAACACTATCCTAGGGCTGATGCTAACCCTAACCCTAACCCTAACACTATCCTAGGCCTGATGCTAACCCTAACCCTAACCCTAACACTATCCTAGGGTTGATGGTAACCCTAACACTAACACTATCCTAGGGCTGATGCTAACCCTAACCCTAACCCTAACACTATCCTAGGGCTGATGCTAACCCTAACCCTAACCCTCAAACTATCCTAGGGTTGATGCTAACCCTAACCCTAACACTATCCTAGGGCTGATGCTAACCCTAACCCTAACCCTAACACTATCCTAGGGCTGATGCTAACCCTAACCCTAACACTATCCTAGGGCTGATGCTAACCCTAACCCAAACCCTAACACTATCCTAGGGCTGATGCTAACCCTAACCGTAACCCTAACACTATCCTAGGGCTGATGCTAACCCTAACCCTAACCCTAACACTATCCTAGGGCTGATGCTAACCCTAACCCTAACACTATCCTAGGGCTGATTCTAACCCTAACCCTAACCCTAACACTATCCTAGGGCTGATGCTAACCCTAACCGTAACCCTAACACTATCCTAGAGCTGATCCTAATCCTAACCCTAACCCTAACCCTAACCCTAACACTATCCTAGGGCTGATGCTAACCCTAACCCTAACTCTAACACTATCTTAGGGCTGAGGCTAACCCTAACCCTAACACTATCTTAAGGCTGATGCTAACACTAACCCTAACCCTAACCCTAACACTATCCTAGGACTGACGCTAACCCTAACCCTAACACTATCCTAGGCCTGATGCTAACCCTAACCCTAACCCTAACACTATCCTAGGGCTGATGCTAACCCTAACCCTAACACTATCCTAGGGCTGATGCTAACCCTAACCCTAACCCTAACACTATCCAGGGCTGATGTTAACCCTAACCCTAACACTATCCTAGGCCTGATGCTAACCCCATCCCTAACCCTAACACTCTTCTAGGGCTGATGCTAACCCTAACCCTAACCCTAACACTATCCTAGGGTTGATGCTAACCCTAACCCTAACACTATGCTAGGGCTGATGCTAAGCCTAACCCTAACCCTAACACTATCCTAGGGCTGATGCTAACCCTAACCCTAACACTATCCTAGGCCTGATGCTAACCCTAACACTAACCCTAACACTATCCTAGGGCTGATGCTAACCCTAACCCTAACACTATCCTAGGGCTGATGCTAACCCTAACCCTAACCCTAACACTATCCTAGGGCTGTTGGTAACCCTAACCCTAACACTATCCTAGGGCTGATGCTAACCCTAACCCTAACCCTAACACTATCCTAGGCCTGATGCTAACCGTAACCCTAACCTTAACACTATCCTGGGTTGATGCTAACCCTAACCCTAACACTACCCTAGGGCTGATGCTAACCCTAACCCTAACCCTAACACTACCCTAGGGCTGATGCTAACCCTAACCCTAACACTATCCTAGGCCTGATGCTAACCCTAACCCTAACCCTAACACTATCCTAGGGCTGATGCTAACCCTAACCCTAACCCTAACACTATCCTAGGGCTGATGCTAACCCTAACCATAACCCTGACACTATCCTAGGGCTGATGCTAACCCTAACCCTAACACTATCCTAGGGCTGATGCTAACCCTAACCCTAACCCTAACACTATCCTAGGGCTGATGCTAACCCTAACCCTAACACTATCCTAGGGCTGATGCTAACCCTAACCATAACCCTAACACTATCCTAGGGCTGATGCTAACCCTAACCCTAACACTATCCTAGGGCTGATGCTAACCCTAACCCTAACCCTAACACTATCCTAGGCCTGATGCTAACCCTAACCCTAACCCTAACACTATTCTATGGCTGATGCTAACCCTAACCCTAGCACTATCCTAGGGCTGATGCTAACCCTAACCCTAACCCTAACACTATCCTAGGGCTGAAGTTAACCCTAACCCTAACACTATCCTAGGCCTGATGCTAACCCTATCCCTAACCCTAACACTCTCCTAGGGCTGATGCTAACCCTAATCCTAACCCTAACACTATCCTAGGGTTGATGCTAACCCTAACCCTAACACTATCCTAGGGCTGATGCTAACCCTAACCCTAACCCTAACACTATCCTAGGGCTGATGCTAACCCTAACCCTATCACTATCCTAGGCCTGATGCTAACCCTAACCCTAACACTATCCAAGGGCTGATGCTAACCCTAACCCTAAACCTAACACTATCCTAGGGCTGATGGTAACCCTAACCCTAACACTAACCTAGGGCTGATGCTAACCCTAACCCTAACCCTAACACTATCCTAGGGTTGATGCTAACCCTAACCCTAACACTATCCTAGGGCTGATGCTAACCCTAACCCTAACCCTAACACTATCCTAGCGCTGATGCTAACCCTAACCCTAACACTATCCTAGGCCTGGTGCTAACCCTAACCCTAACCCTAACACTATCCTAGGCCTGATGCTAACCCCATCCCTAACCCTAACACTCTT
The DNA here is from genome assembly GCF_020740605.2 of Lemur catta. Taxonomy (NCBI): domain Eukaryota; kingdom Metazoa; phylum Chordata; class Mammalia; order Primates; family Lemuridae; genus Lemur; species Lemur catta. The sequence goes on along the minus strand of NW_025423749.1, from coordinate 165,644 downwards.
CTAGGGCTGATGCTAACCCTAACCCTAACCCTAACACTATCCTAGGGCTGATGCTAACCCTAACCGTAACCCTAACACTATCCTAGAGCTGATCCTAACCCTAACCCTAACACTAACCCTTACCCTAATACTATCCTAGGGCTGATGCTAACCCTAACCCTAACCCTAACACTATCCTAGGGCTGATGCTAACCCTAACACTAACACTATCCTAGGGCTGATGCTAACCCTAACTCTAACCCTAACACTATCCTAGGGCTGATGCTAACCCTAACCCTAACTCTAACACTATCCTAGGGCTGAGTCTAACCCTAACCCTAACACTATCCTACGGCTGATGCTAACCCTAACCCTAACCGTAACACTATCCTAAGGCTGATGCTAACCCTAACACTAACATTATCATAGGCCTGGTGCTAACCCTAACCCTAACCCTAACACTATCCTAGGGCTGATGCTAACCCTAACCCTAATACTATCCTAGGGCTGATGCTAACCCTAACCCTAACCCTAACACTATCCTAGGGCTGATGGTAACACTAACCCTAACAATATCCTAGGCCTGATGATATCCCTAACCCTAAACCTAACACTATCCTAGGGCTCATGCTAACCCTAACCCTAACCCTAACACTATCCTAGGGCTGATTCTAACCGTAACCCTAACACTATCCTAGGCCTGATGCTAACCCTAACACTTACCCTAACACTATCCTAGGGCTCATGCTAACCCTAACCCTTACACTATCCTAGGGCTGATGCTAACCCTAAACCTAACCCTAACACTCTCCTAGGGCTGAGGCTAACGCTAACCCTAACACTATCCTAGGGCTAATGCTAACCCTAACCCTAACCCTAACACTATCCTAGGGCTGATGCTAACCCTAACCCTAACCCTAACACTATCCTAGGGCTGATGCTAACCCTAACACTAACACTATCCTAGGCCTGGTGCTAACCCTAACCCTAACCCTAACACTATCCTAGGGCTGATGCTAACCCTAACCCTAACAATATCCTAGGGCTGATGCTAACCCTAACCCTAACCCTAACACTATCCTAGGGCTGATGCTAACCCTAACCCTAACACTATCCTAGGGCTGATCCTAACACTACCCCTAACACTAACCCTAACACTAACACTATCCTAGGGCTGATGCTAACCCTAACACTAACACTATCTTAGGGTTGATGCTAACCCTAACACTAACCCTAACACTATCCTAGGGCTGATGCTAACCCTAACCCTAACTCTAACACTATCTTAGGGCTGAGGCTAACCCTAACCCTAACACTATCTTACGGCTTTTGCTAACCCTAACCCTAACCCTAACAGTATCCTAGGGCTGACGCTAACCCTAACCCTAACACTATCCTAGGCCTGATGCTAACCCTAACCCTAACCCTAACACTATCCTAAGGCTGATGCTAACCCTATCCCTAACACTATCCTAGGGCTGATGCTAACCCTAACCCTAACCGTAACACTATCTTAGGGCTGATGTTAACCCTAACCGTAACACTATCCTAGGCCTGATGCTAACCCTATCCCTAACCCTAACACTCTTCCAGGGCTGATGCTAACCCTAACCCTAACCCTAACACTATCCTAGGGTTGATGCTAACCCTAACCCTAACACTATCCTAGGGCTGATGCTAACCCTAACCCTAACCCTAACACTATCCTAGGGCTGATGCCAACCCTAACCCTAACACTATCCTAGGCCTGATGCTAACCCTAACCCTAACACTAACACTATCCTAGGGCTGATGCTAACCCTAACCCTAACACTATCCTAGGGCTTATGCTAACCCTAACCCTAACCCTAACACTATCCTAGGGCTGTTGCTAACCCTAACCCTAACACTATCCTAGGGCTGATGCTAACCCTAACCCTAACCCTAACACTATCCTAGGGCTGATGCTAACCCTAACCCTAACCCTAACACTATCCTAGGCCTGATGCTAACCCTAACCCTAACACTAACACTATCCTAGGGCTGATGCTAACCCTAACCCTAACCCTAACACTATCCTAGGGCTGATGCTAACCCTAACCCTAACCCTAACATTATCCTAGGGCTGATGCTAACCCTAACCCTAACACTATCCTAGGGCTGATGCTAACCCTAACCCTAACCCTAACACTATCCTAGGGCTGACGCTAACCCTAACCCTAACACTATCCTAGTCCTGATGCTAACTCTAACCCTAACCCTAACACTATCCTAGTGCTGATGCTAACCCTAACCCTAACACTATCCTAGGGCTGATGCTAACCCTAACCCTAAACCTATCACTATCCTAGGGCTGATGTTAACCCTAAACCTAACACTATCCTAGGCCTGATGCTAACCCTATCCCTAACCCTAACACTCTTCTAGGGCTGATGCTAATCCTAACCCTAACCCTAACACTATCCTAGGGTTGATGCTAACCCTAACCCTAACACTATCCTAGGGCTGATGATAACCCTAACCCTAACCCTAACACTATCCTAGGGCTGATGCTAACCCTAACCCTAACACTATACTAGGCCTGATGCTAACCCTAACCCTAACCCTAACACTATCCTAGGGCTGATGCTAACCCTAACCCTAACACTATCCTAGGGCTGATGCTAACCCTAACCCTAACCCTAACACTATCCTAGGCCTGGTGCTAACCCTAACCCTAACACTATCCTAGGGCTGATGCTAACCCTAACCCTAACCCTAACACTATCCTAGGGCTGATGCTAACCCTAACCCTAACCCTAACACTATCCTAGGGTTGATGCTAACCCTAACACTAACACTATCCTAGGGCTGATGCTAACCCTAACCCTAACCCTAACACTATCCTAGGGCTGATGGTAACCCTAACCCTAACCCTCAAACTATCCTAGGGGTGATGCTAACCCTAACCCTAACACTATCCTAGGGCTGATGCTAACCCTAACCCTAACACTATCCTAGGGCTGATGCTAACCCTAACCCAAACCCTAACACTATCCTAGGGCTGATGCTAACCCTAACCGTAACCCTAACACTATCCTAGGGCTGATGCTAACCCTAACCCTAACCCTAACACTATCCTAGGCCTGATGCTAACCCTAACCCTAACACTATCCTAGGGCTGATTCTAACCCTAACCCTAACCCTAACACTATCCTAGGGCTGATGCTAACCCTAACCGTAACCCTAACAGTATCCTAGAGCTGATCCTAACCCTAACCCTAACCCTAACCCTAACGCTAACACTATCCTAGGGCTGATGCTAACCCTAACCCTAACTCTAACACTATCTTAGGGCTGAGGCTAACCCTAACCCTAACACTATCTTAAGGCTGATGCTAACACTAACCCTAACCCTAACCCTAACACTATCCTAGGGCTGACGCTAACCCTAACCCTAACACTATCCTAGGCCTGATGCTAACCCTAACCCTAACCCTAACACTATCCTAGGGCTGATCCTAACACTAACCCTAACACTAACCCTAACCCTAATACTATCCTAGGGCTGATGCTAACCCTAACCCTAACACTTACACTATCCTAGGGCTGATGCTAACCCTATCCCTAACCCTAACACTATCCTAGGGCTGATGCTAACCCTAACCCTAACCCTAACACTATCCTAGGGTTGATGCTAACCCTAACCCTAACACTATCCTAGGGCTGATGCTAACCCTAACCCTAACCCTAACACTATCCTAGGGCTGATGCTAACCCTAACCATAACCCTAACACTATCCTAGGGCTGATGCTAACCCTAACCCTAACACTATCCTAAGGCTGATGCTAACCCTAACCCTAACCCTAACACTATCCTAGGGCTGATGCTAACCCTAACCCTAACACTATCCTAGGGCTGATGCTAACCCTAACCCTAACCCTAACACTATCCTAGGGCTGACGCTAACCCTAACCCTAACACTATCCTATGGCTGATGCTAACTCTAACCCTAACCCTAACACTATCCTAGTGCTGATGCTAACCCTAACCCTAACACTATCCTAGGGCTGATGCTAACCCTAACCCTAACCCTATCACTATCCTAGGGCTGATGTTAACCCTAAACCTAACACTATCCTAGGCCTGATGCTAACCCTATCCCTAACCCTAACACTCTTCTAGGGCTGATGCTAAACCTAACCCTAACCCTAACACTACCCTAGGGTTGATGCTAACCCTAACCCTAACACTATCCTAGGGCTGATGCTAACCCTAACCCTAACCCTAACACTATCCTAGGGCTGATGCTAACCCTAACCCTAACACTATCCTAGGCCTGATGCTAACCCTAACCCTAACCCTAACACTATCCTAGGGCTGATGCTAACCCTAACCCTAACACTATCCTAGGGCTGATGCTAACCCTAACCCTAACCCTAACACTATCCTAGGCCTGATGCTAACCCTAACCCTAACCCTAACACTATCCTAGGGTTGATGCTAACCCTAACACTAACACTATCCTAGGGCTGATGCTAACCCTAACCCTAACCCTAACACTATCCTAGGGCTGATGCTAACCCTAACCCTAACCCTCAAACTATCCTAGGGTTGATGCTAACCCTAACCCTAACACTATCCTAGGGCTGATGCTAACCCTAACCCTAACCCTAACACTATCCTGGGGCTGATGCTAACCCTAACCCTAACACTATCCTAGGGGTGATGCTAACCCTAACCCAAACCCTAACACTATCCTAGGGCTGATGCTAACCCTAAACCTAACCCTAACACTATCCTAGGGCTGATGCTAACCCTAACCCTAACCCTAACCCTAACCCTAACACTATCCTAGGGCTGATGCTAACCCTAACCGTAACCCTAACACTATCCTAGAGCTGATCCTAAACCTAACCCTAACCATAACCCTAACCCTAACACTATCCTAGGGCTGATGCTAACCCTAAGCCTAACTCTAACACTATCTTAGGGCTGAGGCTAACCCTAACCCTAACACTATCTTAAGGCTGATGCTAACACTAACCCTAACCCTAACCCTAACACTATCCTAGGGCTGACGCTAACACTAACCCTAACACTATCCTAGGCCTGATGCTAACCCTAACCCTAACCCTAACACTATCCTAGGGCTGATGCTAACCCTAACCCTAACACTATCCTAGGGCTGATGCTAACCCTAACCCTAACCCTAACACTATCCAGGGCTGATGTTAACCCTAACCCTAACACTATCCTAGGCCTGATGCTAACCAGATCCCTAAACCTAACACTCTTCTAGGGCTGATGCTAACCCTAACCCTAACCCTAACACTATCCTAGGGTTGATGCTAACCCTAACCCTAACACTATCCTAGGGCTGATGCTAACCCTAACCCTAACCATAACACTATCCTAGGGCTGATGCTAACCCTAACCCTAACACTATCCTAGGCCTGATGCTAACCCTAACACTAACCCTAACACTATCCTAGGGCTGATGCTAACCCTAACCCTAACACTATCCTAGGGCTGATGCTAACCCTAACCCTAACCCTAACACTATCCTAGGGCTGTTGGTAACCCTAACCCTAACACTATCGTAGGGGTGATGCTAACCCTAACCCTAACCCTAACACTATCCTAGGGCTGATGCTAACCCTAACCCTAACCCTAACACTATCCTAGGGCTGATGTTAACCCTAACACTAACACTATCCTAGGCCTGATGCTAACCCTATCCCTAACCCTAACACTCTCCTAGGGCTGATGCTAACCCTAATCCTAACCCTAACACTATCCTAGGGTTGATGCTAACCCTAACCCTAACACTATCCTAGGGCTGATGCTAACCCTAACCCTAACCCTAACACTATCCTAGGGCTGATGCTAACCCTAACCCTAACACTATCCTAGGCCTGATGCTAACCCTAACCCTAACCCTAACACTATCCTAGGGCTGATGCTAACCCTAACCCTAACACTATCCTAGGGCTGATGCTAACCCTAACCCTAACCCTAACACTATCCTAGGGCTGATGCTAACCCTAACCCTAACACTATCCTAGGGCTGATGCTAACCCTAACCCTAACCCTAACACTATCCTAGGCCTGATGCTAACCCTAACCCTAACCCTAACACTATCCTAGGGCAGATGCTAATCCTAACCCTAACACTATCCTAGGGCTGATGCTAACCCTAACCCTAACCCTAACACTATCCTAGGGTTGATGCTAACCCTAACCCTAACACTATCCTAGGGCTGATGCTAACCCTAACCCTAACCCTAACACTATCCTAGGGCTGATGTTAACCCTAAGCCCTAACACTCTCCTAGGGCTGATGCTAACCCTAACCCTAACCCTAACACTATCCTAGGGTTGATGCTAACCCTAACCCTAACACTATCCTAGGGCTGATGCTAACCCTAACCCTAACCCTAACACTATCCTAGGGCTGATGCTAACCCTAACCCTAACACTATCCTAGGCCTGGTGCTAACCCTAACCCTAACCCTAACACTATCCTAGGCCTGATGCTAACCCCATCCCTAACCCTAACACTCTTCTAGGGCTGATGCTAACCCTAACCCTAACCCTAACACTATCCTAGGGCTGATTCTAACCCTAACCGTAAGCCTAACACTATCCTAGAGCTGATCCTAACGCTAACCCTAACACTAACCCTAACCCTAATACTATCCTAGGGCTGATGCTAACCCTAACCCTAACCCTAACACTATCCTAGGGCTGATGCTAACCCTAACACTAACACTATCCTAGGGCTGATGCTAACCCTAACCCTAACCCTAACACTATCCTAGGGCTGATGCTAACCCTAACCCTAACACTAACCTAGGCCTGGTGCTAACCCTAACCCTAACCCTAACACTATCCTAGGGCTGATGCTAACCCTAACCCTAACAATATCCTAGGGCTGATGCTAACCCTAACCCTAACCCTAACACTATCCTAGGGCTGATGTTAACCCTAACGCTAACAGTATCCTAGGCCTGATGCTAACCCTATCCCTAACCCTAACACTCTCCTAGGGCTGATGCTAACCCTAATCCTAACCCTAACACTATCCTAGTGTTGATGCTAACCCTAACCCTAACACTATCCTAGGGCTGATGCTAACCCTAACCCTAACCCTAACACTATCCTAGGGCTGATGCTAACCCTAACCCTAACACTATCCTAGGCCTGATGCTAACCCTAACCCTAACCCTAACACTATCCTAGGGCTGATGCTAACCCTAACCCTAACACTATCCTGGGGCTGATGCTAACCCTAACCCTAACCCTAAAACTATCCTAGGGCTGATGCTAACCCTAACCCTAACCCTAACACTATCCTAGGCCTGATGCTAACCCTAACTCTAACCCTAACACTATCCTAGGGCAGATGCTAATCCTAACCCTAACACTATCCTAGGGCTGATGCTAACCCTAACCCTAACCCTAACACTATCCTAGGGTTGATGCTAACCCTAACCCTAGCACTATCCTAGGGCTGATGCTAACCCTAACCCTAACCCTAACACTATCCTAGGGCTGATGCTAACCCTAACCCTAACACTATCCTAGGGCTGATGCTAACCCTAACCCTAACCCTAACACTATCCTAGGGTTGATGCTAACCCTAACCCTAACACTATCCTAGGACTGATGCTAACCCTAACCCTAACCCTAACACTATCCTAGGGCTGATGCTAACCCTAACCATAACACTATCCTAGGCCTGGTGCTAACCCTAATCCTAACCCTAACACTATCCTAGGCCTGATGCTAACCCCATCCCTAACCCTAACACTCTTCTAGGGCTGATGCTAACCCTAACCCTAACCCTAACACTATCCTAGGGCTGATGCTAACCCTAACAGTAACACTATCCTAGGGCTGATGCTAACCCTAACCCTAACCCTAACACTATCCTAGGGCTGATGCGAACCCTAACCCTAACTCTAACACTATCCTAGGGCTGAGGCTAACCCTAACCCTAACACTATCCTACGGCTGATGCTAACCCTAACCCTAACCGTAACACTATCCTAAGGCTGATGCTAACCCTAACACTAACATTATCATAGGCCTGGTGCTAACCCTAACCCTAACCCTAACACTATCCTAGGGCTGATGCTAACCCTAACCCTAATACTATCCTAGGGCTGATGCTAACCCTAACCCTAACCCTAACACTATCCTAGGGCTGATGGTAACACTAACCCTAACAATATCCTAGGCCTGATGATATCCCTAACCCTAAACCTAACACTATCCTAGGGCTCATGCTAACCCTAACCCTAACCCTAACACTATCCTAGGGCTGATTCTAACCGTAACCCTAACACTATCCTAGGCCTGATGCTAACCCTAACACTTACCCTAACACTATCCTAGGGCTCATGCTAACCCTAACCCTTACACTATCCTAGGGCTGATGCTAACCCTAAACCTAACCCTAACACTCTCCTAGGGCTGAGGCTAACGCTAACTCTAACACTATGCTAGGGCTAATGCTAACCGTAACCCTAACCCTAACACTATCCTAGGGCCGATGATAACCCTAACCCTAACCCTAACACTATCCTAGGGCTGATGCTAACCCTAACCCTAACACTATCCTAGGCCTGGTGCTAACCCTAACCCTAACCCTAACACTATCCTAGGGCTGATGCTAACCCTAACCCTAACAATATCCTAGGGCTGATGCTAACCCTAACCCTAACCCTAACACTATCCTAGGGCTGATGCTAACCCTAACCCTAACACTATCCTAGGGCTGATCCTAACACTAACCCTAACACTAACCCTAACCCTAATACTATCCTAGGGCTGATGCTAACCCTAACCCTAACACTTACACTATCCTAGGGCTGATGCTAACCCTAACCCTAACCCTAACACTATCCTAGGCCTGATGCTAACCCTAACCCTAACCCTAACACTATCCTAAGGCTGATGCTAACCCTAACCCTAACACTATCCTAGGGCTGATGCTAACCCTAACCCTAACCCTAACACTATCTTAGGGCTGATGTTAACCCTCACCGTAACACTATCCTAGGCCTGATGCTAACCCTATCCCTAACCCTAACACTCTTCTAGGGCTGATGCTAACCCTAACCCTAACCCTAACACTATCCTAGGGTTGATGCTAACCCTAACCCTAACACTATCCTAGGGCTGATGCTAACCCTAACCCTAACCCTAACACTATCCTAGGGCTGATGCCAACCCTAACCCTAACACTATCCTAGGCCTGATGCTAACCCTAACCCTAACCCTAACACTATCCTAGGGCTGATGCTAACCCTAACCCTAACACTATCCTAGGGCTTATGCTAACCCTAACCCTAACCCTAACACTATCCTAGGGCTGTTGCTAACCCTAACCCTAACACTATCCTAGGGCTGATGCTAACCCTAACCCTAACCCTAACACTATCCTAGGCCTGATGCTAACCCTAACCCTAACCGTAACACTATCCTAGGGTTGATGATAACCCTAAGCCTAACACTATCCTTGGGCTGATGCTAACCCTAACCCTAACCCTAACACTATCCTAGGGCTGATGCTAACCCTAACCCTAACACTATCCTAGGCCTGATGCTAACCCTAACCCTAACACTAACACTATCCTAGGGCTGATGCTAACCCTAACCCTAACCCTAACACTATCCTAGGGCTGATGCTAACCCTAAGCATAACACTAACACTATCCTAGGGCTGATGCAAACCCTAACCCTAACACTATCCCAAGGCTGATGCTAACCCTAACCCTAACCCTAACACTATCCTAGGGCTGATGCTAACCCTAACCCTAACACTATCCTAGGGCTGATGCTAACCCTAACCCTAACCCTAACACTATCCTAGGGCTGACGCTAACCCTAACCCTAACACTATCCTAGTCCTGATGCTAACCCTAACCCTAACCCTAACACTATCCTAGGGCTGATGCTAACCCTAACCCTAACCCTAACACTATCCTAGGGCTGATGCTAACCCTAACCCTAACACTATCCTAGGGCTGATGCTAACCCTAACCCTAACCCTAACACTATCCTAGGGCTGACGCTAACCCTAACCCTAACACTATCCTAGTCCTGATGCTAACTCTAACCCTAACCCTAACACTATCCTAGTGCTGATGCTAACCCTAACCCTAACACTATCCTAGGGCTGATGCTAACCCTAACCCTAAACCTATAACTATCCTAGGGCTGATGTTAACCCTAAACCTAACACTATCCTAGGCCTGATGCTAACCCTATCCCTAACCCTAACACTCTTCTAGGGCTGATGCTAATCCTAACCCTAACCCTAACACTATCCTAGGGTTGATGCTAACCCTAACCCTAACACTATCCTAGGGCTGATGATAACCCTAACCCTAACCCTAACACTATCCTAGGGCTGATGCTAACCCTAACCCTAACACTATACTAGGCCTGATGCTAACCCTAACCCTAACCCTAACACTATCCTAGGGCTGATGCTAACCCTAACCCTAACACTATCCTAGGGCTGATGCTAACCCTAACCCTAACCCTAACACTATCCTAGGCCTGGTGCTAACCCTAACCCTAACACTATCCTAGGGCTGATGCTAACCCTAACCCTAACCCTAACACTATCCTAGGGCTGATGCTAACCCTAACCCTAACCCTAACACTATCCTAGGGTTGATGCTAACCCTAACACTAACACTATCCTAGGGCTGATGCTAACCCTAACCCTAACCCTAACACTATCCTAGGGCTGATGGTAACCCTAACCCTAACCCTCAAACTATCCTAGGGGTGATGCTAACCCTAACCCTAACACTATCCTAGGGCTGATGCTAACCCTAACCCTAACACTATCCTAGGGCTGATGCTAACCCTAACCCAAACCCTAACACTATCCTAGGGCTGATGCTAACCCTAACCGTAACCCTAACACTATCCTAGGGCTGATGCTAACCCTAACCCTAACCCTAACACTATCCTAGGCCTGATGCTAACCCTAACCCTAACACTATCCTAGGGCTGATTCTAACCCTAACCCTAACCCTAACACTATCCTAGGGCTGATGCTAACCCTAACCGTAACCCTAACAGTATCCTAGAGCTGATCCTAACCCTAACCCTAACCCTAACCCTAACGCTAACACTATCCTAGGGCTGATGCTAACCCTAACCCTAACTCTAACACTATCTTAGGGCTGAGGCTAACCCTAACCCTAACACTATCTTAAGGCTGATGCTAACACTAACCCTAACCCTAACCCTAACACTATCCTAGGGCTGACGCTAACCCTAACCCTAACACTATCCTAGGCCTGATGCTAACCCTAACCCTAACCCTAACACTATCCTAGGGCTGATCCTAACACTAACCCTAACACTAACCCTAACCCTAATACTATCCTAGGGCTGATGCTAACCCTAACCCTAACACTTACACTATCCTAGGGCTGATGCTAACCCTATCCCTAACCCTAACACTATCCTAGGGCTGATGCTAACCCTAACCCTAACCCTAACACTATCCTAGGGTTGATGCTAACCCTAACCCTAACACTATCCTAGGGCTGATGCTAACCCTAACCCTAACCCTAACACTATCCTAGGGCTGATGCTAACCCTAACCATAACCCTAACACTATCCTAGGGCTGATGCTAACCCTAACCCTAACACTATCCTAAGGCTGATGCTAACCCTAACCCTAACCCTAACACTATCCTAGGGCTGATGCTAACCCTAACCCTAACACTATCCTAGGGCTGATGCTAACCCTAACCCTAACCCTAACACTATCCTAGGGCTGACGCTAACCCTAACCCTAACACTATCCTACGGCTGATGCTAACTCTAACCCTAACCCTAACACTATCCTAGTGCTGATGCTAACCCTAACCCTAACACTATCCTAGGGCTGATGCTAACCCTAACCCTAACCCTATCACTATCCTAGGGCTGATGTTAACCCTAAACCTAACACTATCCTAGGCCTGATGCTAACCCTATCCCTAACCCTAACACTCTTCTAGGGCTGATGCTAAACCTAACCCTAACCCTAACACTACCCTAGGGTTGATGCTAACCCTAACCCTAACACTATCCTAGGGCTGATGCTAACCCTAACCCTAACCCTAACACTATCCTAGGGCTGATGCTAACCCTAACCCTAACACTATCCTAGGCCTGATGCTAACCCTAACCCTAACCCTAACACTATCCTAGGGCTGATGCTAACCCTAACCCTAACACTATCCTAGGGCTGATGCTAACCCTAACCCTAACCCTAACACTATCCTAGGCCTGATGCTAACCCTAACCCTAACCCTAACACTATCCTAGGGTTGATGCTAACCCTAACACTAACACTATCCTAGGGCTGATGCTAACCCTAACCCTAACCCTAACACTATCCTAGGGCTGATGCTAACCCTAACCCTAACCCTCAAACTATCCTAGGGTTGATGCTAACCCTAACCCTAACACTATCCTAGGGCTGATGCTAACCCTAACCCTAACCCTAACACTATCCTGGGGCTGATGCTAACCCTAACCCTAACACTATCCTAGGGGTGATGCTAACCCTAACCCAAACCCTAACACTATCCTAGGGCTGATGCTAACCCTAAACCTAACCCTAACACTATCCTAGGGCTGATGCTAACCCTAACCCTAACCCTAACCCTAACCCTAACACTATCCTAGGGCTGATGCTAACCCTAACCGTAACCCTAACACTATCCTAGAGCTGATCCTAAACCTAACCCTAACCATAACCCTAACCCTAACACTATCCTAGGGCTGATGCTAACCCTAAGCCTAACTCTAACACTATCTTAGGGCTGAGGCTAACCCTAACCCTAACACTATCTTAAGGCTGATGCTAACACTAACCCTAACCCTAACCCTAACACTATCCTAGGGCTGACGCTAACACTAACCCTAACACTATCCTAGGCCTGATGCTAACCCTAACCCTAACCCTAACACTATCCTAGGGCTGATGCTAACCCTAACCCTAACACTATCCTAGGGCTGATGCTAACCCTAACCCTAACCCTAACACTATCCAGGGCTGATGTTAACCCTAACCCTAACACTATCCTAGGCCTGATGCTAACCAGATCCCTAAACCTAACACTCTTCTAGGGCTGATGCTAACCCTAACCCTAACCCTAACACTATCCTAGGGTTGATGCTAACCCTAACCCTAACACTATCCTAGGGCTGATGCTAACCCTAACCCTAACCATAACACTATCCTAGGGCTGATGCTAACCCTAACCCTAACACTATCCTAGGCCTGATGCTAACCCTAACACTAACCCTAACACTATCCTAGGGCTGATGCTAACCCTAACCCTAACACTATCCTAGGGCTGATGCTAACCCTAACCCTAACCCTAACACTATCCTAGGGCTGTTGGTAACCCTAACCCTAACACTATCGTAGGGGTGATGCTAACCCTAACCCTAACCCTAACACTATCCTAGGGCTGATGCTAACCCTAACCCTAACCCTAACACTATCCTAGGGCTGATGTTAACCCTAACACTAACACTATCCTAGGCCTGATGCTAACCCTATCCCTAACCCTAACACTCTCCTAGGGCTGATGCTAACCCTAATCCTAACCCTAACACTATCCTAGGGTTGATGCTAACCCTAACCCTAACACTATCCTAGGGCTGATGCTAACCCTAACCCTAACCCTAACACTATCCTAGGGCTGATGCTAACCCTAACCCTAACACTATCCTAGGCCTGATGCTAACCCTAACCCTAACCCTAACACTATCCTAGGGCTGATGCTAACCCTAACCCTAACACTATCCTAGGGCTGATGCTAACCCTAACCCTAACCCTAACACTATCCTAGGGCTGATGCTAACCCTAACCCTAACACTATCCTAGGGCTGATGCTAACCCTAACCCTAACCCTAACACTATCCTAGGCCTGATGCTAACCCTAACCCTAACCCTAACACTATCCTAGGGCAGATGCTAATCCTAACAATAACACTATCCTAGGGCTGATGCTAACCCTAACCCTAACCCTAACACTATCCTAGGGTTGATGCTAACCCTAACCCTAACACTATCCTAGGGCTGATGCTAACCCTAACCCTAACCCTAACACTATCCTAGGGCTGATGTTAACCCTAAGCCCTAACACTCTCCTAGGGCTGATGCTAACCCTAACCCTAACCCTAACACTATCCTAGGGTTGATGCTAACCCTAACCCTAACACTATCCTAGGGCTGATGCTAACCCTAACCCTAACCCTAACACTATCCTAGGGCTGATGCTAACCCTAACCCTAACACTATCCTAGGCCTGGTGCTAACCCTAACCCTAACCCTAACACTATCCTAGGCCTGATGCTAACCCCATCCCTAACCCTAACACTCTTCTAGGGCTGATGCTAACCCTAACCCTAACCCTAACACTATCCTAGGGCTGATTCTAACCCTAACCGTAAGCCTAACACTATCCTAGAGCTGATCCTAACGCTAACCCTAACACTAACCCTAACCCTAATACTATCCTAGGGCTGATGCTAACCCTAACCCTAACCCTAACACTATCCTAGGGCTGATGCTAACCCTAACACTAACACTATCCTAGGGCTGATGCTAACCCTAACCCTAACCCTAACACTATCCTAGGGCTGATGCTAACCCTAACCCTAACACTAACCTAGGCCTGGTGCTAACCCTAACCCTAACCCTAACACTATCCTAGGGCTGATGCTAACCCTAACCCTAACAATATCCTAGGGCTGATGCTAACCCTAACCCTAACCCTAACACTATCCTAGGGCTGATGTTAACCCTAACGCTAACAGTATCCTAGGCCTGATGCTAACCCTATCCCTAACCCTAACACTCTCCTAGGGCTGATGCTAACCCTAATCCTAACCCTAACACTATCCTAGTGTTGATGCTAACCCTAACCCTAACACTATCCTAGGGCTGATGCTAACCCTAACCCTAACCCTAACACTATCCTAGGGCTGATGCTAACCCTAACCCTAACACTATCCTAGGCCTGATGCTAACCCTAACCCTAACCCTAACACTATCCTAGGGCTGATGCTAACCCTAACCCTAACACTATCCTGGGGCTGATGCTAACCCTAACCCTAACCCTAAAACTATCCTAGGGCTGATGCTAACCCTAACCCTAACCCTAACACTATCCTAGGCCTGATGCTAACCCTAACTCTAACCCTAACACTATCCTAGGGCAGATGCTAATCCTAACCCTAACACTATCCTAGGGCTGATGCTAACCCTAACCCTAACCCTAACACTATCCTAGGGTTGATGCTAACCCTAACCCTAGCACTATCCTAGGGCTGATGCTAACCCTAACCCTAACCCTAACACTATCCTAGGGCTGATGCTAACCCTAACCCTAACACTATCCTAGGGCTGATGCTAACCCTAACCCTAACCCTAACACTATCCTAGGGTTGATGCTAACCCTAACCCTAACACTATCCTAGGGCTGATGCTAACCCTAACCCTAACCCTAACACTATCCTAGGGCTGATGCTAACCCTAACCATAACACTATCCTAGGCCTGGTGCTAACCCTAATCCTAACCCTAACACTATCCTAGGCCTGATGCTAACCCCATCCCTAACCCTAACACTCTTCTAGGGCTGATGCTAACCCTAACCCTAACCCTAACACTATCCTAGGGCTGATGCTAACCCTAACAGTAACACTATCCTAGGGCTGATGCTAACCCTAACCCTAACCCTAACACTATCCTAGGGCTGATGCGAACCCTAACCCTAACTCTAACACTATCCTAGGGCTGAGGCTAACCCTAACCCTAACACTATCCTACGGCTGATGCTAACCCTAACCCTAACCGTAACACTATCCTAAGGCTGATGCTAACCATAACACTAACATTATCATAGGCCTGGTGCTAACCCTAACCCTAACCCTAACACTATCCTAGGGCTGATGCTAACCCTAACCCTAATACTATCCTAGGGCTGATGCTAACCCTAACCCTAACCCTAACACTATCCTAGGGCTGATGGTAACACTAACCCTAACAATATCCTAGGCCTGATGATATCCCTAACCCTAAACCTAACACTATCCTAGGGCTCATGCTAACCCTAACCCTAACCCTAACACTATCCTAGGGCTGATTCTAACCGTAACCCTAACACTATCCTAGGCCTGATGCTAACCCTAACACTTACCCTAACACTATCCTAGGGCTCATGCTAACCCTAACCCTTACACTATCCTAGGGCTGATGCTAACCCTAAACCTAACCCTAACACTCTCCTAGGGCTGAGGCTAACGCTAACTCTAACACTATCCTAGGGCTAATGCTAACCGTAACCCTAACCCTAACACTATCCTAGGGCCGATGATAACCCTAACCCTAACCCTAACACTATCCTAGGGCTGATGCTAACCCTAACCCTAACACTATCCTAGGCCTGGTGCTAACCCTAACCCTAACCCTAACACTATCCTAGGGCTGATGCTAACCCTAACCCTAACACTATCCTAGGGCTGATCCTAACACTAACCCTAACACTAACCCTAACCCTAATACTATCCTAGGGCTGATGCTAACCCTAACCCTAACACTTACACTATCCTAGGGCTGATGCTAACCCTAACCCTAACCCTAACACTATCCTAGGCCTGATGCTAACCCTAACCCTAACCCTAACACTATCCTAAGGCTGATGCTAACCCTAACCCTAACACTATCCTAGGGCTGATGCTAACCCTAACCCTAACCCTAACACTATCTTAGGGCTGATGTTAACCCTAACCGTAACACTATCCTAGGCCTGATGCTAACCCTATCCCTAACCCTAACACTCTTCTAGGGCTGATGCTAACCCTAACCCTAACCCTAACACTATCCTAGGGTTGATGCTAACCCTAACCCTAACACTATCCTAGGGCTGATGCTAACCCTAACCCTAACCCTAACACTATCCTAGGGCTGATGCCAACCCTAACCCTAACACTATCCTAGGCCTGATGCTAACCCTAACCCTAACCCTAACACTATCCTAGGGCTGATGCTAACCCTAACCCTAACACTATCCTAGGGCTTATGCTAACCCTAACCCTAACCCTAACACTATCCTAGGGCTGTTGCTAACCCTAACCCTAACACTATCCTAGGGCTGATGCTAACCCTAACCCTAACCCTAACACTATCCTAGGCCTGATGCTAACCCTAACCCTAACCGTAACACTATCCTAGGGTTGATGATAACCCTAAGCCTAACACTATCCTTGGGCTGATGCTAACCCTAACCCTAACCCTAACACTATCCTAGGGCTGATGCTAACCCTAACCCTAACACTATCCTAGGCCTGATGCTAACCCTAACCCTAACACTAACACTATCCTAGGGCTGATGCTAACCCTAACCCTAACCCTAACACTATCCTAGGGCTGATGCTAACCCTAACCATAACCCTAACACTATCCTAGGGCTGATGCAAACCCTAACCCTAACACTATCCCAAGGCTGATGCTAACCCTAACCCTAACCCTAACACTATCCTAGGGCTGATGCTAACCCTAACCCTAACACTATCCTAGGGCTGATGCTAACCCTAACCCTAACCCTAACACTATCCTAGGGCTGACGCTAACCCTAACCCTAACACTATCCTAGTCCTGATGCTAACTCTAACCCTAACCCTAACACTATCCTAGTGCTGATGCTAACCCTAACCCTAACACTATCCTAGGGCTGATGCTAACCCTAACCCTAAACCTATCACTATCCTAGGGCTGATGTTAACCCTAAACCTAACACTATCCTAGGCCTGATGCTAACCCTATCCCTAACTCTAACACTCTTCTAGGGCTGATGCTAATCCTAACCCTAACCCTAACACTATCCTAGGGTTGATGCTAACCCTAACCCTAACACTATCCTAGGGCTGATGATAACCCTAACCCTAACCCTAACACTATCCTAGGGCTGATGCTAACCCTAACCCTAACATTATCCTAGGCCTGATGCTAACCCTAACCCTAACGCTAACACTATCCTAGGGCTGATGCTAACCCTAACCCTAACACTATCCTAGGGCTGATGCTAACCCTAACCCTAACCCTAACACTATCCTAGGCCTGGTGCTAACCCTAACCCTAACACTATCCTAGGGCTGATGCTAACCCTAACCCTAACCCTAACACTATCCTAGGGCTGATGCTAACCCTAACCCTAACCCTAACACTATCCTAGGGTTGTTGCTAACCCTAACACTAACACTATCCTAGGGCTGATGCTAACCCTAACCCTAACCCTAACACTATCCTAGGGCTGATGCTAACTCTAACCCTAACCCTCAAACTATCCTAGGGTTGATGCTAACCCTAACCCTAACACTATCCTAGGGCTGATGCTAACCCTAACCCTAACCCTAACACTATCCTAGGGCTGATGCTAACCCTAACCCTAACACTAACCTAGGGCTGATGCTAACCCTAACCCAAACCCTAACACTATCCTAGGGCTGATGCTAACCCTAACCGTAACCCTAACACTATCCTAGGGCTGATGCTAACCCTAACCCTAACCCTCACACTATCCTAGGCCTGATGCTAACCCTAACCCTAACACTATCCTAGGGCTGAGTCTAACCCTAACCCTAACCCTAACACTATCCTAGGGCTGATGCTAACCCTAACCGTAACCCTAACAGTATCCTAGAGCTGATCCTAACCCTAACCCTAACCCTAACCCTAACCCTAACCCTAACACTATCCTAGGGCTGATGCTAACCCTAACCCTAACTCTAACACTATCTTAGCGCTGAGGCTAACCCTAACCCTAACACTATCTTAAGGCTGATGCTAACACTAACCCTAACCCTAACCCTAACACTATCCTAGGGCTGACGCTAACCCTAACCCTAACACTATCCTAGGCCTGATGCTAACCCTAACCCTAACCCTAACACTATCCTAGGGCTGATCCTAACACTAACCCTAACACTAACCGTAACCCTAATACTATCCTAGGGCTGATGCTAACCCTAACCCTAACACTTACACTATCCTAGGGCTGATGCTAACCCTAACCCTAACCCTAACACTATCCTAGGTCTGATGCTAACCCTAACCCTAACACTATCCTAGGGCTGATGCTAACCCTAACCCTAACCCTAACACTATCCTAGGGCTGATGTTAACCCTAACCCTAACACTATCCTAGGCCTGATGCTAACCCTATCCCTAACCCTAACACTCTCCTAGGGCTGATGCTAACCCTAATCCTAACCCTAACACTATCCTAGGGTTGATGCTAACCCTAACCCTAACACTATCCTAGGGCTGATGCTAACCCTAACCCTAACCCTAACACTATCCTAGGGCTGATGCTAACCCTAACCCTAACACTATCCTAGGCCTGATGCTAACCCTAACCCTAACCCTAACACTATCCTAGGGCTGATGCTAACCCTAACCCTAACACTATCCTGGGGCTGATGCTAACCCTAACCCTAACCCTAACACTATCCTAGGGCTGATGCTAACCCTAACCCTAACCCTAACACTATCCTAGGCCTGATGCTAACCCTAACCCTAACACTATCCTAGGCCTGATGCTAACCAGATCCCTAAACCTAACACTCTTCTAGGGCTGATGCTAACCCTAACCCTAACACTATCCTAGGGCTGATGCTAACCCTAACCCTAACCCTAACACTATCCAGGGCTGATGTTAACCCTAACCCTAACACTATCCTAGGCCTGATGCTAACCAGATCCCTAAACCTAACACTCTTCTAGGGCTGATGCTAACCCTAACCCTAACCCTAACACTATCCTAGGGTTGATGCTAACCCTAACCCTAACACTATCCTAGGGCTGATGCTAACCCTAACCCTAACCATAACACTATCCTAGGGCTGATGCTAACCCTAACCCTAACACTATCCTAGGCCTGATGCTAACCCTAACACTAACCCTAACACTATCCTAGGGCTGATGCTAACCCTAACCCTAACACTATCCTAGGGCTGATGCTAACCCTAACCCTAACCCTAACACTATCCTAGGGCTGTTGGTAACCCTAACCCTAACACTATCGTAGGGCTGATGCTAACCCTAACCCTAACCCTAACACTATCCTAGGGCTGATGCTAACCCTAACCCTAACCCTAACACTATCCTAGGGCTGATGTTAACCCTAACACTAACACTATCCTAGGCCTGATGCTAACCCTATCCCTAACCCTAACACTCTCCTAGGGCTGATGCTAACCCTAATCCTAACCCTAACACTATCCTAGGGTTGATGCTAACCCTAACCCTAACACTATCCTAGGGCTGATGCTAACCCTAACCCTAACCCTAACACTATCCTAGGGCTGATGCTAACCCTAACCCTAACACTATCCTAGGCCTGATGCTAACCCTAACCCTAACCCTAACACTATCCTAGGGCTGATGCTAACCCTAACCCTAACACTATCCTAGGGCTGATGCTAACCCTAACCCTAACCCTAACACTATCCTAGGGCTGATGCTAACCCTAACCCTAACACTATCCTAGGGCTGATGCTAACCCTAACCCTAACCCTAACACTATCCTAGGCCTGATGCTAACCCTAACCCTAACCCTAACACTATCCTAGGGCAGATGCTAATCCTAACAATAACACTATCCTAGGGCTGATGCTAACCCTAACCCTAACCCTAACACTATCCTAGGGTTGATGCTAACCCTAACCCTAACACTATCCTAGGGCTGATGCTAACCCTAACCCTAACCCTAACACTATCCTAGGGCTGATGTTAACCCTAAGCCCTAACACTCTCCTAGGGCTGATGCTAACCCTAACCCTAACCCTAACACTATCCTAGGGCTGATGCTAACCCTAACCCTAACCCTAACACTATCCTAGGGTTGATGCTAACCCTAACCCTAACACTATCGTAGGGCTGATGCTAACCCTAACCCTAACCCTAACACTATCCTAGGGCTGATGCTAACCCTAACCATAACCCTAACACTATCCTAGGGCTGATGCTAACCCTAACCCTAACACTATCCTAAGGCTGATGCTAACCCTAACCCTAACCCTACCACTATCCTAGGGCTGATGCTAACCCTAACCCTAACACTATCCTAGGGCTGATGCTAACCCTAACCCTAACCCTAACACTATCCTAGGGCTGACGCTAACCCTAACCCTAACACTATCCTACGGCTGATGCTAACTCTAACCCTAACCCTAACACTATCCTAGTGCTGATGCTAACCCTAACCCTAACACTATCCTAGGGCTGATGCTAACCCTAACCCTAACCCTATCACTATCCTAGGGCTGATGTTAACCCTAAACCTAACACTATCCTAGGCCTGATGCTAACCCTATCCCTAACCCTAACACTCTTCTAGGGCTGATGCTAAACCTAACCCTAACCCTAACACTACCCTAGGGTTGATGCTAACCCTAACCCTAACACTATCCTAGGGCTGATGCTAACCCTAACCCTAACCCTAACACTATCCTAGGGCTGATGCTAACCCTAACCCTAACACTATCCTAGGCCTGATGCTAACCCTAACCCTAACCCTAACACTATCCTAGGGCTGATGCTAACCCTAACCCTAACACTATCCTAGGGCTGATGCTAACCCTAACCCTAACCCTAACACTATCCTAGGCCTGATGCTAACCCTAACCCTATCACTATCCTAGGCCTGATGCTAACCCTAACCCTAACACTATCCAAGGGCTGATGCTAACCCTAACCCTAAACCTAACACTATCCTAGGGCTGATGGTAACCCTAACCCTAACACTAACCTAGGGCTGATGCTAACCCTAACCCTAACCCTAACACTATCCTAGGGTTGATGCTAACCCTAACCCTAACACTATCCTAGGGCTGATGCTAACCCTAACCCTAACCCTAACACTATCCTAGCGCTGATGCTAACCCTAACCCTAACACTATCCTAGGCCTGGTGCTAACCCTAACCCTAACCCTAACACTATCCTAGGCCTGATGCTAACCCCATCCCTAACCCTAACACTCTTCTAGGGCTGATGCTAACCCTAACCCTAACCCTAACACTATCCTAGGGCTGATGCTAACCCTAACCGTAACCCTAACACTATCCTAGAGCTGATCCTAACCCTAACCCTAACACTAACCCTTACCCTAATACTATCCTAGGGCTGATGCTAACCCTAACCCTAACCCTAACACTATCCTAGGGCTGATGCTAACCCTAACACTAACACTATCCTAGGGCTGATGCTAACCCTAACTCTAACCCTAACACTATCCTAGGGCTGATGCTAACCCTAACCCTAACTCTAACACTATCCTAGGGCTGAGTCTAACCCTAACCCTAACACTATCCTACGGCTGATGCTAACCCTAACCCTAACCGTAACACTATCCTAAGGCTGATGCTAACCCTAACACTAACATTATCATAGGCCTGGTGCTAACCCTAACCCTAACCCTAACACTATCCTAGGGCTGATGCTAACCCTAACCCTAATACTATCCTAGGGCTGATGCTAACCCTAACCCTAACCCTAACACTATCCTAGGGCTGATGGTAACACTAACCCTAACAATATCCTAGGCCTGATGATATCCCTAACCCTAAACCTAACACTATCCTAGGGCTCATGCTAACCCTAACCCTAACCCTAACACTATCCTAGGGCTGATTCTAACCGTAACCCTAACACTATCCTAGGCCTGATGCTAACCCTAACACTTACCCTAACACTATCCTAGGGCTCATGCTAACCCTAACCCTTACACTATCCTAGGGCTGATGCTAACCCTAAACCTAACCCTAACACTCTCCTAGGGCTGAGGCTAACGCTAACCCTAACACTATCCTAGGGCTAATGCTAACCCTAACCCTAACCCTAACACTATCCTAGGGCTGATGCTAACCCTAACCCTAACCCTAACACTATCCTAGGGCTGATGCTAACCCTAACACTAACACTATCCTAGGCCTGGTGCTAACCCTAACCCTAACCCTAACACTATCCTAGGGCTGATGCTAACCCTAACCCTAACAATATCCTAGGGCTGATGCTAACCCTAACCCTAACCCTAACACTATCCTAGGGCTGATGCTAACCCTAACCCTAACACTATCCTAGGGCTGATCCTAACACTACCCCTAACACTAACCCTAACACTAACACTATCCTAGGGCTGATGCTAACCCTAACCCTAACCCTAACACTATCCTAGTGTTGATGCTAACCCTAACCCTAACACTATCCTAGGGCTGATGCTAACCCTAACCCTAACCCTAACACTATCCTAGGGCTGATGCTAACCCTAACCATAACCCTAACACTATCCTAGGGCTGATGCTAACCCTAACCCTAACACTATCCTAAGGCTGATGCTAACCCTAACCCTAACCCTAACACTATCCTAGGGCTGATGCTAACCCTAACCCTAACACTATCCTAGGGCTGATGCTAACCCTAACCCTAACCCTAACACTATCCTAGGGCTGACGCTAACCCTAACCCTAACACTATCCTAGTCCTGATGCTAACTCTAACCCTAACCCTAACACTATCCTAGTGCTGATGCTAACCCTAACCCTAACACTATCCTAGGGCTGATGCTAACCCTAACCCTAACCCTATCACTATCCTAGGGCTGATGTTAACCCTAAACCTAACACTATCCTAGGCCTGATGCTAACCCTATCCCTAACCCTAACACTCTTCTAGGGCTGATGCTAAACCTAACCCTAACCCTAACACTATCCTAGGGTTGATGCTAACCCTAACCCTAACACTATCCTAGGGCTGATGCTAACCCTAACCCTAACCCTAACACTATCCTAGGGCTGATGCTAACCCTAACCCTAACACTATCCTAGGCCTGATGCTAACCCTAACCCTAACCCTAACACTATCCTAGGGCTGATGCTAACCCTAACCCTAACACTATCCTAGGGCTGATGCTAACCCTAACCCTAACCCTAACACTATCCTAGGCCTGATGCTAACCCTAACCCTAACACTATCCTAGGGCTGATGCTAACCCTAACCCTAACCCTAACACTATCCTAGGCCTGATGCTAACCCTAACCCTAACCCTAACACTATCCTAGGGTTGATGCTAACCCTAACACTAACACTATCCTAGGGCTGATGCTAACCCTAACCCTAACACTATCCTAGGCCTGGTGCTAACCCTAACCCTAACCCTAACACTATCCTAGGGCTGATGCTAACCCTAACCCTAACACTATCCTAGGGCTGATGCTAACCCTAACCCTAACCCTAACACTATCCTAGGGCTGATGCTAACCCTAACCCTAACACTATCCTAGGGCTGATCCTAACACTAACCCTAACACTAACCCTAACCCTAATACTATCCTAGGGCTGATGCTAACCCTAACCCTAACACTTACACTATCCTAGGGCTGATGCTAACCCTAACCCTAACCCTAACACTATCCTAGGTCTGATGCTAACCCTAAACCTAAAACTATCCTAGGGCTGATGCTAACCCTAACCCTAACCCTAACACTATCCTAGGGCTGATGCTAACCCTAACCCTAACCCTCACACTATCCTAGGGCTGATGCTAACCCTAACCCTAACGCTAACACTATCCTAGGGCTGATGCTAACCCTAACACTAACACTATCTTAGGGTTGATGCTAACCCTAACACTAACCCTAACACTATCCTAGGGCTGATGCTAACCCTAACCCTAACTCTAACACTATCTTAGGGCTGAGGCTAACCCTAACCCTAACACTATCTTACGGCTTTTGCTAACCCTAACCCTAACCCTAACAGTATCCTAGGGCTGACGCTAACCCTAACCCTAACACTATCCTAGGCCTGATGCTAACCCTAACCCTAACCCTAACACTATCCTAAGGCTGATGCTAACCCTATCCCTAACACTATCCTAGGGCTGATGCTAACCCTAACCCTAACCGTAACACTATCTTAGGGCTGATGTTAACCCTAACCGTAACACTATCCTAGGCCTG
Organism: Lemur catta; assembly: GCF_020740605.2. NCBI lineage: Eukaryota > Metazoa > Chordata > Mammalia > Primates > Lemuridae > Lemur > Lemur catta. The sequence goes on along the minus strand of NW_025423749.1, from coordinate 140,643 downwards.
ATGCTAACCCTATCCCTAACCCTAACACTCTTCCAGGGCTGATGCTAACCCTAACCCTAACCCTAACACTATCCTAGGGTTGATGCTAACCCTAACCCTAACACTATCCTAGGGCTGATGCTAACCCTAACCCTAACCCTAACACTATCCTAGGGCTGATGCCAACCCTAACCCTAACACTATCCTAGGCCTGATGCTAACCCTAACCCTAACACTAACACTATCCTAGGGCTGATGCTAACCCTAACCCTAACACTATCCTAGGGCTTATGCTAACCCTAACCCTAACCCTAACACTATCCTAGGGCTGTTGCTAACCCTAACCCTAACACTATCCTAGCGCTGATGCTAACCCTAACCCTAACCCTAACACTATCCTAGGCCTGATGCTAACCCTAAACCTAACCCTAACACTATCCTAGGGTTGATGATAACCCTAAGCCTAACACTATCCTAGGGCTGATGCTAACCCTAACCGTAACCCTAACACTATCCTAGGGCTGATGCTAACCCTAACCCTAACACTATCCTAGGCCTGATGCTAACCCTAACCCTAACACTAACACTATCCTAGGGCTGATGCTAACCCTAACCCTAACCCTAACACTATCCTAGGGCTGATGCTAACCCTAACCCTAACCCTAACACTATCCTAGGGCTGATGCTAACCCTAACCCTAACACTATCCTAGGGCTGATGCTAACCCTAACCCTAACCCTAACACTATCCTAGGGCTGACGCTAACCCTAACCCTAACACTATCCTAGTCCTGATGCTAACTCTAACCCTAACCCTAACACTATCCTAGTGCTGATGCTAACCCTAACCCTAACACTATCCTAGGGCTGATGCTAACCCTAACCCTAAACCTATCACTATCCTAGGGCTGATGTTAACCCTAAACCTAACACTATCCTAGGCCTGATGCTAACCCTATCCCTAACCCTAACACTCTTCTAGGGCTGATGCTAATCCTAACCCTAACCCTAACACTATCCTAGGGTTGATGCTAACCCTAACCCTAACACTATCCTAGGGCTGATGATAACCCTAACCCTAACCCTAACACTATCCTAGGGCTGATGCTAACCCTAACCCTAACACTATACTAGGCCTGATGCTAACCCTAACCCTAACCCTAACACTATCCTAGGGCTGATGCTAACCCTAACCCTAACACTATCCTAGGGCTGATGCTAACCCTAACCCTAACCCTAACACTATCCTAGGCCTGGTGCTAACCCTAACCCTAACACTATCCTAGGGCTGATGCTAACCCTAACCCTAACCCTAACACTATCCTAGGGCTGATGCTAACCCTAACCCTAACCCTAACACTATCCTAGGGTTGATGCTAACCCTAACACTAACACTATCCTAGGGCTGATGCTAACCCTAACCCTAACCCTAACACTATCCTAGGGCTGATGGTAACCCTAACCCTAACCCTCAAACTATCCTAGGGGTGATGCTAACCCTAACCCTAACACTATCCTAGGGCTGATGCTAACCCTAACCCTAACACTATCCTAGGGCTGATGCTAACCCTAACCCAAACCCTAACACTATCCTAGGGCTGATGCTAACCCTAACCGTAACCCTAACACTATCCTAGGGCTGATGCTAACCCTAACCCTAACCCTAACACTATCCTAGGCCTGATGCTAACCCTAACCCTAACACTATCCTAGGGCTGATTCTAACCCTAACCCTAACCCTAACACTATCCTAGGGCTGATGCTAACCCTAACCGTAACCCTAACAGTATCCTAGAGCTGATCCTAACCCTAACCCTAACCCTAACCCTAACGCTAACACTATCCTAGGGCTGATGCTAACCCTAACCCTAACTCTAACACTATCTTAGGGCTGAGGCTAACCCTAACCCTAACACTATCTTAAGGCTGATGCTAACACTAACCCTAACCCTAACCCTAACACTATCCTAGGGCTGACGCTAACCCTAACCCTAACACTATCCTAGGCCTGATGCTAACCCTAACCCTAACCCTAACACTATCCTAGGGCTGATCCTAACACTAACCCTAACACTAACCCTAACCCTAATACTATCCTAGGGCTGAGGCTAACCCTAACCCTAACACTTACACTATCCTAGGGCTGATGCTAACCCTATCCCTAAACCTAACACTATCCTAGGGCTGATGCTAACCCTAACCCTAACCCTAACACTATCCTAGGGTTGATGCTAACCCTAACCCTAACACTATCCTAGGGCTGATGCTAACCCTAACCCTAACCCTAACACTATCCTAGGGCTGATGCTAACCCTAACCATAACCCTAACACTATCCTAGGGCTGATGCTAACCCTAACCCTAACACTATCCTAAGGCTGATGCTAACCCTAACCCTAACCCTAACACTATCCTAGGGCTGATGCTAACCCTAACCCTAACACTATCCTAGGGCTGATGCTAACCCTAACCCTAACCCTAACACTATCCTAGGGCTGACGCTAACCCTAACCCTAACACTATCCTACGGCTGATGCTAACTCTAACCCTAACCCTAACACTATCCTAGTGCTGATGCTAACCCTAACCCTAACACTATCCTAGGGCTGATGCTAACCCTAACCCTAACCCTATCACTATCCTAGGGCTGATGTTAACCCTAAACCTAACACTATCCTAGGCCTGATGCTAACCCTATCCCTAACCCTAACACTCTTCTAGGGCTGATGCTAAACCTAACCCTAACCCTAACACTACCCTAGGGTTGATGCTAACCCTAACCCTAACACTATCCTAGGGCTGATGCTAAACCTAACCCTAACCCTAACACTATCCTAGGGCTGATGCTAACCCTAACCCTAACACTATCCTAGGCCTGATGCTAACCCTAACCCTAACCCTAACACTATCCTAGGGCTGATGCTAACCCTAACCCTAACACTATCCTAGGGCTGATGCTAACCCTAACCCTAACCCTAACACTATCCTAGGCCTGATGCTAACCCTAACCCTAACCCTAACACTATCCTAGGGTTGATGCTAACCCTAACACTAACACTATCCTAGGGCTGATGCTAACCCTAACCCTAACCCTAACACTATCCTAGGGCTGATGCTAACCCTAACCCTAACCCTCAAACTATCCTAGGGTTGATGCTAACCCTAACCCTAACACTATCCTAGGGCTGATGCTAACCCTAACCCTAACCCTAACACTATCCTGGGGCTGATGCTAACCCTAACCCTAACACTATCCTAGGGGTGATGCTAACCCTAACCCAAACCCTAACACTATCCTAGGGCTGATGCTAACCCTAACCGTAACCCTAACACTATCCTAGGGCTGATGCTAACCCTAAACCTAACCCTAACACTATCCTAGGGCTGATGCTAACCCTAACCCTAACCCTAACCCTAACCCTAACACTATCCTAGGGCTGATGCTAACCCTAACCGTAACCCTAACACTATCCTAGAGCTGATCCTAAACCTAACCCTAACCATAACCCTAACCCTAACACTATCCTAGGGCTGATGCTAACCCTAAGCCTAACTCTAACACTATCTTAGGGCTGAGGCTAACCCTAACCCTAACACTATCTTAAGGCTGATGCTAACACTAACCCTAACCCTAACCCTAACACTATCCTAGGGCTGACGCTAACACTAACCCTAACACTATCCTAGGCCTGATGCTAACCCTAACCCTAACCCTAACACTATCCTAGGGCTGATGCTAACCCTAACCCTAACACTATCCTAGGGCTGATGCTAACCCTAACCCTAACCCTAACACTATCCAGGGCTGATGTTAACCCTAACCCTAACACTATCCTAGGCCTGATGCTAACCAGATCCCTAAACCTAACACTCTTCTAGGGCTGATGCTAACCCTAACCCTAACCCTAACACTATCCTAGGGTTGATGCTAACCCTAACATTAACACTATCCTAGGGCTGATGCTAACCCTAACCCTAACCATAACACTATCCTAGGGCTGATGCTAACCCTAACCCTAACACTATCCTAGGCCTGATGCTAACCCTAACACTAACCCTAACACTATCCTAGGGCTGATGCTAACCCTAACCCTAACACTATCCTAGGGCTGATGCTAACCCTAACCCTAACCCTAACACTATCCTAGGGCTGTTGGTAACCCTAACCCTAACACTATCGTAGGGCTGATGCTAACCCTAACCCTAACCCTAACACTATCCTGGGCTGATGCTAACCCTAACCCTAACCCTAACACTATCCTAGGGCTGATGTTAACCCTAACACTAACACTATCCTAGGCCTGATGCTAACCCTATCCCTAACCCTAACACTCTCCTAGGGCTGATGCTAACCCTAATCCTAACCCTAACACTATCCTAGGGTTGATGCTAACCCTAACCCTAACACTATCCTAGGGCTGATGCTAACCCTAACCCTAACCCTAATACTATCCTAGGGCTGATGCTAACCCTAACCCTAACACTATCCTAGGCCTGATGCTAACCCTAACCCTAACCCTAACACTATCCTAGGGCTGATGCTAACCCTAACCCTAACACTATCCTAGGGCTGATGCTAACCCTAACCCTAACCCTAACACTATCCTAGGGCTGATGCTAACCCTAACCCTAACACTATCCTAGGGCTGATGCTAACCCTAACCCTAACCCTAACACTATCCTAGGCCTGATGCTAACCCTAACCCTAACCCTAACACTATCCTAGGGCAGATGCTAATCCTAACAATAACACTATCCTAGGGCTGATGCTAACCCTAACCCTAACCCTAACACTATCCTAGGGTTGATGCTAACCCTAACCCTAACACTATCCTAGGGCTGATGCTAACCCTAACCCTAACCCTAACACTATCCTAGGGCTGATGTTAACCCTAAGCCCTAACACTCTCCTAGGGCTGATGCTAACCCTAACCCTAACCCTAACACTATCCTAGGGTTGATGCTAACCCTAACCCTAACACTATCCTAGGGCTGATGCTAACCCTAACCCTAACCCTAACACTATCCTAGGGCTGATGCTAACCCTAACCCTAACACTATCCTAGGCCTGGTGCTAACCCTAACCCTAACCCTAACACTATCCTAGGCCTGATGCTAACCCCATCCCTAACCCTAACACTCTTCTAGGGCTGATGCTAACCCTAACCCTAACCCTAACACTATCCTAGGGCTGATTCTAACCCTAACCGTAAGCCTAACACTATCCTAGAGCTGATCCTAACGCTAACCCTAACACTAACCCTAACCCTAATACTATCCTAGGGCTGATGCTAACCCTAACCCTAACCCTAACACTATCCTAGGGCTGATGCTAACCCTAACACTAACACTATCCTAGGGCTGATGCTAACCCTAACCCTAACCCTAACACTATCCTAGGGCTGATGCTAACCCTAACCCTAACACTAACCTAGGCCTGGTGCTAACCCTAACCCTAACCCTAACACTATCCTAGGGCTGATGCTAACCCTAACCCTAACAATATCCTAGGGCTGATGCTAACCCTAACCCTAACCCTAACACTATCCTAGGGCTGATGTTAACCCTAACGCTAACAGTATCCTAGGCCTGATGCTAACCCTATCCCTAACCCTAACACTCTCCTAGGGCTGATGCTAACCCTAATCCTAACCCTAACACTATCCTAGTGTTGATGCTAACCCTAACCCTAACACTATCCTAGGGCTGATGCTAACCCTAACCCTAACCCTAACACTATCCTAGGGCTGATGCTAACCCTAACCCTAACACTATCCTAGGCCTGATGCTAACCCTAACCCTAACCCTAACACTATCCTAGGGCTGATGCTAACCCTAACCCTAACACTATCCTGGGGCTGATGCTAACCCTAACCCTAACCCTAAAACTATCCTAGGGCTGATGCTAACCCTAACCCTAACCCTAACACTATCCTAGGCCTGATGCTAACCCTAACTCTAACCCTAACACTATCCTAGGGCAGATGCTAATCCTAACCCTAACACTATCCTAGGGCTGATGCTAACCCTAACCCTAACCCTAACACTATCCTAGGGTTGATGCTAACCCTAACCCTAGCACTATCCTAGGGCTGATGCTAACCCTAACCCTAACCCTAACACTATCCTAGGGCTGATGCTAACCCTAACCCTAACACTATCCTAGGGCTGATGCTAACCCTAACCCTAACCCTAACACTATCCTAGGGTTGATGCTAACCCTAACCCTAACACTATCCTAGGGCTGATGCTAACCCTAACCCTAACCCTAACACTATCCTAGGGCTGATGCTAACCCTAACCATAACACTATCCTAGGCCTGGTGCTAACCCTAATCCTAACCCTAACACTATCCTAGGCCTGATGCTAACCCCATCCCTAACCCTAACACTCTTCTAGGGCTGATGCTAACCCTAACCCTAACCCTAACACTATCCTAGGGCTGATGCTAACCCTAACAGTAACACTATCCTAGGGCTGATGCTAACCCTAACCCTAACCCTAACACTATCCTAGGGCTGATGCGAACCCTAACCCTAACTCTAACACTATCCTAGGGCTGAGGCTAACCCTAACCCTAACACTATCCTACGGCTGATGCTAACCCTAACCCTAACCGTAACACTATCCTAAGGCTGATGCTAACCCTAACACTAACATTATCATAGGCCTGGTGCTAACCCTAACCCTAACCCTAACACTATCCTAGGGCTGATGCTAACCCTAACCCTAATACTATCCTAGGGCTGATGCTAACCCTAACCCTAACCCTAACACTATCCTAGGGCTGATGGTAACACTAACCCTAACAATATCCTAGGCCTGATGATATCCCTAACCCTAAACCTAACACTATCCTAGGGCTCATGCTAACCCTAACCCTAACCCTAACACTATCCTAGGGCTGATTCTAACCGTAACCCTAACACTATCCTAGGCCTGATGCTAACCCTAACACTTACCCTAACACTATCCTAGGGCTCATGCTAACCCTAACCCTTACACTATCCTAGGGCTGATGCTAACCCTAAACCTAACCCTAACACTCTCCTAGGGCTGAGGCTAACGCTAACTCTAACACTATCCTAGGGCTAATGCTAACCGTAACCCTAACCCTAACACTATCCTAGAGCCGATGATAACCCTAACCCTAACCCTAACACTATCCTAGGGCTGATGCTAACCCTAACCCTAACACTATCCTAGGCCTGGTGCTAACCCTAACCCTAACCCTAACACTATCCTAGGGCTGATGCTAACCCTAACCCTAACAATATCCTAGGGCTGATGCTAACCCTAACCCTAACCCTAACACTATCCTAGGGCTGATGCTAACCCTAACCCTAACACTATCCTAGGGCTGATGCTAACCCTAACCCTAACACTATCCTAGGGCTGATGCTAACCCTAACCCTAACCCTAACACTATCCTAGGGCTGACGCTAACCCTAACCCTAACACTATCCTAGTCCTGATGCTAACTCTAACCCTAACCCTAACACTATCCTAGTGCTGATGCTAACCCTAACCCTAACACTATCCTAGGGCTGATGCTAACCCTAACCCTAACCCTATCACTATCCTAGGGCTGATGTTAACCCTAAACCTAACACTATCCTAGGCCTGATGCTAACCCTATCCCTAACCCTAACACTCTTCTAGGGCTGATGCTAAACCTAACCCTAACCCTAACACTATCCTAGGGTTGATGCTAACCCTAACCCTAACACTATCCTAGGGCTGATGCTAACCCTAACCCTAACCCTAACACTATCCTAGGGCTGATGCTAACCCTAACCCTAACACTATCCTAGGCCTGATGCTAACCCTAACCCTAACCCTAACACTATCCTAGGGCTGATGCTAACCCTAACCCTAACACTATCCTAGGGCTGATGCTAACCCTAACCCTAAGCCTAACACTATCCTAGGCCTGATGCTAACCCTAACCCTAACACTATCCTAGGGCTGATGCTAACCCTAACCCTAACCCTAACACTATCCTAGGCCTGATGCTAACCCTAACCCTAACCCTAACACTATCCTAGGGTTGATGCTAACCCTAACACTAACACTATCCTAGGGCTGATGCTAACCCTAACCCTAACACTATCCTAGGCCTGGTGCTAACCCTAACCCTAACCCTAACACTATCCTAGGGCTGATGCTAACCCTAACCCTAACAATATCCTAGGGCTGATGCTAACCCTAACCCTAACCCTAACACTATCCTAGGGCTGATGCTAACCCTAACCCTAACACTATCCTAGGGCTGATCCTAACACTAACCCTAACACTAACCCTAACCCTAATACTATCCTAGGGCTGATGCTAACCCTAACCCTAACACTTACACTATCCTAGGGCTGATGCTAACCCTAACCCTAACCCTAACACTATCCTAGGTCTGATGCTAACCCTAAACCTAAAACTATCCTAGGGCTGATGCTAACCCTAACCCTAACCCTAACACTATCCTAGGGCTGATGCTAACCCTAACCCTAACCCTCACACTATCCTAGGGCTGATGCTAACCCTAACCCTAACGCTAACACTATCCTAGGGCTGATGCTAACCCTAACACTAACACTATCTTAGGGTTGATGCTAACCCTAACACTAACCCTAACACTATCCTAGGGCTGATGCTAACCCTAACCCTAACTCTAACACTATCTTAGGGCTGAGGCTAACCCTAACCCTAACACTATCTTACGGCTTTTGCTAACCCTAACCCTAACCCTAACAGTATCCTAGGGCTGACGCTAACCCTAACCCTAACACTATCCTAGGCCTGATGCTAACCCTAACCCTAACCCTAACACTATCCTAAGGCTGATGCTAACCCTATCCCTAACACTATCCTAGGGCTGATGCTAACCCTAACCCTAACCGTAACACTATCTTAGGGCTGATGTTAACCCTAACCGTAACACTATCCTAGGCCTGATGCTAACCCTATCCCTAACCCTAACACTCTTCCAGGGCTGATGCTAACCCTAACCCTAACCCTAACACTATCCTAGGGTTGATGCTAACCCTAACCCTAACACTATCCTAGGGCTGATGCTAACCCTAACCCTAACCCTAACACTATCCTAGGGCTGATGCCAACCCTAACCCTAACACTATCCTAGGCCTGATGCTAACCCTAACCCTAACACTAACACTATCCTAGGGCTGATGCTAACCCTAACCCTAACACTATCCTAGGGCTTATGCTAACCCTAACCCTAACCCTAACACTATCCTAGGGCTGTTGCTAACCCTAACCCTAACACTATCCTAGGGCTGATGCTAACCCTAACCCTAACCCTAACACTATCCTAGGCCTGATGCTAACCCTAAACCTAACCCTAACACTATCCTAGGGTTGATGATAACCCTAAGCCTAACACTATCCTAGGGCTGATGCTAACCCTAACCCTAACCCTAACACTATCCTAGGGCTGATGCTAACCCTAACCCTAACACTATCCTAGGCCTGATGCTAACCCTAACCCTAACACTAACACTATCCTAGGGCTGATGCTAACCCTAACCCTAACCCTAACACTATCCTAGGGCTGATGCTAACCCTAACCCTAACCCTAACACTATCCTAGGGCTGATGCTAACCCTAACCCTAACACTATCCTAGGGCTGATGCTAACCCTAACCCTAACCCTAACACTATCCTAGGGCTGACGCTAACCCTAACCCTAACACTATCCTAGTCCTGATGCTAACTCTAACCCTAACCCTAACACTATCCTAGTGCTGATGCTAACCCTAACCCTAACACTATCCTAGGGCTGATGCTAACCCTAACCCTAAACCTATCACTATCCTAGGGCTGATGTTAACCCTAAACCTAACACTATCCTAGGCCTGATGCTAACCCTATCCCTAACCCTAACACTCTTCTAGGGCTGATGCTAATCCTAACCCTAACCCTAACACTATCCTAGGGTTGATGCTAACCCTAACCCTAACACTATCCTAGGGCTGATGCTAACCCTAACCCTAACCCTAACACTATCCTAGGGCTGATGCTAACCCTAACCCTAACACTATCCTAGGGCTGATGCTAACCCTAACCCTAACACTATCCTAGGGCTGATGCTAACCCTAACCCTAACCCTAACACTATCCTAGGGCTGACGCTAACCCTAACCCTAACACTATCCTAGTCCTGATGCTAACTCTAACCCTAACCCTAACACTATCCTAGTGCTGATGCTAACCCTAACCCTAACACTATCCTAGGGCTGATGCTAACCCTAACCCTAACCCTATCACTATCCTAGGGCTGATGTTAACCCTAAACCTAACACTATCCTAGGCCTGATGCTAACCCTATCCCTAACCCTAACACTCTTCTAGGGCTGATGCTAAACCTAACCCTAACCCTAACACTATCCTAGGGTTGATGCTAACCCTAACCCTAACACTATCCTAGGGCTGATGCTAACCCTAACCCTAACCCTAACACTATCCTAGGGCTGATGCTAACCCTAACCCTAACACTATCCTAGGCCTGATGCTAACCCTAACCCTAACCCTAACACTATCCTAGGGCTGATGCTAACCCTAACCCTAACACTATCCTAGGGCTGATGCTAACCCTAACCCTAACCCTAACACTATCCTAGGCCTGATGCTAACCCTAACCCTAACACTATCCTAGGGCTGATGCTAACCCTAACCCTAACCCTAACACTATCCTAGGCCTGATGCTAACCCTAACCCTAACCCTAACACTATCCTAGGGCTGACGCTAACCCTAACCCTAACACTATCCTAGTCCTGATGCTAACTCTAACCCTAACCCTAACACTATCCTAGTGCTGATGCTAACCCTAACCCTAACACTATCCTAGGGCTGATGCTAACCCTAACCCTAAACCTATCACTATCCTAGGGCTGATGTTAACCCTAAACCTAACACTATCCTAGGCCTGATGCTAACCCTATCCCTAACTCTAACACTCTTCTAGGGCTGATGCTAATCCTAACCCTAACCCTAACACTATCCTAGGGTTGATGCTAACCCTAACCCTAACACTATCCTAGGGCTGATGATAACCCTAACCCTAACCCTAACACTATCCTAGGGCTGATGCTAACCCTAACCCTAACATTATCCTAGGCCTGATGCTAACCCTAACCCTAACGCTAACACTATCCTAGGGCTGATGCTAACCCTAACCCTAACACTATCCTAGGGCTGATGCTAACCCTAACCCTAACCCTAACACTATCCTAGGCCTGGTGCTAACCCTAACCCTAACACTATCCTAGGGCTGATGCTAACCCTAACCCTAACCCTAACACTATCCTAGGGCTGATGCTAACCCTAACCCTAACCCTAACACTATCCTAGGGTTGTTGCTAACCCTAACACTAACACTATCCTAGGGCTGATGCTAACCCTAACCCTAACCCTAACACTATCCTAGGGCTGATTCTAACTCTAACCCTAACCCTCAAACTATCCTAGGGTTGATGCTAACCCTAACCCTAACACTATCCTAGGGCTGATGCTAACCCTAACCCTAACCCTAACACTAACCTAGGGCTGATGCTAACCCTAACCCAAACCCTAACACTATCCTAGGGCTGATGCTAACCCTAACCGTAACCCTAACACTATCCTAGGGCTGATGCTAACCCTAACCCTAACCCTCACACTATCCTAGGCCTGATGCTAACCCTAACCCTAACACTATCCTAGGGCTGAGTCTAACCCTAACCCTAACCCTAACACTATCCTAGGGCTGATGCTAACCCTAACCGTAACCCTAACAGTATCCTAGAGCTGATCCTAACCCTAACCCTAACCCTAACCCTAACCCTAACCCTAACACTATCCTAGGGCTGATGCTAACCCTAACCCTAACTCTAACACTATCTTAGCGCTGAGGCTAACCCTAACCCTAACACTATCTTAAGGCTGATGCTAACACTAACCCTAACCCTAACCCTAACACTATCCTAGGGCTGACGCTAACCCTAACCCTAACACTATCCTAGGCCTGATGCTAACCCTAACCCTAACCCTAACACTATCCTAGGGCTGATCCTAACACTAACCCTAACACTAACCGTAACCCTAATACTATCCTAGGGCTGATGCTAACCCTAACCCTAACACTTACACTATCCTAGGGCTGATGCTAACCCTAACCCTAACCCTAACACTATCCTAGGTCTGATGCTAACCCTAACCCTAACACTATCCTAGGGCTGATGCTAACCCTAACCCTAACCCTAACACTATCCTAGGGCTGATGTTAACCCTAACCCTAACACTATCCTAGGCCTGATGCTAACCCTATCCCTAACCCTAACACTCTCCTAGGGCTGATGCTAACCCTAATCCTAACCCTAACACTATCCTAGGGTTGATGCTAACCCTAACCCTAACACTATCCTAGGGCTGATGCTAACCCTAACCCTAACCCTAACACTATCCTAGGGCTGATGCTAACCCTAACCCTAACACTATCCTAGGCCTGATGCTAACCCTAACCCTAACCCTAACACTATCCTAGGGCTGATGCTAACCCTAACCCTAACACTATCCTGGGGCTGATGCTAACCCTAACCCTAACCCTAACACTATCCTAGGGCTGATGCTAACCCTAACCCTAACCCTAACACTATCCTAGGCCTGATGCTAACCCTAACCCTAACACTATCCTAGGCCTGATGCTAACCAGATCCCTAAACCTAACACTCTTCTAGGGCTGATGCTAACCCTAACCCTAACACTATCCTAGGGCTGATGCTAACCCTAACCCTAACCCTAACACTATCCAGGGCTGATGTTAACCCTAACCCTAACACTATCCTAGGCCTGATGCTAACCAGATCCCTAAACCTAACACTCTTCTAGGGCTGATGCTAACCCTAACCCTAACCCTAACACTATCCTAGGGTTGATGCTAACCCTAACCCTAACACTATCCTAGGGCTGATGCTAACCCTAACCCTAACCATAACACTATCCTAGGGCTGATGCTAACCCTAACCCTAACACTATCCTAGGCCTGATGCTAACCCTAACACTAACCCTAACACTATCCTAGGGCTGATGCTAACCCTAACCCTAACACTATCCTAGGGCTGATGCTAACCCTAACCCTAACCCTAACACTATCCTAGGGCTGTTGGTAACCCTAACCCTAACACTATCGTAGGGCTGATGCTAACCCTAACCCTAACCCTAACACTATCCTAGGGCTGATGCTAACCCTAACCCTAACCCTAACACTATCCTAGGGCTGATGTTAACCCTAACACTAACACTATCCTAGGCCTGATGCTAACCCTATCCCTAACCCTAACACTCTCCTAGGGCTGATGCTAACCCTAATCCTAACCCTAACACTATCCTAGGGTTGATGCTAACCCTAACCCTAACACTATCCTAGGGCTGATGCTAACCCTAACCCTAACCCTAACACTATCCTAGGGCTGATGCTAACCCTAACCCTAACACTATCCTAGGCCTGATGCTAACCCTAACCCTAACCCTAACACTATCCTAGGGCTGATGCTAACCCTAACCCTAACACTATCCTAGGGCTGATGCTAACCCTAACCCTAACCCTAACACTATCCTAGGGCTGATGCTAACCCTAACCCTAACACTATCCTAGGGCTGATGCTAACCCTAACCCTAACCCTAACACTATCCTAGGCCTGATGCTAACCCTAACCCTAACCCTAACACTATCCTAGGGCAGATGCTAATCCTAACAATAACACTATCCTAGGGCTGATGCTAACCCTAACCCTAACCCTAACACTATCCTAGGGTTGATGCTAACCCTAACCCTAACACTATCCTAGGGCTGATGCTAACCCTAACCCTAACCCTAACACTATCCTAGGGCTGATGTTAACCCTAAGCCCTAACACTCTCCTAGGGCTGATGCTAACCCTAACCCTAACCCTAACACTATCCTAGGGCTGATGCTAACCCTAACCCTAACCCTAACACTATCCTAGGGTTGATGCTAACCCTAACCCTAACACTATCGTAGGGCTGATGCTAACCCTAACCCTAACCCTAACACTATCCTAGGGCTGATGCTAACCCTAACCATAACCCTAACACTATCCTAGGGCTGATGCTAACCCTAACCCTAACACTATCCTAAGGCTGATGCTAACCCTAACCCTAACCCTACCACTATCCTAGGGCTGATGCTAACCCTAACCCTAACACTATCCTAGGGCTGATGCTAACCCTAACCCTAACCCTAACACTATCCTAGGGCTGACGCTAACCCTAACCCTAACACTATCCTACGGCTGATGCTAACTCTAACCCTAACCCTAACACTATCCTAGTGCTGATGCTAACCCTAACCCTAACACTATCCTAGGGCTGATGCTAACCCTAACCCTAACCCTATCACTATCCTAGGGCTGATGTTAACCCTAAACCTAACACTATCCTAGGCCTGATGCTAACCCTATCCCTAACCCTAACACTCTTCTAGGGCTGATGCTAAACCTAACCCTAACCCTAACACTACCCTAGGGTTGATGCTAACCCTAACCCTAACACTATCCTAGGGCTGATGCTAACCCTAACCCTAACCCTAACACTATCCTAGGGCTGATGCTAACCCTAACCCTAACACTATCCTAGGCCTGATGCTAACCCTAACCCTAACCCTAACACTATCCTAGGGCTGATGCTAACCCTAACCCTAACACTATCCTAGGGCTGATGCTAACCCTAACCCTAACCCTAACACTATCCTAGGCCTGATGCTAACCCTAACCCTATCACTATCCTAGGCCTGATGCTAACCCTAACCCTAACACTATCCAAGGGCTGATGCTAACCCTAACCCTAAACCTAACACTATCCTAGGGCTGATGGTAACCCTAACCCTAACACTAACCTAGGGCTGATGCTAACCCTAACCCTAACCCTAACACTATCCTAGGGTTGATGCTAACCCTAACCCTAACACTATCCTAGGGCTGATGCTAACCCTAACCCTAACCCTAACACTATCCTAGCGCTGATGCTAACCCTAACCCTAACACTATCCTAGGCCTGGTGCTAACCCTAACCCTAACCCTAACACTATCCTAGGCCTGATGCTAACCCCATCCCTAACCCTAACACTCTTCTAGGGCTGATGCTAACCCTAACCCTAACCCTAACACTATCCTAGGGCTGATGCTAACCCTAACCGTAACCCTAACACTATCCTAGAGCTGATCCTAACCCTAACCCTAACACTAACCCTTACCCTAATACTATCCTAGGGCTGATGCTAACCCTAACCCTAACCCTAACACTATCCTAGGGCTGATGCTAACCCTAACACTAACACTATCCTAGGGCTGATGCTAACCCTAACTCTAACCCTAACACTATCCTAGGGCTGATGCTAACCCTAACCCTAACTCTAACACTATCCTAGGGCTGAGTCTAACCCTAACCCTAACACTATCCTACGGCTGATGCTAACCCTAACCCTAACCGTAACACTATCCTAAGGCTGATGCTAACCCTAACACTAACATTATCATAGGCCTGGTGCTAACCCTAACCCTAACCCTAACACTATCCTAGGGCTGATGCTAACCCTAACCCTAATACTATCCTAGGGCTGATGCTAACCCTAACCCTAACCCTAACACTATCCTAGGGCTGATGGTAACACTAACCCTAACAATATCCTAGGCCTGATGATATCCCTAACCCTAAACCTAACACTATCCTAGGGCTCATGCTAACCCTAACCCTAACCCTAACACTATCCTAGGGCTGATTCTAACCGTAACCCTAACACTATCCTAGGCCTGATGCTAACCCTAACACTTACCCTAACACTATCCTAGGGCTCATGCTAACCCTAACCCTTACACTATCCTAGGGCTGATGCTAACCCTAAACCTAACCCTAACACTCTCCTAGGGCTGAGGCTAACGCTAACCCTAACACTATCCTAGGGCTAATGCTAACCCTAACCCTAACCCTAACACTATCCTAGGGCTGATGCTAACCCTAACCCTAACCCTAACACTATCCTAGGGCTGATGCTAACCCTAACACTAACACTATCCTAGGCCTGGTGCTAACCCTAACCCTAACCCTAACACTATCCTAGGGCTGATGCTAACCCTAACCCTAACAATATCCTAGGGCTGATGCTAACCCTAACCCTAACCCTAACACTATCCTAGGGCTGATGCTAACCCTAACCCTAACACTATCCTAGGGCTGATCCTAACACTACCCCTAACACTAACCCTAACACTAACACTATCCTAGGGCTGATGCTAACCCTAACCCTAACCCTAACACTATCCTAGTGTTGATGCTAACCCTAACCCTAACACTATCCTAGGGCTGATGCTAACCCTAACCCTAACCCTAACACTATCCTAGGGCTGATGCTAACCCTAACCATAACCCTAACACTATCCTAGGGCTGATGCTAACCCTAACCCTAACACTATCCTAAGGCTGATGCTAACCCTAACCCTAACCCTAACACTATCCTAGGGCTGATGCTAACCCTAACCCTAACACTATCCTAGGGCTGATGCTAACCCTAACCCTAACCCTAACACTATCCTAGGGCTGACGCTAACCCTAACCCTAACACTATCCTAGTCCTGATGCTAACTCTAACCCTAACCCTAACACTATCCTAGTGCTGATGCTAACCCTAACCCTAACACTATCCTAGGGCTGACGCTAACCCTAACCCTAACCCTATCACTATCCTAGGGCTGATGTTAACCCTAAACCTAACACTATCCTAGGCCTGATGCTAACCCTATCCCTAACCCTAACACTCTTCTAGGGCTGATGCTAAACCTAACCCTAACCCTAACACTATCCTAGGGTTGATGCTAACCCTAACCCTAACACTATCCTAGGGCTGATGCTAACCCTAACCCTAACCCTAACACTATCCTGGGCTGATGCTAACCCTAACCCTAACACTATCCTAGGCCTGATGCTAACCCTAACCCTAACCCTAACACTATCCTAGGGCTGATGCTAACCCTAACCCTAACACTATCCTAGGGCTGATGCTAACCCTAACCCTAACCCTAACACTATCCTAGGCCTGATGCTAACCCTAACCCTAACACTATCCTAGGGCTGATGCTAACCCTAACCCTAACCCTAACACTATCCTAGGCCTGATGCTAACCCTAACCCTAACCCTAACACTATCCTAGGGTTGATGCTAACCCTAACACTAACACTATCCTAGGGCTGATGCTAACCCTAACCCTAACACTATCCTAGGCCTGGTGCTAACCCTAACCCTAACCCTAACACTATCCTAGGGCTGATGCTAACCCTAACCCTAACACTATCCTAGGGCTGATGCTAACCCTAACCCTAACCCTAACACTATCCTAGGGCTGATGCTAACCCTAACCCTAACACTATCCTAGGGCTGATCCTAACACTAACCCTAACACTAACCCTAACCCTAATACTATCCTAGGGCTGATGCTAACCCTAACCCTAACACTTACACTATCCTAGGGCTGATGCTAACCCTAACCCTAACCCTAACACTATCCTAGGTCTGATGCTAACCCTAAACCTAAAACTATCCTAGGGCTGATGCTAACCCTAACCCTAACCCTAACACTATCCTAGGGCTGATGCTAACCCTAACCCTAACCCTCACACTATCCTAGGGCTGATGCTAACCCTAACCCTAACGCTAACACTATCCTAGGGCTGATGCTAACCCTAACACTAACACTATCTTAGGGTTGATGCTAACCCTAACACTAACCCTAACACTATCCTAGGGCTGATGCTAACCCTAACCCTAACTCTAACACTATCTTAGGGCTGAGGCTAACCCTAACCCTAACACTATCTTACGGCTTTTGCTAACCCTAACCCTAACCCTAACAGTATCCTAGGGCTGACGCTAACCCTAACCCTAACACTATCCTAGGCCTGATGCTAACCCTAACCCTAACCCTAACACTATCCTAAGGCTGATGCTAACCCTATCCCTAACACTATCCTAGGGCTGATGCTAACCCTAACCCTAACCGTAACACTATCTTAGGGCTGATGTTAACCCTAACCGTAACACTATCCTAGGCCTGATGCTAACCCTATCCCTAACCCTAACACTCTTCCAGGGCTGATGCTAACCCTAACCCTAACCCTAACACTATCCTAGGGTTGATGCTAACCCTAACCCTAACACTATCCTAGGGCTGATGCTAACCCTAACCCTAACCCTAACACTATCCTAGGGCTGATGCCAACCCTAACCCTAACACTATCCTAGGCCTGATGCTAACCCTAACCCTAACACTAACACTATCCTAGGGCTGATGCTAACCCTAACCCTAACACTATCCTAGGGCTTATGCTAACCCTAACCCTAACCCTAACACTATCCTAGGGCTGTTGCTAACCCTAACCCTAACACTATCCTAGCGCTGATGCTAACCCTAACCCTAACCCTAACACTATCCTAGGCCTGATGCTAACCCTAAACCTAACCCTAACACTATCCTAGGGTTGATGATAACCCTAAGCCTAACACTATCCTAGGGCTGATGCTAACCCTAACCGTAACCCTAACACTATCCTAGGGCTGATGCTAACCCTAACCCTAACACTATCCTAGGCCTGATGCTAACCCTAACCCTAACACTAACACTATCCTAGGGCTGATGCTAACCCTAACCCTAACCCTAACACTATCCTAGGGCTGATGCTAACCCTAACCCTAACCCTAACACTATCCTAGGGCTGATGCTAACCCTAACCCTAACACTATCCTAGGGCTGATGCTAACCCTAACCCTAACCCTAACACTATCCTAGGGCTGACGCTAACCCTAACCCTAACACTATCCTAGTCCTGATGCTAACTCTAACCCTAACCCTAACACTATCCTAGTGCTGATGCTAACCCTAACCCTAACACTATCCTAGGGCTGATGCTAACCCTAACCCTAAACCTATCACTATCCTAGGGCTGATGTTAACCCTAAACCTAACACTATCCTAGGCCTGATGCTAACCCTATCCCTAACCCTAACACTCTTCTAGGGCTGATGCTAATCCTAACCCTAACCCTAACACTATCCTAGGGTTGATGCTAACCCTAACCCTAACACTATCCTAGGGCTGATGATAACCCTAACCCTAACCCTAACACTATCCTAGGGCTGATGCTAACCCTAACCCTAACACTATACTAGGCCTGATGCTAACCCTAACCCTAACCCTAACACTATCCTAGGGCTGATGCTAACCCTAACCCTAACACTATCCTAGGGCTGATGCTAACCCTAACCCTAACCCTAACACTATCCTAGGCCTGGTGCTAACCCTAACCCTAACACTATCCTAGGGCTGATGCTAACCCTAACCCTAACCCTAACACTATCCTAGGGCTGATGCTAACCCTAACCCTAACCCTAACACTATCCTAGGGTTGATGCTAACCCTAACACTAACACTATCCTAGGGCTGATGCTAACCCTAACCCTAACCCTAACACTATCCTAGGGCTGATGGTAACCCTAACCCTAACCCTCAAACTATCCTAGGGGTGATGCTAACCCTAACCCTAACACTATCCTAGGGCTGATGCTAACCCTAACCCTAACACTATCCTAGGGCTGATGCTAACCCTAACCCAAACCCTAACACTATCCTAGGGCTGATGCTAACCCTAACCGTAACCCTAACACTATCCTAGGGCTGATGCTAACCCTAACCCTAACCCTAACACTATCCTAGGCCTGATGCTAACCCTAACCCTAACACTATCCTAGGGCTGATTCTAACCCTAACCCTAACCCTAACACTATCCTAGGGCTGATGCTAACCCTAACCGTAACCCTAACAGTATCCTAGAGCTGATCCTAACCCTAACCCTAACCCTAACCCTAACGCTAACACTATCCTAGGGCTGATGCTAACCCTAACCCTAACTCTAACACTATCTTAGGGCTGAGGCTAACCCTAACCCTAACACTATCTTAAGGCTGATGCTAACACTAACCCTAACCCTAACCCTAACACTATCCTAGGGCTGACGCTAACCCTAACCCTAACACTATCCTAGGCCTGATGCTAACCCTAACCCTAACCCTAACACTATCCTAGGGCTGATCCTAACACTAACCCTAACACTAACCCTAACCCTAATACTATCCTAGGGCTGAGGCTAACCCTAACCCTAACACTTACACTATCCTAGGGCTGATGCTAACCCTATCCCTAAACCTAACACTATCCTAGGGCTGATGCTAACCCTAACCCTAACCCTAACACTATCCTAGGGTTGATGCTAACCCTAACCCTAACACTATCCTAGGGCTGATGCTAACCCTAACCCTAACCCTAACACTATCCTAGGGCTGATGCTAACCCTAACCATAACCCTAACACTATCCTAGGGCTGATGCTAACCCTAACCCTAACACTATCCTAAGGCTGATGCTAACCCTAACCCTAACCCTAACACTATCCTAGGGCTGATGCTAACCCTAACCCTAACACTATCCTAGGGCTGATGCTAACCCTAACCCTAACCCTAACACTATCCTAGGGCTGACGCTAACCCTAACCCTAACACTATCCTACGGCTGATGCTAACTCTAACCCTAACCCTAACACTATCCTAGTGCTGATGCTAACCCTAACCCTAACACTATCCTAGGGCTGATGCTAACCCTAACCCTAACCCTATCACTATCCTAGGGCTGATGTTAACCCTAAACCTAACACTATCCTAGGCCTGATGCTAACCCTATCCCTAACCCTAACACTCTTCTAGGGCTGATGCTAAACCTAACCCTAACCCTAACACTACCCTAGGGTTGATGCTAACCCTAACCCTAACACTATCCTAGGGCTGATGCTAAACCTAACCCTAACCCTAACACTATCCTAGGGCTGATGCTAACCCTAACCCTAACACTATCCTAGGCCTGATGCTAACCCTAACCCTAACCCTAACACTATCCTAGGGCTGATGCTAACCCTAACCCTAACACTATCCTAGGGCTGATGCTAACCCTAACCCTAACCCTAACACTATCCTAGGCCTGATGCTAACCCTAACCCTAACCCTAACACTATCCTAGGGTTGATGCTAACCCTAACACTAACACTATCCTAGGGCTGATGCTAACCCTAACCCTAACCCTAACACTATCCTAGGGCTGATGCTAACCCTAACCCTAACCCTCAAACTATCCTAGGGTTGATGCTAACCCTAACCCTAACACTATCCTAGGGCTGATGCTAACCCTAACCCTAACCCTAACACTATCCTGGGGCTGATGCTAACCCTAACCCTAACACTATCCTAGGGGTGATGCTAACCCTAACCCAAACCCTAACACTATCCTAGGGCTGATGCTAACCCTAACCGTAACCCTAACACTATCCTAGGGCTGATGCTAACCCTAAACCTAACCCTAACACTATCCTAGGGCTGATGCTAACCCTAACCCTAACCCTAACCCTAACCCTAACACTATCCTAGGGCTGATGCTAACCCTAACCGTAACCCTAACACTATCCTAGAGCTGATCCTAAACCTAACCCTAACCATAACCCTAACCCTAACACTATCCTAGGGCTGATGCTAACCCTAAGCCTAACTCTAACACTATCTTAGGGCTGAGGCTAACCCTAACCCTAACACTATCTTAAGGCTGATGCTAACACTAACCCTAACCCTAACCCTAACACTATCCTAGGGCTGACGCTAACACTAACCCTAACACTATCCTAGGCCTGATGCTAACCCTAACCCTAACCCTAACACTATCCTAGGGCTGATGCTAACCCTAACCCTAACACTATCCTAGGGCTGATGCTAACCCTAACCCTAACCCTAACACTATCCAGGGCTGATGTTAACCCTAACCCTAACACTATCCTAGGCCTGATGCTAACCAGATCCCTAAACCTAACACTCTTCTAGGGCTGATGCTAACCCTAACCCTAACCCTAACACTATCCTAGGGTTGGTGCTAACCCTAACATTAACACTATCCTAGGGCTGATGCTAACCCTAACCCTAACCATAACACTATCCTAGGGCTGATGCTAACCCTAACCCTAACACTATCCTAGGCCTGATGCTAACCCTAACACTAACCCTAACACTATCCTAGGGCTGATGCTAACCCTAACCCTAACACTATCCTAGGGCTGATGCTAACCCTAACCCTAACCCTAACACTATCCTAGGGCTGTTGGTAACCCTAACCCTAACACTATCGTAGGGCTGATGCTAACCCTAACCCTAACCCTAACACTATCCTGGGCTGATGCTAACCCTAACCCTAACCCTAACACTATCCTAGGGCTGATGTTAACCCTAACACTAACACTATCCTAGGCCTGATGCTAACCCTATCCCTAACCCTAACACTCTCCTAGGGCTGATGCTAACCCTAATCCTAACCCTAACACTATCCTAGGGTTGATGCTAACCCTAACCCTAACACTATCCTAGGGCTGATGCTAACCCTAACCCTAACCCTAATACTATCCTAGGGCTGATGCTAACCCTAACCCTAACACTATCCTAGGCCTGATGCTAACCCTAACCCTAACCCTAACACTATCCTAGGGCTGATGCTAACCCTAACCCTAACACTATCCTAGGGCTGATGCTAACCCTAACCCTAACCCTAACACTATCCTAGGGCTGATGCTAACCCTAACCCTAACACTATCCTAGGGCTGATGCTAACCCTAACCCTAACCCTAACACTATCCTAGGCCTGATGCTAACCCTAACCCTAACCCTAACACTATCCTAGGGCAGATGCTAATCCTAACAATAACACTATCCTAGGGCTGATGCTAACCCTAACCCTAACCCTAACACTATCCTAGGGTTGATGCTAACCCTAACCCTAACACTATCCTAGGGCTGATGCTAACCCTAACCCTAACCCTAACACTATCCTAGGGCTGATGTTAACCCTAAGCCCTAACACTCTCCTAGGGCTGATGCTAACCCTAACCCTAACCCTAACACTATCCTAGGGTTGATGCTAACCCTAACCCTAACACTATCCTAGGGCTGATGCTAACCCTAACCCTAACCCTAACACTATCCTAGGGCTGATGCTAACCCTAACCCTAACACTATCCTAGGCCTGGTGCTAACCCTAACCCTAACCCTAACACTATCCTAGGCCTGATGCTAACCCCATCCCTAACCCTAACACTCTTCTAGGGCTGATGCTAACCCTAACCCTAACCCTAACACTATCCTAGGGCTGATTCTAACCCTAACCGTAAGCCTAACACTATCCTAGAGCTGATCCTAACGCTAACCCTAACACTAACCCTAACCCTAATACTATCCTAGGGCTGATGCTAACCCTAACCCTAACCCTAACACTATCCTAGGGCTGATGCTAACCCTAACACTAACACTATCCTAGGGCTGATGCTAACCCTAACCCTAACCCTAACACTATCCTAGGGCTGATGCTAACCCTAACCCTAACACTAACCTAGGCCTGGTGCTAACCCTAACCCTAACCCTAACACTATCCTAGGGCTGATGCTAACCCTAACCCTAACAATATCCTAGGGCTGATGCTAACCCTAACCCTAACCCTAACACTATCCTAGGGCTGATGTTAACCCTAACGCTAACAGTATCCTAGGCCTGATGCTAACCCTATCCCTAACCCTAACACTCTCCTAGGGCTGATGCTAACCCTAATCCTAACCCTAACACTATCCTAGTGTTGATGCTAACCCTAACCCTAACACTATCCTAGGGCTGATGCTAACCCTAACCCTAACCCTAACACTATCCTAGGGCTGATGCTAACCCTAACCCTAACACTATCCTAGGCCTGATGCTAACCCTAACCCTAACCCTAACACTATCCTAGGGCTGATGCTAACCCTAACCCTAACACTATCCTGGGGCTGATGCTAACCCTAACCCTAACCCTAAAACTATCCTAGGGCTGATGCTAACCCTAACCCTAACCCTAACACTATCCTAGGCCTGATGCTAACCCTAACTCTAACCCTAACACTATCCTAGGGCAGATGCTAATCCTAACCCTAACACTATCCTAGGGCTGATGCTAACCCTAACCCTAACCCTAACACTATCCTAGGGTTGATGCTAACCCTAACCCTAGCACTATCCTAGGGCTGATGCTAACCCTAACCCTAACCCTAACACTATCCTAGGGCTGATGCTAACCCTAACCCTAACACTATCCTAGGGCTGATGCTAACCCTAACCCTAACCCTAACACTATCCTAGGGTTGATGCTAACCCTAACCCTAACACTATCCTAGGGCTGATGCTAACCCTAACCCTAACCCTAACACTATCCTAGGGCTGATGCTAACCCTAACCATAACACTATCCTAGGCCTGGTGCTAACCCTAATCCTAACCCTAACACTATCCTAGGCCTGATGCTAACCCCATCCCTAACCCTAACACTCTTCTAGGGCTGATGCTAACCCTAACCCTAACCCTAACACTATCCTAGGGCTGATGCTAACCCTAACAGTAACACTATCCTAGGGCTGATGCTAACCCTAACCCTAACCCTAACACTATCCTAGGGCTGATGCGAACCCTAACCCTAACTCTAACACTATCCTAGGGCTGAGGCTAACCCTAACCCTAACACTATCCTACGGCTGATGCTAACCCTAACCCTAACCGTAACACTATCCTAAGGCTGATGCTAACCCTAACACTAACATTATCATAGGCCTGGTGCTAACCCTAACCCTAACCCTAACACTATCCTAGGGCTGATGCTAACCCTAACCCTAATACTATCCTAGGGCTGATGCTAACCCTAACCCTAACCCTAACACTATCCTAGGGCTGATGGTAACACTAACCCTAACAATATCCTAGGCCTGATGATATCCCTAACCCTAAACCTAACACTATCCTAGGGCTCATGCTAACCCTAACCCTAACCCTAACACTATCCTAGGGCTGATTCTAACCGTAACCCTAACACTATCCTAGGCCTGATGCTAACCCTAACACTTACCCTAACACTATCCTAGGGCTCATGCTAACCCTAACCCTTACACTATCCTAGGGCTGATGCTAACCCTAAACCTAACCCTAACACTCTCCTAGGGCTGAGGCTAACGCTAACTCTAACACTATCCTAGGGCTAATGCTAACCGTAACCCTAACCCTAACACTATCCTAGAGCCGATGATAACCCTAACCCTAACCCTAACACTATCCTAGGGCTGATGCTAACCCTAACCCTAACACTATCCTAGGCCTGGTGCTAACCCTAACCCTAACCCTAACACTATCCTAGGGCTGATGCTAACCCTAACCCTAACAATATCCTAGGGCTGATGCTAACCCTAACCCTAACCCTAACACTATCCTAGGGCTGATGCTAACCCTAACCCTAACACTATCCTAGGGCTGATGCTAACCCTAACCCTAACACTATCCTAGGGCTGATGCTAACCCTAACCCTAACCCTAACACTATCCTAGGGCTGACGCTAACCCTAACCCTAACACTATCCTAGTCCTGATGCTAACTCTAACCCTAACCCTAACACTATCCTAGTGCTGATGCTAACCCTAACCCTAACACTATCCTAGGGCTGATGCTAACCCTAACCCTAACCCTATCACTATCCTAGGGCTGATGTTAACCCTAAACCTAACACTATCCTAGGCCTGATGCTAACCCTATCCCTAACCCTAACACTCTTCTAGGGCTGATGCTAAACCTAACCCTAACCCTAACACTATCCTAGGGTTGATGCTAACCCTAACCCTAACACTATCCTAGGGCTGATGCTAACCCTAACCCTAACCCTAACACTATCCTAGGGCTGATGCTAACCCTAACCCTAACACTATCCTAGGCCTGATGCTAACCCTAACCCTAACCCTAACACTATCCTAGGGCTGATGCTAACCCTAACCCTAACACTATCCTAGGGCTGATGCTAACCCTAACCCTAACCCTAACACTATCCTAGGCCTGATGCTAACCCTAACCCTAACACTATCCTAGGGCTGATGCTAACCCTAACCCTAACCCTAACACTATCCTAGGCCTGATGCTAACCCTAACCCTAACCCTAACACTATCCTAGGGTTGATGCTAACCCTAACACTAACACTATCCTAGGGCTGATGCTAACCCTAACCCTAACACTATCCTAGGCCTGGTGCTAACCCTAACCCTAACCCTAACACTATCCTAGGGCTGATGCTAACCCTAACCCTAACAATATCCTAGGGCTGATGCTAACCCTAACCCTAACCCTAACACTATCCTAGGGCTGATGCTAACCCTAACCCTAACACTATCCTAGGGCTGATCCTAACACTAACCCTAACACTAACCCTAACCCTAATACTATCCTAGGGCTGATGCTAACCCTAACCCTAACACTTACACTATCCTAGGGCTGATGCTAACCCTAACCCTAACCCTAACACTATCCTAGGTCTGATGCTAACCCTAAACCTAAAACTATCCTAGGGCTGATGCTAACCCTAACCCTAACCCTAACACTATCCTAGGGCTGATGCTAACCCTAACCCTAACCCTCACACTATCCTAGGGCTGATGCTAACCCTAACCCTAACGCTAACACTATCCTAGGGCTGATGCTAACCCTAACACTAACACTATCTTAGGGTTGATGCTAACCCTAACACTAACCCTAACACTATCCTAGGGCTGATGCTAACCCTAACCCTAACTCTAACACTATCTTAGGGCTGAGGCTAACCCTAACCCTAACACTATCTTACGGCTTTTGCTAACCCTAACCCTAACCCTAACAGTATCCTAGGGCTGACGCTAACCCTAACCCTAACACTATCCTAGGCCTGATGCTAACCCTAACCCTAACCCTAACACTATCCTAAGGCTGATGCTAACCCTATCCCTAACACTATCCTAGGGCTGATGCTAACCCTAACCCTAACCGTAACACTATCTTAGGGCTGATGTTAACCCTAACCGTAACACTATCCTAGGCCTGATGCTAACCCTATCCCTAACCCTAACACTCTTCCAGGGCTGATGCTAACCCTAACCCTAACCCTAACACTATCCTAGGGTTGATGCTAACCCTAACCCTAACACTATCCTAGGGCTGATGCTAACCCTAACCCTAACCCTAACACTATCCTAGGGCTGATGCCAACCCTAACCCTAACACTATCCTAGGCCTGATGCTAACCCTAACCCTAACACTAACACTATCCTAGGGCTGATGCTAACCCTAACCCTAACACTATCCTAGGGCTTATGCTAACCCTAACCCTAACCCTAACACTATCCTAGGGCTGTTGCTAACCCTAACCCTAACACTATCCTAGGGCTGATGCTAACCCTAACCCTAACCCTAACACTATCCTAGGCCTGATGCTAACCCTAAACCTAACCCTAACACTATCCTAGGGTTGATGATAACCCTAAGCCTAACACTATCCTAGGGCTGATGCTAACCCTAACCCTAACCCTAACACTATCCTAGGGCTGATGCTAACCCTAACCCTAACACTATCCTAGGCCTGATGCTAACCCTAACCCTAACACTAACACTATCCTAGGGCTGATGCTAACCCTAACCCTAACCCTAACACTATCCTAGGGCTGATGCTAACCCTAACCCTAACCCTAACACTATCCTAGGGCTGATGCTAACCCTAACCCTAACCCTAACACTATCCTAGGGCTGACGCTAACCCTAACCCTAACACTATCCTAGTCCTGATGCTAACTCTAACCCTAACCCTAACACTATCCTAGTGCTGATGCTAACCCTAACCCTAACACTATCCTAGGGCTGATGCTAACCCTAACCCTAAACCTATCACTATCCTAGGGCTGATGTTAACCCTAAACCTAACACTATCCTAGGCCTGATGCTAACCCTATCCCTAACCCTAACACTCTTCTAGGGCTGATGCTAATCCTAACCCTAACCCTAACACTATCCTAGGGTTGATGCTAACCCTAACCCTAACACTATCCTAGGGCTGATGCTAACCCTAACCCTAACCCTAACACTATCCTAGGGCTGATGCTAACCCTAACCCTAACACTATCCTAGGGCTGATGCTAACCCTAACCCTAACACTATCCTAGGGCTGATGCTAACCCTAACCCTAACCCTAACACTATCCTAGGGCTGACGCTAACCCTAACCCTAACACTATCCTAGTCCTGATGCTAACTCTAACCCTAACCCTAACACTATCCTAGTGCTGATGCTAACCCTAACCCTAACACTATCCTAGGGCTGATGCTAACCCTAACCCTAACCCTATCACTATCCTAGGGCTGATGTTAACCCTAAACCTAACACTATCCTAGGCCTGATGCTAACCCTATCCCTAACCCTAACACTCTTCTAGGGCTGATGCTAAACCTAACCCTAACCCTAACACTATCCTAGGGTTGATGCTAACCCTAACCCTAACACTATCCTAGGGCTGATGCTAACCCTAACCCTAACCCTAACACTATCCTAGGGCTGATGCTAACCCTAACCCTAACACTATCCTAGGCCTGATGCTAACCCTAACCCTAACCCTAACACTATCCTAGGGCTGATGCTAACCCTAACCCTAACACTATCCTAGGGCTGATGCTAACCCTAACCCTAACCCTAACACTATCCTAGGCCTGATGCTAACCCTAACCCTAACACTATCCTAGGGCTGATGCTAACCCTAACCCTAACCCTAACACTATCCTAGGCCTGATGCTAACCCTAACCCTAACCCTAACACTATCCTAGGGTTGATGCTAACCCTAACACTAACACTATCCTAGGGCTGATGCTAACCCTAACCCTAACACTATCCTAGGCCTGGTGCTAACCCTAACCCTAACCCTAACACTATCCTAGGGCTGATGCTAACCCTAACCCTAACAATATCCTAGGGCTGATGCTAACCCTAACCCTAACCCTAACACTATCCTAGGGCTGATGCTAACCCTAACCCTAACACTATCCTAGGGCTGATCCTAACACTAACCCTAACACTAACCCTAACCCTAATACTATCCTAGGGCTGATGCTAACCCTAACCCTAACACTTACACTATCCTAGGGCTGATGCTAACCCTAACCCTAACCCTAACACTATCCTAGGTCTGATGCTAACCCTAAACCTAAAACTATCCTAGGGCTGATGCTAACCCTAACCCTAACCCTAACACTATCCTAGGGCTGATGCTAACCCTAACCCTAACCCTCACACTATCCTAGGGCTGATGCTAACCCTAACCCTAACGCTAACACTATCCTAGGGCTGATGCTAACCCTAACACTAACACTATCTTAGGGTTGATGCTAACCCTAACACTAACCCTAACACTATCCTAGGGCTGATGCTAACCCTAACCCTAACTCTAACACTATCTTAGGGCTGAGGCTAACCCTAACCCTAACACTATCTTACGGCTTTTGCTAACCCTAACCCTAACCCTAACAGTATCCTAGGGCTGACGCTAACCCTAACCCTAACACTATCCTAGGCCTGATGCTAACCCTAACCCTAACCCTAACACTATCCTAAGGCTGATGCTAACCCTATCCCTAACACTATCCTAGGGCTGATGCTAACCCTAACCCTAACCGTAACACTATCTTAGGGCTGATGTTAACCCTAACCGTAACACTATCCTAGGCCTGATGCTAACCCTATCCCTAACCCTAACACTCTTCCAGGGCTGATGCTAACCCTAACCCTAACCCTAACACTATCCTAGGGTTGATGCTAACCCTAACCCTAACACTATCCTAGGGCTGATGCTAACCCTAACCCTAACCCTAACACTATCCTAGGGCTGATGCCAACCCTAACCCTAACACTATCCTAGGCCTGATGCTAACCCTAACCCTAACACTAACACTATCCTAGGGCTGATGCTAACCCTAACCCTAACACTATCCTAGGGCTTATGCTAACCCTAACCCTAACCCTAACACTATCCTAGGGCTGTTGCTAACCCTAACCCTAACACTATCCTAGGGCTGATGCTAACCCTAACCCTAACCCTAACACTATCCTAGGCCTGATGCTAACCCTAAACCTAACCCTAACACTATCCTAGGGTTGATGATAACCCTAAGCCTAACACTATCCTAGGGCTGATGCTAACCCTAACCCTAACCCTAACACTATCCTAGGGCTGATGCTAACCCTAACCCTAACACTATCCTAGGCCTGATGCTAACCCTAACCCTAACACTAACACTATCCTAGGGCTGATGCTAACCCTAACCCTAACCCTAACACTATCCTAGGGCTGATGCTAACCCTAACCCTAACCCTAACACTATCCTAGGGCTGATGCTAACCCTAACCCTAACACTATCCTAGGGCTGATGCTAACCCTAACCCTAACCCTAACACTATCCTAGGGCTGACGCTAACCCTAACCCTAACACTATCCTAGTCCTGATGCTAACTCTAACCCTAACCCTAACACTATCCTAGTGCTGATGCTAACCCTAACCCTAACACTATCCTAGGGCTGATGCTAACCCTAACCCTAAACCTATCACTATCCTAGGGCTGATGTTAACCCTAAACCTAACACTATCCTAGGCCTGATGCTAACCCTATCCCTAACCCTAACACTCTTCTAGGGCTGATGCTAATCCTAACCCTAACCCTAACACTATCCTAGGGTTGATGCTAACCCTAACCCTAACACTATCCTAGGGCTGATGATAACCCTAACCCTAACCCTAACACTATCCTAGGGCTGATGCTAACCCTAACCCTAACACTATACTAGGCCTGATGCTAACCCTAACCCTAACCCTAACACTATCCTAGGGCTGATGCTAACCCTAACCCTAACACTATCCTAGGGCTGATGCTAACCCTAACCCTAACCCTAACACTATCCTAGGCCTGGTGCTAACCCTAACCCTAACACTATCCTAGGGCTGATGCTAACCCTAACCCTAACCCTAACACTATCCTAGGGCTGATGCTAACCCTAACCCTAACCCTAACACTATCCTAGGGTTGATGCTAACCCTAACACTAACACTATCCTAGGGCTGATGCTAACCCTAACCCTAACCCTAACACTATCCTAGGGCTGATGGTAACCCTAACCCTAACCCTCAAACTATCCTAGGGGTGATGCTAACCCTAACCCTAACACTATCCTAGGGCTGATGCTAACCCTAACCCTAACACTATCCTAGGGCTGATGCTAACCCTAACCCAAACCCTAACACTATCCTAGGGCTGATGCTAACCCTAACCGTAACCCTAACACTATCCTAGGGCTGATGCTAACCCTAACCCTAACCCTAACACTATCCTAGGCCTGATGCTAACCCTAACCCTAACACTATCCTAGGGCTGATTCTAACCCTAACCCTAACCCTAACACTATCCTAGGGCTGATGCTAACCCTAACCGTAACCCTAACAGTATCCTAGAGCTGATCCTAACCCTAACCCTAACCCTAACCCTAACGCTAACACTATCCTAGGGCTGATGCTAACCCTAACCCTAACTCTAACACTATCTTAGGGCTGAGGCTAACCCTAACCCTAACACTATCTTAAGGCTGATGCTAACACTAACCCTAACCCTAACCCTAACACTATCCTAGGGCTGACGCTAACCCTAACCCTAACACTATCCTAGGCCTGATGCTAACCCTAACCCTAACACTATCCTAGGGCTGATCCTAACACTAACCCTAACACTAACCCTAACCCTAATACTATCCTAGGGCTGATGCTAACCCTAACCCTAACACTTACACTATCCTAGGGCTGATGCTAACCCTATCCCTAACCCTAACACTATCCTAGGGCTGATGCTAACCCTAACCCTAACCCTAACACTATCCTAGGGTTGATGCTAACCCTAACCCTAACACTATCCTAGGGCTGATGCTAACCCTAACCCTAACCCTAACACTATCCTAGGGCTGATGCTAACCCTAACCATAACCCTAACACTATCCTAGGGCTGATGCTAACCCTAACCCTAACACTATCCTAAGGCTGATGCTAACCCTAACCCTAACCCTAACACTATCCTAGGGCTGATGCTAACCCTAACCCTAACACTATCCTAGGGCTGATGCTAACCCTAACCCTAACCCTAACACTATCCTAGGGCTGACGCTAACCCTAACCCTAACACTATCCTACGGCTGATGCTAACTCTAACCCTAACCCTAACACTATCCTAGTGCTGATGCTAACCCTAACCCTAACACTATCCTAGGGCTGATGCTAACCCTAACCCTAACCCTATCACTATCCTAGGGCTGATGTTAACCCTAAACCTAACACTATCCTAGGCCTGATGCTAACCCTATCCCTAACCCTAACACTCTTCTAGGGCTGATGCTAAACCTAACCCTAACCCTAACACTACCCTAGGGTTGATGCTAACCCTAACCCTAACACTATCCTAGGGCTGATGCTAACCCTAACCCTAACCCTAACACTATCCTAGGGCTGATGCTAACCCTAACCCTAACACTATGCTAGGCCTGATGCTAACCCTAACCCTAACCCTAACACTATCCTAGGGCTGATGCTAACCCTAACCCTAACACTATCCTAGGGCTGATGCTAACCCTAACCCTAACCCTAACACTATCCTAGGCCTGATGCTAACCCTAACCCTAACCCTAACACTATCCTAGGGTTGATGCTAACCCTAACACTAACACTATCCTAGCGCTGATGCTAACCCTAACCCTAACCCTAACACTATCCTAGGGCTGATGCTAACCCTAACCCTAACCCTCAAACTATCCTAGGGTTGATGCTAACCCTAACCCTAACACTATCCTAGGGCTGATGCTAACCCTAACCCTAACCCTAACACTATCCTGGGGCTGATGCTAACCCTAACCCTAACACTATCCTAGGGGTGATGCTAACCCTAACCCAAACCCTAACACTATCCTAGGGCTGATGCTAACCCTAACCGTAACCCTAACACTATCCTAGGGCTGATGCTAACCCTAAACCTAACCCTAACACTATCCTAGGGCTGATGCTAACCCTAACCCTAACCCTAACCCTAACCCTAACACTATCCTAGGGCTGATGCTAACCCTAACCGTAACCCTAACACTATCCTAGAGCTGATCCTAAACCTAACCCTAACCATAACCCTAACCCTAACACTATCCTAGGGCTGATGCTAACCCTAAGCCTAACTCTAACACTATCTTAGGGCTGAGGCTAACCCTAACCCTAACACTATCTTAAGGCTGATGCTAACACTAACCCTAACCCTAACCCTAACACTATCCTAGGGCTGACGCTAACACTAACCCTAACACTATCCTAGGCCTGATGCTAACCCTAACCCTAACCCTAACACTATCCTAGGGCTGATGCTAACCCTAACCCTAACACTATCCTAGGGCTGATGCTAACCCTAACCCTAACCCTAACACTATCCAGGGCTGATGTTAACCCTAACCCTAACACTATCCTAGGCCTGATGCTAACCAGATCCCTAAACCTAACACTCTTCTAGGGCTGATGCTAACCCTAACCCTAACCCTAACACTATCCTAGGGTTGATGCTAACCCTAACCCTAACACTATCCTAGGGCTGATGCTAACCCTAACCCTAACCATAACACTATCCTAGGGCTGATGCTAACCCTAACCCTAACACTATCCTAGGCCTGATGCTAACCCTAACACTAACCCTAACACTATCCTAGGGCTGATGCTAACCCTAACCCTAACACTATCCTAGGGCTGATGCTAACCCTAACCCTAACCCTAACACTATCCTAGGGCTGTTGGTAACCCTAACCCTAACACTATCGTAGGGCTGATGCTAACCCTAACCCTAACCCTAACACTATCCTAGGGCTGATGCTAACCCTAACCCTAACCCTAACACTATCCTAGGGCTGATGTTAACCCTAACACTAACACTATCCTAGGCCTGATGCTAACCCTATCCCTAACCCTAACACTCTCCTAGGGCTGATGCTAACCCTAATCCTAACCCTAACACTATCCTAGGGTTGATGCTAACCCTAACCCTAACACTATCCTAGGGCTGATGCTAACCCTAACCCTAACCCTAACACTATCCTAGGGCTGATGCTAACCCTAACCCTAACACTATCCTAGGCCTGATGCTAACCCTAACCCTAACCCTAACACTATCCTAGGGCTGATGCTAACCCTAACCCTAACACTATCCTAGGGCTGATGCTAACCCTAACCCTAACCCTAACACTATCCTAGGGCTGATGCTAACCCTAACCCTAACACTATCCTAGGGCTGATGCTAACCCTAACCCTAACCCTAACACTATCCTAGGCCTGATGCTAACCCTAACCCTAACCCTAACACTATCCTAGGGCAGATGCTAATCCTAACAATAACACTATCCTAGGGCTGATGCTAACCCTAACCCTAACCCTAACACTATCCTAGGGTTGATGCTAACCCTAACCCTAACACTATCCTAGGGCTGATGCTAACCCTAACCCTAACCCTAACACTATCCTAGGGCTGATGTTAACCCTAAGCCCTAACACTCTCCTAGGGCTGATGCTAACCCTAACCCTAACCCTAACACTATCCTAGGGTTGATGCTAACCCTAACCCTAACACTATCCTAGGGCTGATGCTAACCCTAACCCTAACCCTAACACTATCCTAGGGCTGATGCTAACCCTAACCCTAACACTATCCTAGGCCTGGTGCTAACCCTAACCCTAACCCTAACACTATCCTAGGCCTGATGCTAACCCCATCCCTAACCCTAACACTCTTCTAGGGCTGATGCTAACCCTAACCCTAACCCTAACACTATCCTAGGGCTGATTCTAACCCTAACCGTAAGCCTAACACTATCCTAGAGCTGATCCTAACGCTAACCCTAACACTAACCCTAACCCTAATACTATCCTAGGGCTGATGCTAACCCTAACCCTAACCCTAACACTATCCTAGGGCTGATGCTAACCCTAACACTAACACTATCCTAGGGCTGATGCTAACCCTAACCCTAACCCTAACACTATCCTAGGGCTGATGCTAACCCTAACCCTAACACTAACCTAGGCCTGGTGCTAACCCTAACCCTAACCCTAACACTATCCTAGGGCTGATGCTAACCCTAACCCTAACAATATCCTAGGGCTGATGCTAACCCTAACCCTAACCCTAACACTATCCTAGGGCTGATGTTAACCCTAACGCTAACAGTATCCTAGGCCTGATGCTAACCCTATCCCTAACCCTAACACTCTCCTAGGGCTGATGCTAACCCTAATCCTAACCCTAACACTATCCTAGTGTTGATGCTAACCCTAACCCTAACACTATCCTAGGGCTGATGCTAACCCTAACCCTAACCCTAACACTATCCTAGGGCTGATGCTAACCCTAACCCTAACACTATCCTAGGCCTGATGCTAACCCTAACCCTAACCCTAACACTATCCTAGGGCTGATGCTAACCCTAACCCTAACACTATCCTGGGGCTGATGCTAACCCTAACCCTAACCCTAAAACTATCCTAGGGCTGATGCTAACCCTAACCCTAACCCTAACACTATCCTAGGCCTGATGCTAACCCTAACTCTAACCCTAACACTATCCTAGGGCAGATGCTAATCCTAACCCTAACACTATCCTAGGGCTGATGCTAACCCTAACCCTAACCCTAACACTATCCTAGGGTTGATGCTAACCCTAACCCTAGCACTATCCTAGGGCTGATGCTAACCCTAACCCTAACCCTAACACTATCCTAGGGCTGATGCTAACCCTAACCCTAACACTATCCTAGGGCTGATGCTAACCCTAACCCTAACCCTAACACTATCCTAGGGTTGATGCTAACCCTAACCCTAACACTATCCTAGGGCTGATGCTAACCCTAACCCTAACCCTAACACTATCCTAGGGCTGATGCTAACCCTAACCATAACACTATCCTAGGCCTGGTGCTAACCCTAATCCTAACCCTAACACTATCCTAGGCCTGATGCTAACCCCATCCCTAACCCTAACACTCTTCTAGGGCTGATGCTAACCCTAACCCTAACCCTAACACTATCCTAGGGCTGATGCTAACCCTAACAGTAACACTATCCTAGGGCTGATGCTAACCCTAACCCTAACCCTAACACTATCCTAGGGCTGATGCGAACCCTAACCCTAACTCTAACACTATCCTAGGGCTGAGGCTAACCCTAACCCTAACACTATCCTACGGCTGATGCTAACCCTAACCCTAACCGTAACACTATCCTAAGGCTGATGCTAACCCTAACACTAACATTATCATAGGCCTGGTGCTAACCCTAACCCTAACCCTAACACTATCCTAGGGCTGATGCTAACCCTAACCCTAATACTATCCTAGGGCTGATGCTAACCCTAACCCTAACCCTAACACTATCCTAGGGCTGATGGTAACACTAACCCTAACAATATCCTAGGCCTGATGATATCCCTAACCCTAAACCTAACACTATCCTAGGGCTCATGCTAACCCTAACCCTAACCCTAACACTATCCTAGGGCTGATTCTAACCGTAACCCTAACACTATCCTAGGCCTGATGCTAACCCTAACACTTACCCTAACAGTATCCTAGGGCTCATGCTAACCCTAACCCTTACACTATCCTAGGGCTGATGCTAACCCTAAACCTAACCCTAACACTCTCCTAGGGCTGAGGCTAACGCTAACTCTAACACTATCCTAGGGCTAATGCTAACCGTAACCCTAACCCTAACACTATCCTAGGGCCGATGATAACCCTAACCCTAACCCTAACACTATCCTAGGGCTGATGCTAACCCTAACCCTAACACTATCCTAGGCCTGGTGCTAACCCTAACCCTAACCCTAACACTATCCTAGGGCTGATGCTAACCCTAACCCTAACAATATCCTAGGGCTGATGCTAACCCTAACCCTAACCCTAACACTATCCTAGGGCTGATGCTAACACTAACCCTAACACTATCCTAGGGCGGATCCTAACACTAACCCTAACACTAACCCTAACCCTAATACTATCCTAGGGCTGATGCTAACCCTAACCCTAACACTTACACTATCCTAGGGCTGATGCTAACCCTAACCCTAACCCTAACACTATCCTAGGCCTGATGCTAACCCTAACCCTAACCCTAACACTATCCTAAGGCTGATGCTAACCCTAACCCTAACACTATCCTAGGGCTGATGCTAACCCTAACCCTAACCCTAACACTATCTTAGGGCTGATGTTAACCCTAACCGTAACACTATCCTAGGCCTGATGCTAACCCTATCCCTAACCCTAACACTCTTCTAGGGCTGATGCTAACCCTAACCCTAACCCTAACACTATCCTAGGGTTGATGCTAACCCTAACCCTAACACTATCCTAGGGCTGATGCTAACCCTAACCCTAACCCTAACACTATCCTAGGGCTGATGCCAACCCTAACCCTAACACTATCCTAGGCCTGATGCTAACCCTAACCCTAACCCTAACACTATCCTAGGGCTGATGCTAACCCTAACCCTAACACTATCCTAGGGCTTATGCTAACCCTAACCCTAACCCTAACACTATCCTAGGGCTGTTGCTAACCCTAACCCTAACACTATCCTAGGGCTGATGCTAACCCTAACCCTAACCCTAACACTATCCTAGGCCTGATGCTAACCCTAACCCTAACCCTAACACTATCCTAGGGTTGATGATAACCCTAAGCCTAACACTATCCTTGGGCTGATGCTAACCCTAACCCTAACCCTAACACTATCCTAGGGCTGATGCTAACCCTAACCCTAACACTATCCTAGGCCTGATGCTAACCCTAACCCTAACACTAACACTATCCTAGGGCTGATGCTAACCCTAACCCTAACCCTAACACTATCCTAGGGCTGATGCTAACCCTAACCATAACCCTAACACTATCCTAGGGCTGATGCAAACCCTAACCCTAACACTATCCCAAGGCTGATGCTAACCCTAACCATAACCCTAACACTATCCTAGGGCTGATGCTAACCCTAACCCTAACACTATCCTAGGGCTGATGCTAACCCTAACCCTAACCCTAACACTATCCTAGGGCTGACGCTAACCCTAACCCTAACACTATCCTAGTCCTGATGCTAACTCTAACCCTAACCCTAACACTATCCTAGTGCTGATGCTAACCCTAACCCTAACACTATCCTAGGGCTGATGCTAACCCTAACCCTAAACCTATCACTATCCTAGGGCTGATGTTAACCCTAAACCTAACACTATCCTAGGCCTGATGCTAACCCTATCCCTAACACTAACACTCTTCTAGGGCTGATGCTAATCCTAACCCTAACCCTAACACTATCCTAGGGTTGATGCTAACCCTAACCCTAACACTATCCTAGGGCTGATGATAACCCTAACCCTAACCCTAACACTATCCTAGGGCTGATGCTAACCCTAACCCTAACATTATCCTAGGCCTGATGCTAACCCTAACCCTAACGCTAACACTATCCTAGGGCTGATGCTAACCCTAACCCTAACACTATCCTAGGGCTGATGCTAACCCTAACCCTAACCCTAACACTATCCTAGGCCTGGTGCTAACCCTAACCCTAACACTATCCTAGGGCTGATGCTAACCCTAACCCTAACCCTAACACTATCCTAGGGCTGATGCTAACCCTAACCCTAACCCTAACACTATCCTAGGGTTGTTGCTAACCCTAACACTAACACTATCCTAGGGCTGATGCTAACCCTAACCCTAACCCTAACACTATCCTAGGGCTGATGCTAACTCTAACCCTAACCCTCAAACTATCCTAGGGTTGATGCTAACCCTAACCCTAACACTATCCTAGGGCTGATGCTAACCCTAACCCTAACCCTAACACTATCCTAGGGCTGATGCTAACCCTAACCCTAACACTAACCTAGGGCTGATGCTAACCCTAACCCAAACCCTAACACTATCCTAGGGCTGATGCTAACCCTAACCGTAACCCTAACACTATCCTAGGGCTGATGCTAACCCTAACCCTAACCCTCACACTATCCTAGGCCTGATGCTAACCCTAACCCTAACACTATCCTAGGGCTGAGTCTAACCCTAACCCTAACCCTAACACTATCCTAGGGCTGATGCTAACCCTAACCGTAACCCTAACAGTATCCTAGAGCTGATCCTAACCCTAACCCTAACCCTAACCCTAACCCTAACCCTAACACTATCCTAGGGCTGATGCTAACCCTAACCCTAACTCTAACACTATCTTAGGGCTGAGGCTAACCCTAACCCTAACACTATCTTAAGGCTGATGCTAACACTAACCCTAACCCTAACCCTAACACTATCCTAGGGCTGACGCTAACCCTAACCCTAACACTATCCTAGGCCTGATGCTAACCCTAACCCTAACCCTAACACTATCCTAGGGCTGATCCTAACACTAACCCTAACACTAACCGTAACCCTAATACTATCCTAGGGCTGATGCTAACCCTAACCCTAACACTTACACTATCCTAGGGCTGATGCTAACCCTAACCCTAACCCTAACACTATCCTAGGTCTGATGCTAACCCTAACCCTAACACTATCCTAGGGCTGATGCTAACCCTAACCCTAACCCTAACACTATCCTAGGGCTGATGTTAACCCTAACCCTAACACTATCCTAGGCCTGATGCTAACCCTATCCCTAACCCTAACACTCTCCTAGGGCTGATGCTAACCCTAATCCTAACCCTAACACTATCCTAGGGTTGATGCTAACCCTAACCCTAACACTATCCTAGGGCTGATGCTAACCCTAACCCTAACCCTAACACTATCCTAGGGCTGATGCTAACCCTAACCCTAACACTATCCTAGGCCTGATGCTAACCCTAACCCTAACCCTAACACTGTCCTAGGGCTGATGCTAACCCTAACCCTAACACTATCCTGGGGCTGATGCTAACCCTAACCCTAACCCTAACACTATCCTAGGGCTGATGCTAACCCTAACCCTAACCCTAACACTATCCTAGGCCTGATGCTAACCCTAACCCTAACACTATCCTAGGCCTGATGCTAACCAGATCCCTAAACCTAACACTCTTCTAGGGCTGATGCTAACCCTAACCCTAACACTATCCTAGGGCTGATGCTAACCCTAACCCTAACCCTAACACTATCCAGGGCTGATGTTAACCCTAACCCTAACACTATCCTAGGCCTGATGCTAACCAGATCCCTAAACCTAACACTCTTCTAGGGCTGATGCTAACCCTAACCCTAACCCTAACACTATCCTAGGGTTGATGCTAACCCTAACCCTAACACTATCCTAGGGCTGATGCTAACCCTAACCCTAACCATAACACTATCCTAGGGCTGATGCTAACCCTAACCCTAACACTATCCTAGGCCTGATGCTAACCCTAACACTAACCCTAACACTATCCTAGGGCTGATGCTAACCCTAACCCTAACACTATCCTAGGGCTGATGCTAACCCTAACCCTAACCCTAACACTATCCTAGGGCTGTTGGTAACCCTAACCCTAACACTATCGTAGGGCTGATGCTAACCCTAACCCTAACCCTAACACTATCCTAGGGCTGATGCTAACCCTAACCCTAACCCTAACACTATCCTAGGGCTGATGTTAACCCTAACACTAACACTATCCTAGGCCTGATGCTAACCCTATCCCTAACCCTAACACTCTCCTAGGGCTGATGCTAACCCTAATCCTAACCCTAACACTATCCTAGGGTTGATGCTAACCCTAACCCTAACACTATCCTAGGGCTGATGCTAACCCTAACCCTAACCCTAACACTATCCTAGGGCTGATGCTAACCCTAACCCTAACACTATCCTAGGCCTGATGCTAACCCTAACCCTAACCCTAACACTATCCTAGGGCTGATGCTAACCCTAACCCTAACACTATCCTAGGGCTGATGCTAACCCTAACCCTAACCCTAACACTATCCTAGGGCTGATGCTAACCCTAACCCTAACACTATCCTAGGGCTGATGCTAACCCTAACCCTAACCCTAACACTATCCTAGGCCTGATGCTAACCCTAACCCTAACCCTAACACTATCCTAGGGCAGATGCTAATCCTAACAATAACACTATCCTAGGGCTGATGCTAACCCTAACCCTAACCCTAACACTATCCTAGGGTTGATGCTAACCCTAACCCTAACACTATCCTAGGGCTGATGCTAACCCTAACCCTAACCCTAACACTATCCTAGGGCTGATGTTAACCCTAAGCCCTAAC
This sequence comes from Lemur catta, assembly GCF_020740605.2. NCBI lineage: Eukaryota > Metazoa > Chordata > Mammalia > Primates > Lemuridae > Lemur > Lemur catta. Next base: position 99,338 of record NW_025423749.1, on the reverse strand, counting down.
ACTCTCCTAGGGCTGATGCTAACCCTAACCCTAACCCTAACATTATCCTAGGGCTGATGCTAACCCTAACCCTAACCCTAACACTATCCTAGGGTTGATGCTAACCCTAACCCTAACACTATCGTAGGGCTGATGCTAACCCTAACCCTAACCCTAACACTATCCTAGGGCTGATGCTAACCCTAACCATAACCCTAACACTATCCTAGGGCTGATGCTAACCCTAACCCTAACACTATCCTAAGGCTGATGCTAACCCTAACCCTAACCCTAACACTATCCTAGGGCTGATGCTAACCCTAACCCTAACACTATCCTAGGGCTGATGCTAACCCTAACCCTAACCCTAACACTATCCTAGGGCTGACGCTAACCCTAACCCTAACACTATCCTACGGCTGATGCTAACTCTAACCCTAACCCTAACACTATCCTAGTGCTGATGCTAACCCTAACCCTAACACTATCCTAGGGCTGATGCTAACCCTAACCCTAACCCTATCACTATCCTAGGGCTGATGTTAACCCTAAACCTAACACTATCCTAGGCCTGATGCTAACCCTATCCCTAACCCTAACACTCTTCTAGGGCTGATGCTAAACCTAACCCTAACCCTAACACTACCCTAGGGTTGATGCTAACCCTAACCCTAACACTATCCTAGGGCTGATGCTAACCCTAACCCTAACCCTAACACTATCCTAGGGCTGATGCTAACCCTAACCCTAACACTATCCTAGGCCTGATGCTAACCCTAACCCTAACCCTAACACTATCCTAGGGCTGATGCTAACCCTAACCCTAACACTATCCTAGGGCTGATGCTAACCCTAACCCTAACCCTAACACTATCCTAGGCCTGATGCTAACCCTAACCCTAACCCTAACACTATCCTAGGGTTGATGCTAACCCTAACACTAACACTATCCTAGGGCTGATGCTAACCCTAACCCTAACCCTAACACTATCCTAGGGCTGATGCTAACGCTAACCCTAACCCTCAAACTATCCTAGGGTTGATGCTAACCCTAACCCTAACACTATCCTAGGGCTGATGCTAACCCTAACCCTAACCCTAACACTATCCTGGGGCTGATGCTAACCCTAACCCTAACACTATCCTAGGGGTGATGCTAACCCTAACCCAAACCCTAACACTATCCTAGGGCTGATGCTAACCCTAACCGTAACCCTAACACTATCCTAGGGCTGATGCTAACCCTAAACCTAACCCTAACACTATCCTAGGGCTGATGCTAACCCTAACCCTAACCCTAACCCTAACCCTAACACTATCCTAGGGCTGATGCTAACCCTAACCGTAACCCTAACACTATCCTAGAGCTGATCCTAAACCTAACCCTAACCATAACCCTAACCCTAACACTATCCTAGGGCTGATGCTAACCCTAAGCCTAACTCTAACACTATCTTAGGGCTGAGGCTAACCCTAACCCTAACACTATCTTAAGGCTGATGCTAACACTAACCCTAACCCTAACCCTAACACTATCCTAGGGCTGACGCTAACACTAACCCTAACACTATCCTAGGCCTGATGCTAACCCTAACCCTAACCCTAACACTATCCTAGGGCTGATGCTAACCCTAACCCTAACACTATCCTAGGGCTGATGCTAACCCTAACCCTAACCCTAACACTATCCAGGGCTGATGTTAACCCTAACCCTAACACTATCCTAGGCCTGATGCTAACCAGATCCCTAAACCTAACACTCTTCTAGGGCTGATGCTAACCCTAACCCTAACCCTAACACTATCCTAAGGTTGATGCTAACCCTAACCCTAACACTATCCTAGGGCTGATGCTAACCCTAACCCTAACCATAACACTATCCTAGGGCTGATGCTAACCCTAACCCTAACACTATCCTAGGCCTGATGCTAACCCTAACACTAACCCTAACACTATCCTAGGGCTGATGCTAACCCTAACCCTAACACTATCCTAGGGCTGATGCTAACCCTAACCCTAACCCTAACACTATCCTAGGGCTGTTGGTAACCCTAACCCTAACACTATCGTAGGGCTGATGCTAACCCTAACCCTAACCCTAACACTATCCTAGGGCTGATGCTAACCCTAACCCTAACCCTAACACTATCCTAGGGCTGATGTTAACCCTAACACTAACACTATCCTAGGCCTGATGCTAACCCTATCCCTAACCCTAACACTCTCCTAGGGCTGATGCTAACCCTAATCCTAACCCTAATACTATCCTAGGGTTGATGCTAACCCTAACCCTAACACTATCCTAGGGCTGATGCTAACCCTAACCCTAACCCTAACACTATCCTAGGGCTGATGCTAACCCTAACCCTAACACTATCCTAGGCCTGATGCTAACCCTAACCCTAACCCTAACACTATCCTAGGGCTGATGCTAACCCTAACCCTAACACTATCCTAGGGCTGATGCTAACCCTAACCCTAACCCTAACACTATCCTAGGGCTGATGCTAACCCTAACCCTAACACTATCCTAGGGCTGATGCTAACCCTAACCCTAACCCTAACACTATCCTAGGCCTGATGCTAACCCTAACCCTAACCCTAACACTATCCTAGGGCAGATGCTAATCCTAACAATAACACTCTTCTAGGGCTGATGCTAACCCTAACCCTAACCCTAACACTATCCTAGGGCTGATTCTAACCCTAACCGTAAGCCTAACACTATCCTAGAGCTGATCCTAACGCTAACCCTAACACTAACCCTAACCCTAATACTATCCTAGGGCTGATGCTAACCCTAACCCTAACCCTAACACTATCCTAGGGCTGATGCTAACCCTAACACTAACACTATCCTAGGGCTGATGCTAACCCTAACCCTAACCCTAACACTATCCTAGGGCTGATGCTAACCCTAACCCTAACACTAACCTAGGCCTGGTGCTAACCCTAACCCTAACCCTAACACTATCCTAGGGCTGATGCTAACCCTAACCCTAACAATATCCTAGGGCTGATGCTAACCCTAACCCTAACCCTAACACTATCCTAGGGCTGATGTTAACCCTAACGCTAACAGTATCCTAGGCCTGATGCTAACCCTATCCCTAACCCTAACACTCTCCTAGGGCTGATGCTAACCCTAATCCTAACCCTAACACTATCCTAGTGTTGATGCTAACCCTAACCCTAACACTATCCTAGGGCTGATGCTAACCCTAACCCTAACCCTAACACTATCCTAGGGCTGATGCTAACCCTAACCCTAACACTATCCTAGGCCTGATGCTAACCCTAACCCTAACCCTAACACTATCCTAGGGCTGATGCTAACCCTAACCCTAACACTATCCTGGGGCTGATGCTAACCCTAACCCTAACCCTAAAACTATCCTAGGGCTGATGCTAACCCTAACCCTAACCCTAACACTATCCTAGGCCTGATGCTAACCCTAACTCTAACCCTAACACTATCCTAGGGCAGATGCTAATCCTAACCCTAACACTATCCTAGGGCTGATGCTAACCCTAACCCTAACCCTAACACTATCCTAGGGTTGATGCTAACCCTAACCCTAGCACTATCCTAGGGCTGATGCTAACCCTAACCCTAACCCTAACACTATCCTAGGGCTGATGCTAACCCTAACCCTAACACTATCCTAGGGCTGATGCTAACCCTAACCCTAACCCTAACACTATCCTAGGGTTGATGCTAACCCTAACCCTAACACTATCCTACGGCTGATGCTAACCCTAACCCTAACCCTAACACTATCCTAGGGCTGATGCTAACCCTAACCATAACACTATCCTAGGCCTGGTGCTAACCCTAATCCTAACCCTAACACTATCCTAGGCCTGATGCTAACCCCATCCCTAACCCTAACACTCTTCTAGGGCTGATGCTAACCCTAACCCTAACCCTAACACTATCCTAGGGCTGATGCTAACCCTAACAGTAACACTATCCTAGGGCTGATGCTAACCCTAACCCTAACCCTAACACTATCCTAGGGCTGATGCGAACCCTAACCCTAACTCTAACACTATCCTAGGGCTGAGGCTAACCCTAACCCTAACACTATCCTACGGCTGATGCTAACCCTAACCCTAACCGTAACACTATCCTAAGGCTGATGCTAACCCTAACACTAACATTATCATAGGCCTGTTGCTAACCCTAACCCTAACCCTAACACTATCCTAGGGCTGATGCTAACCCTAACCCTAATACTATCCTAGGGCTGATGCTAACCCTAACCCTAACCCTAACACTATCCTAGGGCTGATGGTAACACTAACCCTAACAATATCCTAGGCCTGATGATATCCCTAACCCTAAACCTAACGCTATCCTAGGGCTCATGCTAACCCTAACCCTAACCCTAACACTATCCTAGGGCTGATTCTAACCGTAACCCTAACACTATCCTAGGCCTGATGCTAACCCTAACACTTACCCTAACACTATCCTAGGGCTCATGCTAACCCTAACCCTTACACTATCCTAGGGCTGATGCTAACCCTAAACCTAACCCTAACACTCTCCTAGGGCTGAGGCTAACGCTAACTCTAACACTATCCTAGGGCTAATGCTAACCGTAACCCTAACCCTAACACTATCCTAGGGCCGATGATAACCCTAACCCTAACCCTAACACTATCCTAGGGCTGATGCTAACCCTAACCCTAACACTATCCTAGGCCTGGTGCTAACCCTAACCCTAACCCTAACACTATCCTAGGGCTGATGCTAACCCTAACCCTAACAATATCCTAGGGCTGATGCTAACCCTAACCCTAACCCTAACACTATCCTAGGGCTGATGCTAACCCTAACCCTAACACTATCCTAGGGCTGATCCTAACACTAACCCTAACACTAACCCTAACCCTAATACTATCCTAGGGCTGATGCTAACCCTAACCCTAACACTTACACTATCCTAGGGCTGATGCTAACCCTAACCCTAACCCTAACACTATCCTAGGCCTGATGCTAACCCTAACCCTAACCCTAACACTATCCTAAGGCTGATGCTAACCCTAACCCTAACACTATCCTAGGGCTGATGCTAACCCTAACCCTAACCCTAACACTATCTTAGGGCTGATGTTAACCCTAACCGTAACACTATCCTAGGCCTGATGCTAACCCTATCCCTAACCCTAACACTCTTCTAGGGCTGATGCTAACCCTAACCCTAACCCTAACACTATCCTAGGGTTGATGCTAACCCTAACCCTAACACTATCCTAGGGCTGATGCTAACCCTAACCCTAACCCTAACACTATCCTAGGGCTGATGCCAACCCTAACCCTAACACTATCCTAGGCCTGATGCTAACCCTAACCCTAACCCTAACACTATCCTAGGGCTGATGCTAACCCTAACCCTAACACTATCCTAGGGCTTATGCTAACCCTAACCCTAACCCTAACACTATCCTAGGGCTGTTGCTAACCCTAACCCTAACACTATCCTAGGGCTGATGCTAACCCTAACCCTAACCCTAACACTATCCTAGGCCTGATGCTAACCCTAACCCTAACCCTAACACTATCCTAGGGTTGATGATAACCCTAAGCCTAACACTATCCTTGGGCTGATGCTAACCCTAACCCTAACCCTAACACTATCCTAGGGCTGATGCTAACCCTAACCCTAACACTATCCTAGGCCTGATGCTAACCCTAACCCTAACACTAACACTATCCTAGGGCTGGTGCTAACCCTAACCCTAACCCTAACACTATCCTAGGGCTGATGCTAACCCTAACCATAACCCTAACACTATCCTAGGGCTGATGCAAACCCTAACCCTAACACTATCCCAAGGCTGATGCTAACCCTAACCCTAACCCTAACACTATCCTAGGGCTGATGCTAACCCTAACCCTAACACTATCCTAGGGCTGATGCTAACCCTAACCCTAACCCTAACACTATCCTAGGGCTGACGCTAACCCTAACCCTAACACTATCCTAGTCCTGATGCTAACTCTAACCCTAACCCTAACACTATCCTAGTGCTGATGCTAACCCTAACCCTAACACTATCCTAGGGCTGATGCTAACCCTAACCCTAAACCTATCACTATCCTAGGGCTGATGTTAACCCTAAACCTAACACTATCCTAGGCCTGATGCTAACCCTATCCCTAACTCTAACACTCTTCTAGGGCTGATGCTAATCCTAACCCTAACCCTAACACTATCCTAGGGTTGATGCTAACCCTAACCCTAACACTATCCTAGGGCTGATGATAACCCTAACCCTAACCCTAACACTATCCTAGGGCTGATGCTAACCCTAACCCTAACATTATCCTAGGCCTGATGCTAACCCTAACCCTAACGCTAACACTATCCTAGGGCTGATGCTAACCCTAACCCTAACACTATCCTAGGGCTGATGCTAACCCTAACCCTAACCCTAACACTATCCTAGGCCTGGTGCTAACCCTAACCCTAACACTATCCTAGGGCTGATGCTAACCCTAACCCTAACCCTAACACTATCCTAGGGCTGATGCTAACCCTAACCCTAACCCTAACACTATCCTAGGGTTGTTGCTAACCCTAACACTAACACTATCCTAGGGCTGATGCTAACCCTAACCCTAACCCTAACACTATCCTAGGGCTGATGCTAACTCTAACCCTAACCCTCAAACTATCCTAGGGTTGATGCTAACCCTAACCCTAACACTATCCTAGGGCTGATGCTAACCCTAACCCTAACCCTAACACTATCCTAGGGCTGATGCTAACCCTAACCCTAACACTAACCTAGGGCTGATGCTAACCCTAACCCAAACCCTAACACTATCCTAGGGCTGATGCTAACCCTAACCGTAACCCTAACACTATCCTAGGGCTGATGCTAACCCTAACCCTAACCCTCACACTATCCTAGGCCTGATGCTAACCCTAACCCTAACACTATCCTAGGGCTGAGTCTAACCCTAACCCTAACCCTAACACTATCCTAGGGCTGATGCTAACCCTAACCGTAACCCTAACAGTATCCTAGAGCTGATCCTAACCCTAACCCTAACCCTACCCCTAACCCTAACCCTAACACTATCCTAGGGCTGATGCTAACCCTAACCCTAACTCTAACACTATCTTAGGGCTGAGGCTAACCCTAACCCTAACACTATCTTAAGGCTGATGCTAACACTAACCCTAACAGTAACCCTAACACTATCCTAGGGCTGACGCTAACCCTAACCCTAACACTATCCTAGGCCTGATGCTAACCCTAACCCTAACCCTAACACTATCCTAGGGCTGATCCTAACACTAACCCTAACACTAACCGTAACCCTAATACTATCCTAGGGCTGATGCTAACCCTAACCCTAACACTTACACTATCCTAGGGCTGATGCTAACCCTAACCCTAACCCTAACACTATCCTAGGTCTGATGCTAACCCTAACCCTAACACTATCCTAGGGCTGATGCTAACCCTAACCCTAACCCTAACACTATCCTAGGGCTGATGTTAACCCTAACCCTAACACTATCCTAGGCCTGATGCTAACCCTATCCCTAACCCTAACACTCTCCTAGGGCTGATGCTAACCCTAATCCTAACCCTAACACTATCCTAGGGTTGATGCTAACCCTAACCCTAACACTATCCTAGGGCTGATGCTAACCCTAACCCTAACCCTAACACTATCCTAGGGCTGATGCTAACCCTAACCCTAACACTATCCTAGGCCTGATGCTAACCCTAACCCTAACCCTAACACTATCCTAGGGCTGATGCTAACCCTAACCCTAACACTATCCTGGGGCTGATGCTAACCCTAACCCTAACCCTAACACTATCCTAGGGCTGATGCTAACCCTAACCCTAACCCTAACACTATCCTAGGCCTGATGCTAACCCTAACCCTAACACTATCCTAGGCCTGATGCTAACCAGATCCCTAAACCTAACACTCTTCTAGGGCTGATGCTAACCCTAACCCTAACACTATCCTAGGGCTGATGCTAACCCTAACCCTAACCCTAACACTATCCAGGGCTGATGTTAACCCTAACCCTAACACTATCCTAGGCCTGATGCTAACCAGATCCCTAAACCTAACACCATCCTAGGGTTGATGCTAACCCTAACCCTAACCCTAACACTATCCTAGGGTTGATGCTAACCCTAACCCTAACACTATCCTAGGGCTGATGCTAACCCTAACCCTAACCATAACACTATCCTAGGGCTGATGCTAACCCTAACCCTAACACTATCCTAGGCCTGATGCTAACCCTAACACTAACCCTAACACTATCCTAGGGCTGATGCTAACCCTAACCCTAACACTATCCTAGGGCTGATGCTAACCCTAACCCTAACCCTAACACTATCCTAGGGCTGTTGGTAACCCTAACCCTAACACTATCGTAGGGCTGATGCTAACCCTAACCCTAACCCTAACACTATCCTAGGGCTGATGCTAACCCTAACCCTAACCCTAACACTATCCTAGGGCTGATGTTAACCCTAACACTAACACTATCCTAGGCCTGATGCTAAACCTATCCCTAACCCTAACACTCTCCTAGGGCTGATGCTAACCCTAATCCTAACCCTAACACTATCCTAGGGTTGATGCTAACCCTAACCCTAACACTATCCTAGGGCTGATGCTAACCCTAACCCTAACCCTAACACTATCCTAGGGCTGATGCTAACCCTAACCCTAACACTATCCTAGGCCTGATGCTAACCCTAACCCTAACCCTAACACTATCCTAGGGCTGATGCTAACCCTAACCCTAACACTATCCTAGGGCTGATGCTAACCCTAACCCTAACCCTAACACTATCCTAGGGCTGATGCTAACCCTAACCCTAACACTATCCTAGGGCTGATGCTAACCCTAACCCTAACCCTAACACTATCCTAGGCCTGATGCTAACCCTAACCCTAACCCTAACACTATCCTAGGGCAGATGCTAATCCTAACAATAACACTATCCTAGGGCTGATGCTAACCCTAACCCTAACCCTAACACTATCCTAGGGTTGATGCTAACCCTAACCCTAACACTATCCTAGGGCTGATGCTAACCCTAACCCTAACCCTAACACTATCCTAGGGCTGATGTTAACCCTAAGCCCTAACACTCTCCTAGGGCTGATGCTAACCCTAACCCTAACCCTAACACTATCCTAGGGTTGATGCTAACCCTAACCCTAACACTATCCTAGGGCTGATGCTAACCCTAACCCTAACCCTAACACTATCCTAGGGCTGATGCTAACCCTAACCCTAACACTATCCTAGGCCTGGTGCTAACCCTAACCCTAACCCTAACACTATCCTAGGCCTGATGCTAACCCCATCCCTAACCCTAACACTCTTCTAGGGCTGATGCTAACCCTAACCCTAACCCTAACACTATCCTAGGGCTGATTCTAACCCTAACCGTAAGCCTAACACTATCCTAGAGCTGATCCTAACGCTAACCCTAACACTAACCCTAACCCTAATACTATCCTAGGGCTGATGCTAACCCTAACCCTAACCCTAACACTATCCTAGGGCTGATGCTAACCCTAACACTAACACTATCCTAGGGCTGATGCTAACCCTAACCCTAACCCTAACACTATCTTAGGGCTGATGCTAACCCTAACCCTAACACTAACCTAGGCCTGGTGCTAACCCTAACCCTAACCCTAACACTATCCTAGGGCTGATGCTAACCCTAACCCTAACAATATCCTAGGGCTGATGCTAACCCTAACCCTAACCCTAACACTATCCTAGGGCTGATGTTAACCCTAACGCTAACAGTATCCTAGGCCTGATGCTAACCCTATCCCTAACCCTAACACTCTCCTAGGGCTGATGCTAACCCTAATCCTAACCCTAACACTATCCTAGTGTTGATGCTAACCCTAACCCTAACACTATCCTAGGGCTGATGCTAACCCTAACCCTAACCCTAACACTATCCTAGGGCTGATGCTAACCCTAACCCTAACACTATCCTAGGCCTGATGCTAACCCTAACCCTAACCCTAACACTATCCTAGGGCTGATGCTAACCCTAACCCTAACACTATCCTGGGGCTGATGCTAACCCTAACCCTAACCCTAAAACTATCCTAGGGCTGATGCTAACCCTAACCCTAACCCTAACACTATCCTAGGCCTGATGCTAACCCTAACTCTAACCCTAACACTATCCTAGGGCAGATGCTAATCCTAACCCTAACACTATCCTAGGGCTGATGCTAACCCTAACCCTAACCCTAACACTATCCTAGGGTTGATGCTAACCCTAACCCTAGCACTATCCTAGGGCTGATGCTAACCCTAACCCTAACCCTAACACTATCCTAGGGCTGATGCTAACCCTAACCCTAACACTATCCTAGGGCTGATGCTAACCCTAACCCTAACCCTAACACTATCCTAGGGTTGATGCTAACCCTAACCCTAACACTATCCTAGGGCTGATGCTAACCCTAACCCTAACCCTAACACTATCCTAGGGCTGATGCTAACCCTAACCATAACACTATCCTAGGCCTGGTGCTAACCCTAATCCTAACCCTAACACTATCCTAGGCCTGATGCTAACCCCATCCCTAACCCTAACACTCTTCTAGGGCTGATGCTAACCCTAACCCTAACCCTAACACTATCCTAGGGCTGATGCTAACCCTAACAGTAACACTATCCTAGGGCTGATGCTAACCCTAACCCTAACCCTAACACTATCCTAGGGCTGATGCGAACCCTAACCCTAACTCTAACACTATCCTAGGGCTGAGGCTAACCCTAACCCTAACACTATCCTACGGCTGATGCTAACCCTAACCCTAACCGTAACACTATCCTAAGGCTGATGCTAACCCTAACACTAACATTATCATAGGCCTGGTGCTAACCCTAACCCTAACCCTAACACTATCCTAGGGCTGATGCTAACCCTAACCCTAATACTATCCTAGGGCTGATGCTAACCCTAACCCTAACCCTAACACTATCCTAGGGCTGATGGTAACACTAACCCTAACAATATCCTAGGCCTGATGATATCCCTAACCCTAAACCTAACACTATCCTAGGGCTCATGCTAACCCTAACCCTAACCCTAACACTATCCTAGGGCTGATTCTAACCGTAACCCTAACACTATCCTAGGCCTGATGCTAACCCTAACACTTACCCTAACACTATCCTAGGGCTCATGCTAACCCTAACCCTTACACTATCCTAGGGCTGATGCTAACCCTAAACCTAACCCTAACACTCTCCTAGGGCTGAGGCTAACGCTAACTCTAACACTATCCTAGGGCTAATGCTAACCGTAACCCTAACCCTAACACTATCCTAGGGCTGATGATAACCCTAACCCTAACCCTAACACTATCCTAGGGCTGATGCTAACCCTAACCCTAACACTATCCTAGGCCTGGTGCTAACCCTAACCCTAACCCTAACACTATCCTAGGGCTGATGCTAACCCTAACCCTAACAATATCCTAGGGCTGATGCTAACCCTAACCCTAACCCTAACACTATCCTAGGGCTGATGCTAACCCTAACCCTAACACTATCCTAGGGCTGATCCTAACACTAACCCTAACACTAACCCTAACCCTAATACTATCCTAGGGCTGATGCTAACCCTAACCCTAACACTTACACTATCCTAGGGCTGATGCTAACCCTAACCCTAACCCTAACACTATCCTAGGTCTGATGCTAACCCTAAACCTAACACTATCCTAGGGCTGATGCTAACCCTAACCCTAACCCTAACACTATCCTAGGGCTGATGCTAACCCTAACCCTAACCCTAACACTATCCTAGGGCTGATGTTAACCCTAACCCTAACGCTAACACTATCCTAGGGCTGATGCTAACCCTAACACTAACACTATCCTAGGGTTGATGCTAACCCTAACACTAACCCTAACACTATCCTAGGGCTGATGCTAACCCTAACCCTAACTCTAACACTATCTTAGGGCTGAGGCTAACCCTAACCCTAACACTATCTTACGGCTTTTGCTAACCCTAACGCTAACCCTAACACTATCCTAGGGCTGACGCTAACCCTAACCCTAACACTATCCTAGGCCTGATGCTAACCCTAACCCTAACCCTAACACTATCCTAAGGCTGATGCTAACCCTAACCCTAACACTATCCTAGGGCTGATGCTAACCCTAACCCTAACCCTAACACTATCTTAGGGCTGATGTTAACCCTAACCGTAACACTATCCTAGGCCTGATGCTAACCCTATCCCTAACCCTAACACTCTTCAAGGGCTGATGCTAACCCTAACCCTAACCCTAACACTATCCTAGGGTTGATGCTAACCCTAACCCTAACACTATCCTAGGGCTGATGCTAACCCTAACCCTAACCCTAACACTATCCTAGGGCTGATGCCAACCCTAACCCTAACACTATCCTAGGCCTGATGCTAACCCTAACCCTAACCCTAACACTATCCTAGGCCTGATGCTAACCCTAACCCTAACCCTAACACTATCCTAGGGTTGATGATAACCCTAAGCCTAACACTATCCTTGGGCTGATGCTAACCCTAACCCTAACCCTAACACTATCCTAGGGCTGATGCTAACCCTAACCCTAACACTATCCTAGGCCTGATGCTAACCCTAACCCTAACACTAACACTATCCTAGGGCTGGTGCTAACCCTAACCCTAACCCTAACACTATCCTAGGGCTGATGCTAACCCTAACCATAACCCTAACACTATCCTAGGGCTGATGCAAACCCTAACCCTAACACTATCCCAAGGCTGATGCTAACCCTAACCCTAACCCTAACACTATCCTAGGGCTGATGCTAACCCTAACCCTAACACTATCCTAGGGCTGATGCTAACCCTAACCCTAACCCTAACACTATCCTAGGGCTGACGCTAACCCTAACCCTAACACTATCCTAGTCCTGATGCTAACTCTAACCCTAACCCTAACACTATCCTAGTGCTGATGCTAACCCTAACCCTAACACTATCCTAGGGCTGATGCTAACCCTAACCCTAAACCTATCACTATCCTAGGGCTGATGTTAACCCTAAACCTAACACTATCCTAGGCCTGATGCTAACCCTATCCCTAACTCTAACACTCTTCTAGGGCTGATGCTAATCCTAACCCTAACCCTAACACTATCCTAGGGTTGATGCTAACCCTAACCCTAACACTATCCTAGGGCTGATGATAACCCTAACCCTAACCCTAACACTATCCTAGGGCTGATGCTAACCCTAACCCTAACATTATCCTAGGCCTGATGCTAACCCTAACCCTAACGCTAACACTATCCTAGGGCTGATGCTAACCCTAACCCTAACACTATCCTAGGGCTGATGCTAACCCTAACCCTAACCCTAACACTATCCTAGGCCTGGTGCTAACCCTAACCCTAACACTATCCTAGGGCTGATGCTAACCCTAACCCTAACCCTAACACTATCCTAGGGCTGATGCTAACCCTAACCCTAACCCTAACACTATCCTAGGGTTGTTGCTAACCCTAACACTAACACTATCCTAGGGCTGATGCTAACCCTAACCCTAACCCTAACACTATCCTAGGGCTGATGCTAACTCTAACCCTAACCCTCAAACTATCCTAGGGTTGATGCTAACCCTAACCCTAACACTATCCTAGGGCTGATGCTAACCCTAACCCTAACCCTAACACTATCCTAGGGCTGATGCTAACCCTAACCCTAACACTAACCTAGGGCTGATGCTAACCCTAACCCAAACCCTAACACTATCCTAGGGCTGATGCTAACCCTAACCGTAACCCTAACACTATCCTAGGGCTGATGCTAACCCTAACCCTAACCCTCACACTATCCTAGGCCTGATGCTAACCCTAACCCTAACACTATCCTAGGGCTGAGTCTAACCCTAACCCTAACCCTAACACTATCCTAGGGCTGATGCTAACCCTAACCGTAACCCTAACAGTATCCTAGAGCTGATCCTAACCCTAACCCTAACCCTACCCCTAACCCTAACCCTAACACTATCCTAGGGCTGATGCTAACCCTAACCCTAACTCTAACACTATCTTAGGGCTGAGGCTAACCCTAACCCTAACACTATCTTAAGGCTGATGCTAACACTAACCCTAACAGTAACCCTAACACTATCCTAGGGCTGACGCTAACCCTAACCCTAACACTATCCTAGGCCTGATGCTAACCCTAACCCTAACCCTAACACTATCCTAGGGCTGATCCTAACACTAACCCTAACACTAACCGTAACCCTAATACTATCCTAGGGCTGATGCTAACCCTAACCCTAACACTTACACTATCCTAGGGCTGATGCTAACCCTAACCCTAACCCTAACACTATCCTAGGTCTGATGCTAACCCTAACCCTAACACTATCCTAGGGCTGATGCTAACCCTAACCCTAACCCTAACACTATCCTAGGGCTGATGTTAACCCTAACCCTAACACTATCCTAGGCCTGATGCTAACCCTATCCCTAACCCTAACACTCTCCTAGGGCTGATGCTAACCCTAATCCTAACCCTAACACTATCCTAGGGTTGATGCTAACCCTAACCCTAACACTATCCTAGGGCTGATGCTAACCCTAACCCTAACCCTAACACTATCCTAGGGCTGATGCTAACCCTAACCCTAACACTATCCTAGGCCTGATGCTAACCCTAACCCTAACCCTAACACTATCCTAGGGCTGATGCTAACCCTAACCCTAACACTATCCTGGGGCTGATGCTAACCCTAACCCTAACCCTAACACTATCCTAGGGCTGATGCTAACCCTAACCCTAACCCTAACACTATCCTAGGCCTGATGCTAACCCTAACCCTAACACTATCCTAGGCCTGATGCTAACCAGATCCCTAAACCTAACACTCTTCTAGGGCTGATGCTAACCCTAACCCTAACACTATCCTAGGGCTGATGCTAACCCTAACCCTAACCCTAACACTATCCAGGGCTGATGTTAACCCTAACCCTAACACTATCCTAGGCCTGATGCTAACCAGATCCCTAAACCTAACACTATCCTAGGGTTGATGCTAACCCTAACCCTAACCCTAACACTATCCTAGGGTTGATGCTAACCCTAACCCTAACACTATCCTAGGGCTGATGCTAACCCTAACCCTAACCATAACACTATCCTAGGGCTGATGCTAACCCTAACCCTAACACTATCCTAGGCCTGATGCTAACCCTAACACTAACCCTAACACTATCCTAGGGCTGATGCTAACCCTAACCCTAACACTATCCTAGGGCTGATGCTAACCCTAACCCTAACCCTAACACTATCCTAGGGCTGTTGGTAACCCTAACCCTAACACTATCGTAGGGCTGATGCTAACCCTAACCCTAACCCTAACACTATCCTAGGGCTGATGCTAACCCTAACCCTAACCCTAACACTATCCTAGGGCTGATGTTAACCCTAACACTAACACTATCCTAGGCCTGATGCTAAACCTATCCCTAACCCTAACACTCTCCTAGGGCTGATGCTAACCCTAATCCTAACCCTAACACTATCCTAGGGTTGATGCTAACCCTAACCCTAACACTATCCTAGGGCTGATGCTAACCCTAACCCTAACCCTAACACTATCCTAGGGCTGATGCTAACCCTAACCCTAACACTATCCTAGGCCTGATGCTAACCCTAACCCTAACCCTAACACTATCCTAGGGCTGATGCTAACCCTAACCCTAACACTATCCTAGGGCTGATGCTAACCCTAACCCTAACCCTAACACTATCCTAGGGCTGATGCTAACCCTAACCCTAACACTATCCTAGGGCTGATGCTAACCCTAACCCTAACCCTAACACTATCCTAGGCCTGATGCTAACCCTAACCCTAACCCTAACACTATCCTAGGGCAGATGCTAATCCTAACAATAACACTATCCTAGGGCTGATGCTAACCCTAACCCTAACCCTAACACTATCCTAGGGTTGATGCTAACCCTAACCCTAACACTATCCTAGGGCTGATGCTAACCCTAACCCTAACCCTAACACTATCCTAGGGCTGATGTTAACCCTAAGCCCTAACACTCTCCTAGGGCTGATGCTAACCCTAACCCTAACCCTAACACTATCCTAGGGTTGATGCTAACCCTAACCCTAACACTATCCTAGGGCTGATGCTAACCCTAACCCTAACCCTAACACTATCCTAGGGCTGATGCTAACCCTAACCCTAACACTATCCTAGGCCTGGTGCTAACCCTAACCCTAACCCTAACACTATCCTAGGCCTGATGCTAACCCCATCCCTAACCCTAACACTCTTCTAGGGCTGATGCTAACCCTAACCCTAACCCTAACACTATCCTAGGGCTGATTCTAACCCTAACCGTAAGCCTAACACTATCCTAGAGCTGATCCTAACGCTAACCCTAACACTAACCCTAACCCTAATACTATCCTAGGGCTGATGCTAACCCTAACCCTAACCCTAACACTATCCTAGGGCTGATGCTAACCCTAACACTAACACTATCCTAGGGCTGATGCTAACCCTAACCCTAACCCTAACACTATCTTAGGGCTGATGCTAACCCTAACCCTAACACTAACCTAGGCCTGGTGCTAACCCTAACCCTAACCCTAACACTATCCTAGGGCTGATGCTAACCCTAACCCTAACAATATCCTAGGGCTGATGCTAACCCTAACCCTAACCCTAACACTATCCTAGGGCTGATGTTAACCCTAACGCTAACAGTATCCTAGGCCTGATGCTAACCCTATCCCTAACCCTAACACTCTCCTAGGGCTGATGCTAACCCTAATCCTAACCCTAACACTATCCTAGTGTTGATGCTAACCCTAACCCTAACACTATCCTAGGGCTGATGCTAACCCTAACCCTAACCCTAACACTATCCTAGGGCTGATGCTAACCCTAACCCTAACACTATCCTAGGCCTGATGCTAACCCTAACCCTAACCCTAACACTATCCTAGGGCTGATGCTAACCCTAACCCTAACACTATCCTGGGGCTGATGCTAACCCTAACCCTAACCCTAAAACTATCCTAGGGCTGATGCTAACCCTAACCCTAACCCTAACACTATCCTAGGCCTGATGCTAACCCTAACTCTAACCCTAACACTATCCTAGGGCAGATGCTAATCCTAACCCTAACACTATCCTAGGGCTGATGCTAACCCTAACCCTAACCCTAACACTATCCTAGGGTTGATGCTAACCCTAACCCTAGCACTATCCTAGGGCTGATGCTAACCCTAACCCTAACCCTAACACTATCCTAGGGCTGATGCTAACCCTAACCCTAACACTATCCTAGGGCTGATGCTAACCCTAACCCTAACCCTAACACTATCCTAGGGTTGATGCTAACCCTAACCCTAACACTATCCTAGGGCTGATGCTAACCCTAACCCTAACCCTAACACTATCCTAGGGCTGATGCTAACCCTAACCATAACACTATCCTAGGCCTGGTGCTAACCCTAATCCTAACCCTAACACTATCCTAGGCCTGATGCTAACCCCATCCCTAACCCTAACACTCTTCTAGGGCTGATGCTAACCCTAACCCTAACCCTAACACTATCCTAGGGCTGATGCTAACCCTAACAGTAACACTATCCTAGGGCTGATGCTAACCCTAACCCTAACCCTAACACTATCCTAGGGCTGATGCGAACCCTAACCCTAACTCTAACACTATCCTAGGGCTGAGGCTAACCCTAACCCTAACACTATCCTACGGCTGATGCTAACCCTAACCCTAACCGTAACACTATCCTAAGGCTGATGCTAACCCTAACACTAACATTATCATAGGCCTGGTGCTAACCCTAACCCTAACCCTAACACTATCCTAGGGCTGATGCTAACCCTAACCCTAATACTATCCTAGGGCTGATGCTAACCCTAACCCTAACCCTAACACTATCCTAGGGCTGATGGTAACACTAACCCTAACAATATCCTAGGCCTGATGATATCCCTAACCCTAAACCTAACACTATCCTAGGGCTCATGCTAACCCTAACCCTAACCCTAACACTATCCTAGGGCTGATTCTAACCGTAACCCTAACACTATCCTAGGCCTGATGCTAACCCTAACACTTACCCTAACACTATCCTAGGGCTCATGCTAACCCTAACCCTTACACTATCCTAGGGCTGATGCTAACCCTAAACCTAACCCTAACACTCTCCTAGGGCTGAGGCTAACGCTAACTCTAACACTATCCTAGGGCTAATGCTAACCGTAACCCTAACCCTAACACTATCCTAGGGCTGATGATAACCCTAACCCTAACCCTAACACTATCCTAGGGCTGATGCTAACCCTAACCCTAACACTATCCTAGGCCTGGTGCTAACCCTAACCCTAACCCTAACACTATCCTAGGGCTGATGCTAACCCTAACCCTAACAATATCCTAGGGCTGATGCTAACCCTAACCCTAACCCTAACACTATCCTAGGGCTGATGCTAACCCTAACCCTAACACTATCCTAGGGCTGATCCTAACACTAACCCTAACACTAACCCTAACCCTAATACTATCCTAGGGCTGATGCTAACCCTAACCCTAACACTTACACTATCCTAGGGCTGATGCTAACCCTAACCCTAACCCTAACACTATCCTAGGTCTGATGCTAACCCTAAACCTAACACTATCCTAGGGCTGATGCTAACCCTAACCCTAACCCTAACACTATCCTAGGGCTGATGCTAACCCTAACCCTAACCCTAACACTATCCTAGGGCTGATGTTAACCCTAACCCTAACGCTAACACTATCCTAGGGCTGATGCTAACCCTAACACTAACACTATCCTAGGGTTGATGCTAACCCTAACACTAACCCTAACACTATCCTAGGGCTGATGCTAACCCTAACCCTAACTCTAACACTATCTTAGGGCTGAGGCTAACCCTAACCCTAACACTATCTTACGGCTTTTGCTAACCCTAACGCTAACCCTAACACTATCCTAGGGCTGACGCTAACCCTAACCCTAACACTATCCTATGCCTGATGCTAACCCTAACCCTAACCCTAACACTATCCTAAGGCTGATGCTAACCCTAACCCTAACACTATCCTAGGGCTGATGCTAACCCTAACCCTAACCCTAACACTATCTTAGGGCTGATGTTAACCCTAACCGTAACACTATCCTAGGCCTGATGCTAACCCTATCCCTAACCCTAACACTCTTCAAGGGCTGATGCTAACCCTAACCCTAACCCTAACACTATCCTAGGGTTGATGCTAACCCTAACCCTAACACTATCCTAGGGCTGATGCTAACCCTAACCCTAACCCTAACACTATCCTAGGGCTGATGCCAACCCTAACCCTAACACTATCCTAGGCCTGATGCTAACCCTAACCCTAACCCTAACACTATCCTAGGGCTGATGCTAACCCTAACCCTAACACTATCCTAGGGCTTATGCTAACCCTAACCCTAACCCTAACACTATCCTAGGGCTGTTGCTAACCCTAACCCTAACACTATCCTAGGGCTGATGCTAACCCTAACCCTAACCCTAACACTATCCTAGGCCTGATGCTAACCCTAACCCTAACCCTAACACTATCCTAGGGTTGATGATAACCCTAAGCCTAACACTATCCTTGGGCTGATGCTAACCCTAACCCTAACCCTAACACTATCCTAGGGCTGATGCTAACCCTAACCCTAACACTATCCTAGGCCTGATGCTAACCCTAACCCTAACACTAACACTATCCTAGGGCTGATGCTAACCCTAACCCTAACCCTAACACTATCCTAGGGCTGATGCTAACCCTAACCATAACCCTAACACTATCCTAGGGCTGATGCAAACCCTAACCCTAACACTATCCCAAGGCTGATGCTAACCCTAACCCTAACCCTAACACTATCCTAGGGCTGATGCTAACCCTAACCCTAACACTATCCTAGGGCTGATTCTAACCCTAACCCTAACCCTAACACTATCCTAGGGCTGACGCTAACCCTAACCCTAACACTATCCTAGTCCTGATGCTAACTCTAACCCTAACCCTAACACTATCCTAGTGCTGATGCTAACCCTAACCCTAACACTGTCCTAGGGCTGATGCTAACCCTAACCCTAAACCTATCACTATCCTAGGGCTGATGTTAACCCTAAACCTAACACTATCCTAGGCCTGATGCTAACCCTATCCCTAACTGTAACACTCTTCTAGGGCTGATGCTAATCCTAACCCTAACCCTAACACTATCCTAGGGTTGATGCTAACCCTAACCCTAACACTATCCTAGGGCTGATGATAACTCTAACCCTAACCCTAACACTATCCTAGGGCTGATGCTAACCCTAACCCTAACATTATCCTAGGCCTGATGCTAACCCTAACCCTAACGCTAACACTATCCTAGGGCTGATGCTAACCCTAACCCTAACACTATCCTAGGGCTGATGCTAACCCTAACCCTAACCCTAACACTATCCTAGGCCTGGTGCTAACCCTAACCCTAACACTATCCTAGGGCTGATGCTAACCCTAACCCTAACCCTAACACTATCCTAGGGCTGATGCTAACCCTAACCCTAACCCTAACACTATCCTAGGGTTGTTGCTAACCCTAACACTAACACTATCCTAGGGCTGATGCTAACCCTAACCCTAACCCTAACACTATCCTAGGGCTGATGCTAACTCTAACCCTAACCCTCAAACTATCCTAGGGTTGATGCTAACCCTAACCCTAACACTATCCTAGGGCTGATGCTAACCCTAACCCTAACCCTAACACTATCCTAGGGCTGATGCTAACCCTAACCCTAACACTAACCTAGGGCTGATGCTAACCCTAACCCAAACCCTAACACTATCCTAGGGCTGATGCTAACCCTAACCGTAACCCTAACACTATCCTAGGGCTGATGCTAACCCTAACACTAACCCTCACACTATCCTAGGCCTGATGCTAACCCTAACCCTAACACTATCCTAGGGCTGAGTCTAACCCTAACCCTAACCCTAACACTATCCTAGGGCTGATGCTAACCCTAACCGTAACCCTAACAGTATCCTAGAGCTGATCCTAACCCTAACCCTAACCCTAACCCTAACCCTAACCCTAACACTATCCTAGGGCTGATGCTAACCCTAACCCTAACTCTAACACTATCTTAGGGCTGAGGCTAACCCTAACCCTAACACTATCTTAAGGCTGATGCTAACACTAACCCTAACCCTAACCCTAACACTATCCTAGGGCTGACGCTAACCCTAACCCTAACACTATCCTAGGCCTGATGCTAACCCTAACCCTAACCCTAACACTATCCTAGGGCTGATCCTAACACTAACCCTAACACTAACCGTAACCCTAATACTATCCTAGGGCTGATGCTAACCCTAACCCTAACACTTACACTATCCTAGGGCTGATGCTAACCCTAACCCTAACCCTAACACTATCCTAGGTCTGATGCTAACCCTAACCCTAACACTATCCTAGGGCTGATGCTAACCCTAACCCTAACCCTAACACTATCCTAGGGCTGATGTTAACCCTAACCCTAACACTATCCTAGGCCTGATGCTAACCCTATCCCTAACCCTAACACTCTCCTAGGGCTGATGCTAACCCTAATCCTAACCCTAACACTATCCTAGGGTTGATGCTAACCCTAACCCTAACACTATCCTAGGGCTGATGCTAACCCTAACCCTAACCCTAACACTATCCTAGGGCTGATGCTAACCCTAACCCTAACACTATCCTAGGCCTGATGCTAACCCTAACCCTAACCCTAACACTATCCTAGGGCTGATGCTAACCCTAACCCTAACACTATCCTGGGGCTGATGCTAACGCTAACCCTAACCCTAACACTATCCTAGGGCTGATGCTAACCCTAACCCTAACCCTAACACTATCCTAGGCCTGATGCTAACCCTAACCCTAACCCTAACACTATCCTAGGGCAGATGCTAATCCTAACCCTAACACTATCCTAGGGCTGATGCTAACCCTAACCCTAACCCTAACACTATCCTAGGGTTGATGCTATCCCTAATCCTAACACTATCCTAGGGCTGATGCTAACCCTAACCCTAACCCTAACACTATCCTAGGGCTGATGCTAACCCTAACCCTAACACTATCCTAGGGCTGATGCTAACCCTAACCCTAACCCTAACACTATCCTAGGGTTGATGCTAACCCTAACCCTAACACTATCCTAGGGCTGATGCTAACCCTAACCCTAACCCTAACACTATCCTAGGGCTGGTGCTAACCCTAACCATAACACTATCCTAGGCCTGGTGCTAACCCTAACCCTAACCCTAACACTATCCTAGGCCTGATGCTAACCCCATCCCTAACCCTAACACTCTTCTAGGGCTGATGCTAACCCTAACCCTAACCCTAACACTATCCTAGGGCTGATGCTAACCCTAACCGTAACCCTAACACTATCCTAGAGCTGATCCTAACCCTAAACCTAACACTAACCCTAACCCTAATACTATCCTAGGGCTGATCCTAACCCAAACCTAACCCTAACACTATCCTAGGGCTGATGCTAACCCTAACCCTAACACTATCCTAGGCCTGGTGCTAACCCTAACCCTAACCCTAACACTATCCTAGGGCTGATGCTAACCCTAACCCTAACAATATCCTAGGGCTGATGCTAACCCTAACCCTAACCCTAACACTATCCTAGGGCTGATGCTAACCCTAACCCTAACACTATCCTAGGGCTGATCCTAACACTAACCCTAACACTAACCCTAACCCTAATACTATCCTAGGGCTGATGCTAACCCTAACCCTAACACTTACACTATCCTAGGGCTGATGCTAACCCTAACCCTAACCCTAACACTATCCTAGGTCTGATGCTAACCCTAAACCTAACACTATCCTAGGGCTGGTGCTAACCCTAACCCTAACCCTAACACTATCCTAGGGCTGATGCTAACCCTAACCCTAACCCTAACACTATCCTAGGGCTGATGTTAACCCTAACCCTAACGCTAACACTATCCTAGGGCTGATGCTAACCCTAACACTAACACTATCCTAGGGTTGATGCTAACCCTAACACTAACCCTAACACTATCCTAGGGCTGATGCTAACCCTAACCCTAACTCTAACACTATCTTAGGGCTGAGGCTAACCCTAACCCTAACACTATCTTACGGCTTTTGCTAACCCTAACGCTAACCCTAACACTATCCTAGGGCTGACGCTAACCCTAACCCTAACACTATCCTATGCCTGATGCTAACCCTAACCCTAACCCTAACACTATCCTAAGGCTGATGCTAACCCTAACCCTAACACTATCCTAGGGCTGATGCTAACCCTAACCCTAACCCTAACACTATCTTAGGGCTGATGTTAACCCTAACCGTAACACTATCCTAGGCCTGATGCTAACCCTATCCCTAACCCTAACACTCTTCAAGGGCTGATGCTAACCCTAACCCTAACCCTAACACTATCCTAGGGTTGATGCTAACCCTAACCCTAACACTATCCTAGGGCTGATGCTAACCCTAACCCTAACCCTAACACTATCCTAGGGCTGATGCCAACCCTAACCCTAACACTATCCTAGGCCTGATGCTAACCCTAACCCTAACCCTAACACTATCCTAGGGCTGATGCTAACCCTAACCCTAACACTATCCTAGGGCTTATGCTAACCCTAACCCTAACCCTAACACTATCCTAGGGCTGTTGCTAACCCTAACCCTAACACTATCCTAGGGCTGATGCTAACCCTAACCCTAACCCTAACACTATCCTAGGCCTGATGCTAACCCTAACCCTAACCCTAACACTATCCTAGGGTTGATGATAACCCTAAGCCTAACACTATCCTTGGGCTGATGCTAACCCTAACCCTAACCCTAACACTATCCTAGGGCTGATGCTAACCCTAACCCTAACACTATCCTAGGCCTGATGCTAACCCTAACCCTAACACTAACACTATCCTAGGGCTGATGCTAACCCTAACCCTAACCCTAACACTATCCTAGGGCTGATGCTAACCCTAACCATAACCCTAACACTATCCTAGGGCTGATGCAAACCCTAACCCTAACACTATCCCAAGGCTGATGCTAACCCTAACCCTAACCCTAACACTATCCTAGGGCTGATGCTAACCCTAACCCTAACACTATCCTAGGGCTGATTCTAACCCTAACCCTAACCCTAACACTATCCTAGGGCTGACGCTAACCCTAACCCTAACACTATCCTAGTCCTGATGCTAACTCTAACCCTAACCCTAACACTATCCTAGTGCTGATGCTAACCCTAACCCTAACACTGTCCTAGGGCTGATGCTAACCCTAACCCTAAACCTATCACTATCCTAGGGCTGATGTTAACCCTAAACCTAACACTATCCTAGGCCTGATGCTAACCCTATCCCTAACTGTAACACTCTTCTAGGGCTGATGCTAATCCTAACCCTAACCCTAACACTATCCTAGGGTTGATGCTAACCCTAACCCTAACACTATCCTAGGGCTGATGATAACTCTAACCCTAACCCTAACACTATCCTAGGGCTGATGCTAACCCTAACCCTAACATTATCCTAGGCCTGATGCTAACCCTAACCCTAACGCTAACACTATCCTAGGGCTGATGCTAACCCTAACCCTAACACTATCCTAGGGCTGATGCTAACCCTAACCCTAACCCTAACACTATCCTAGGCCTGGTGCTAACCCTAACCCTAACACTATCCTAGGGCTGATGCTAACCCTAACCCTAACCCTAACACTATCCTAGGGCTGATGCTAACCCTAACCCTAACCCTAACACTATCCTAGGGTTGTTGCTAACCCTAACACTAACACTATCCTAGGGCTGATGCTAACCCTAACCCTAACCCTAACACTATCCTAGGGCTGATGCTAACTCTAACCCTAACCCTCAAACTATCCTAGGGTTGATGCTAACCCTAACCCTAACACTATCCTAGGGCTGATGCTAACCCTAACCCTAACCCTAACACTATCCTAGGGCTGATGCTAACCCTAACCCTAACACTAACCTAGGGCTGATGCTAACCCTAACCCAAACCCTAACACTATCCTAGGGCTGATGCTAACCCTAACCGTAACCCTAACACTATCCTAGGGCTGATGCTAACCCTAACACTAACCCTCACACTATCCTAGGCCTGATGCTAACCCTAACCCTAACACTATCCTAGGGCTGAGTCTAACCCTAACCCTAACCCTAACACTATCCTAGGGCTGATGCTAACCCTAACCGTAACCCTAACAGTATCCTAGAGCTGATCCTAACCCTAACCCTAACCCTAACCCTAACCCTAACCCTAACACTATCCTAGGGCTGATGCTAACCCTAACCCTAACTCTAACACTATCTTAGGGCTGAGGCTAACCCTAACCCTAACACTATCTTAAGGCTGATGCTAACACTAACCCTAACCCTAACCCTAACACTATCCTAGGGCTGACGCTAACCCTAACCCTAACACTATCCTAGGCCTGATGCTAACCCTAACCCTAACCCTAACACTATCCTAGGGCTGATCCTAACACTAACCCTAACACTAACCGTAACCCTAATACTATCCTAGGGCTGATGCTAACCCTAACCCTAACACTTACACTATCCTAGGGCTGATGCTAACCCTAACCCTAACCCTAACACTATCCTAGGTCTGATGCTAACCCTAACCCTAACACTATCCTAGGGCTGATGCTAACCCTAACCCTAACCCTAACACTATCCTAGGGCTGATGTTAACCCTAACCCTAACACTATCCTAGGCCTGATGCTAACCCTATCCCTAACCCTAACACTCTCCTAGGGCTGATGCTAACCCTAATCCTAACCCTAACACTATCCTAGGGTTGATGCTAACCCTAACCCTAACACTATCCTAGGGCTGATGCTAACCCTAACCCTAACCCTAACACTATCCTAGGGCTGATGCTAACCCTAACCCTAACACTATCCTAGGCCTGATGCTAACCCTAACCCTAACCCTAACACTATCCTAGGGCTGATGCTAACCCTAACCCTAACACTATCCTGGGGCTGATGCTAACGCTAACCCTAACCCTAACACTATCCTAGGGCTGATGCTAACCCTAACCCTAACCCTAACACTATCCTAGGCCTGATGCTAACCCTAACCCTAACCCTAACACTATCCTAGGGCAGATGCTAATCCTAACCCTAACACTATCCTAGGGCTGATGCTAACCCTAACCCTAACCCTAACACTATCCTAGGGTTGATGCTATCCCTAATCCTAACACTATCCTAGGGCTGATGCTAACCCTAACCCTAACCCTAACACTATCCTAGGGCTGATGCTAACCCTAACCCTAACACTATCCTAGGGCTGATGCTAACCCTAACCCTAACCCTAACACTATCCTAGGGTTGATGCTAACCCTAACCCTAACACTATCCTAGGGCTGATGCTAACCCTAACCCTAACCCTAACACTATCCTAGGGCTGGTGCTAACCCTAACCATAACACTATCCTAGGCCTGGTGCTAACCCTAACCCTAACCCTAACACTATCCTAGGCCTGATGCTAACCCCATCCCTAACCCTAACACTCTTCTAGGGCTGATGCTAACCCTAACCCTAACCCTAACACTATCCTAGGGCTGATGCTAACCCTAACCGTAACCCTAACACTATCCTAGAGCTGATCCTAACCCTAAACCTAACACTAACCCTAACCCTAATACTATCCTAGGGCTGATCCTAACCCAAACCTAACCCTAACACTATCCTAGGGCTGATGCTAACCCTAACAGTAACACTATGCTAGGGCTGATGCTAACCTTAACCCTAACCCTAACACTATCCTAGGGCTGATGCGAACCCTAACCCTAACTCTAATACTATCCTAGGGCTGAGGCTAACCCTAACCCTAACACTATCCTACGGCTGATGCTAACCCTAACCCTAACCATAACACTATCCTAGGGCTGATGGTAACACTAACCCTAACAATATCCTAGGCCTGATGATATCCCTAACCCTAAACCTAACACTATCCTAGGGCTCATGCTAACCCTAACCCTAACCCTAACACTATCCTAGGGCTGATTCTAACCGTAACCCTAACACTATCCTAGGCCTGATGCTAACCCTAACACTTACCCTAACACTATCCTAGGGCTCATGCTAACCCTAACCCTTATACGATCCTAGGGCTGATGCTAACCCTAAACCTAACCCTAACACTCTCCTAGGGCTGAGGCTAACGCTAACCCTAACACTATCCTAGGGCTAATGCTAACCCTAACCCTAACCCTAACACTATCCTAGGGCTGATGCTAACCCTAACCCTAACACTATCCTAGGGCTGATGCTAACCCTAACCCTAACCCTAACACTATCCTAGGGCTGTTGGTAACCCTAACCCTAACACTATCCTAAGGCTGATGCTAACCCTAACCCTAACCCTAACACTATCCTAGGCCTGATGCTAACCCTAATCCTAACCCTAACACTATCCTAGGGTTGATGCTAACCCTAACCCTAACACTATCCTAGGGCTGATGCTAACACTAACCCTAACCCTAACACTATCCTAGGGCTGATGCTAACCCTAACCCTAACACTATCCTAGGCCTGATGCTAACCCTAACCCTAACCCTAACACTATCCTAGGGCTGATGCTAACCCTAACCCTAACCCTAACACTATCCTACGGCTGATGCTAACCCTAACCCTAACCCTAACCCTAACACTATCCTAGGGCTGATGGTAACACTAACCCTAACAATATCCTAGGCCTGATGATATCCCTAACCCTAAACCTAACACTATCCTAGGGCTCATGCTAACCCTAACCCTAACCCTAACACTATCCTAGGGCTGATTCCAAACGTAACCCTAACACTATCCTAGGCCTGATGCTAACCCTAACACTTACCCTAACACTATCCTAGGGCTCATGCTAACCCTAACCCTTATACGATCCTAGGGCTGATGCTAACCCTAAACCTAACCCTAACACTCTCCTAGGGCTGAGGCTAACGCTAACCCTAACACTATCCTAGGGCTAATGCTAACCCTAACCCTAACCCTAACACTATCCTAGGGCTGATGCTAACCCTAACCCTAACACTATCCTAGGGCTGATGCTAACCCTAACCCTAACCCTAACACTATCCTAGGGCTGTTGGTAACCCTAACCCTAACACTATCCTAAGGCTGATGCTAACCCTAACCCTAACCCTAACACTATCCTAGGCCTGATGCTAACCCTAATCCTAACCCTAACACTATCCTAGGGTTGATGCTAACCCTAACCCTAACACTATCCTAGGGCTGATGCTAACCCTAACCCTAACCCTAACACTATCCTAGGGCTGATGCTAACCCTAACCCTAACACTATCCTAGGCCTGATGCTAACCCTAACCCTAACCCTAACACTATCCTAGGGCTGATGCTAACCCTAACCCTAACCCTAACACTATCCTAGGGCTGATGCTAACCCTAACACTTACCCTAACACTATCCTAGGGCTCATGCTAACCCTAACCCTTATACGATCCTAGGGCTGATGCTAACCCTAAACCTAACCCTAACACTCTACTAGGGCTGAGGCTAACGCTAACCCTAACACTATCCTAGGGCTAATGCTAACCCTAACCCTAACCCTAACACTATCCTAGGGCTGATGCTAACCCTAACCCTAACACTATCCTAGGGCTGATGCTAACCCTAACCCTAACCCTAACACTATCCTAGGGCTGTTGGTAACCCTAACCCTAACACTATCCTAAGGCTGATGCTAACCCTAACCCTAACCCTAACACTATCCTAGGCCTGATGCTAACCCTAATCCTAAACCTAACACTATCCTAGGGTTGATGCTAACCCTAACCCTAACACTATCCTACGGCTGATGCTAACCCTAACCCTAACCCTAACCCTAACACTATCCTAGGGCTGATGGTAACACTAACCCTAACAATATCCTAGGCCTGATGATATCCCTAACCCTAAACCTAACACTATCCTAGGGCTCATGCTAACCCTAACCCTAACCCTAACACTATCCTAGGGCTGATTCTAACCGTAACCCTAACACTATCCTAGGCCTGATGCTAACCCTAACACTTACCCTAACACTATCCTAGGGCTCATGCTAACCCTAACCCTTATACGATCCTAGGGCTGATGCTAACCCTAAACCTAACCCTAACACTCTCCTAGGGCTGAGGCTAACGCTAACCCTAACACTATCCTAGGGCTAATGCTAACCCTAACCCTAACCCTAACACTATCCTAGGGCTGATGCTAACCCTAACCCTAACACTATCCTAGGGCTGATGCTAACCCTAACCCTAACCCTAACACTATCCTAGGGCTGTTGGTAACCCTAACCCTAACACTATCCTAAGGCTGATGCTAACCCTAACCCTAACCCTAACACTATCCTAGGCCTGATGCTAACCCTAATCCTAACCCTAACACTATCCTAGGGTTGATGCTAACCCTAACCCTAACACTATCCTAGGGCTGATGCTAACCCTAACCCTAACCCTAACACTATCCTAGGGCTGATGCTAACCCTAACCCTAACACTATCCTAGGCCTGATGCTAACCCTAACCCTAACCCTAACACTATCCTAGGGCTGATGCTAACCCTAACCCTAACCCTAACACTATCCTAGGGCTGATGCTAACCCTAACCATAACCCTAACACTATCCTAGGGCTGTTGCTAACCCTAACCCTAACACTATCCTAGGGCTGATGCTAACCCTAACCCTAACACTATCCTAGGGCTGATGCTAACCGTAACCCTAACTCTAACACTATCCTAGGGCTGATGCTAACCCTAACCCTAACCCTCAAACTATCCTAGGGTTGATGCTAACCCTAACCCTAACACTATCCTAGGGTTGATGCTAACCCTAACCCTAACACTATCCTAGGGCTGATGCTAACCCTAACCGTAACCCTAACACTATCCTAGAGCTGATCCTAACCCTAACCCTAACACTAACCCTAACCCTAATACTATCCTAGGGCTGATCCTAACCCTAACCCTAACCCTAACACTATCCTAGGGCTGATGCTAACCCTAACAGTAACACTATCCTAGGGCTGATGCTAACCTTAACCCTAACCCTAACACTATCCTAGGGCTGATGCGAACCCTAACCCTAACTCTAAAACTATCCTAGGGCTGAGGCTAACCCTAACCCTAACACTATCCTACGGCTGATGCTAACCCTAACCCTAACCCTAACCCTAACACTATCTTAGGGCTGATGGTAACACTAACCCTAACAATATCCTAGGCCTGATGATATCCCTAACCCTAAACCTAACACTATCCTAGGGCTCATGCTAACCCTAACCCTAACCCTAACACTATCCTAGGGCTGATTCTAACCGTAACCCTAACACTATCCTAGGCCTGATGCTAACCCTAACACTTACCCTAACACTATCCTAGGGCTCATGCTAACCCTAACCCTTATACGATCCTAGGGCTGATGCTAACCCTAAACCTAACCCTAACACTCTCCTAGGGCTGAGGCTAACGCTAACCCTAACACTATCCTAGGGCTAATGCTAACCCTAACCCTAACCCTAACACTATCCTAGGGCTGATGCTAACCCTAACCCTAACACTATCCTAGGGCTGATGCTAACCCTAACCCTAACCCTAACACTATCCTAGGGCTGTTGGTAACCCTAACCCTAACACTATCCTAAGGCTGATGCTAACCCTAACCCTAACCCTAACACTATCCTAGGCCTGATGCTAACCCTAATCCTAACCCTAACACTATCCTAGGGTTGATGCTAACCCTAACCCTAACACTATCCTAGGGCTGATGCTAACCCTAACCCTAACCCTAACACTATCCTAGGGCTGATGCTAACCCTAACCCTAACACTATCCTAGGCCTGATGCTAACCCTAACCCTAACCCTAACACTATCCTAGGGCTGATGCTAACCCTAACCCTAACCCTAACACTATCCTACGGCTGATGCTAACCCTAACCCTAACCCTAACCCTAACACTATCCTAGGGCTGATGGTAACACTAACCCTAACAATATCCTAGGCCTGATGATATCCCTAACCCTAAACCTAACACTATCCTAGGGCTCATGCTAACCCTAACCCTAACCCTAACACTATCCTAGGGCTGATTCTAACCGTAACCCTAACACTATCCTAGGCCTGATGCTAACCCTAACACTTACCCTAACACTATCCTAGGGCTCATGCTAACCCTAACCCTTATACGATCCTAGGGCTGATGCTAACCCTAAACCTAACCCTAACACTCTCCTAGGGCTGAGGCTAACGCTAACCCTAACACTATCCTAGGGCTAATGCTAACCCTAACCCTAACCCTAACACTATCCTAGGGCTGATGCTAACCCTAACCCTAACACTATCCTAGGGCTGATGCTAACCCTAACCCTAACCCTAACACTATCCTAGGGCTGTTGGTAACCCTAACCCTAACACTATCCTAAGGCTGATGCTAACCCTAACCCTAACCCTAACACTATCCTAGGCCTGATGCTAACCCTAATCCTAACCCTAACACTATCCTAGGGTTGATGCTAACCCTAACCCTAACACTATCCTAGGGCTGATGCTAACCCTAACCCTAACCCTAACACTATCCTAGGGCTGATGCTAACCCTAACCCTAACACTATCCTAGGCCTGATGCTAACCCTAACCCTAACCCTAACACTATCCTAGGGCTGATGCTAACCCTAACCCTAACCCTAAC
Source organism: Lemur catta (assembly GCF_020740605.2). Classification (NCBI taxonomy): domain Eukaryota; kingdom Metazoa; phylum Chordata; class Mammalia; order Primates; family Lemuridae; genus Lemur; species Lemur catta. Next base: position 67,469 of record NW_025423749.1, on the reverse strand, counting down.
ACTATCCTATGGCTGATGCTAACCCTAACCATAACCCTAACACTATCCTAGGGCTGATGCTAACCCTAACCCTAACACTATCCTAGGGCTGATGCTAACCCTAACCCTAACCCTAACACTATCCTAGGGCTGATGCTAACCCTAACCCTAACACTATCCTAGGGCTGATGCTAACCGTAACCCTAACTCTAACACTATCCTAGGGCTGATGCTAACCCTAACCCTAACCCTCAAACTATCCTAGGGTTGATGCTAACCCTAACCCTAACACTATCCTAGGGTTGATGCTAACCCTAACCCTAACACTATCCTAGGGCTGATGCTAACCCTAACCCTAACCCTAACACTATCCTAGGGCTGATGCTAACCCTAACCCTAACACTATCCTAGGGCTGATGCTAACCCTAACCCTAACCCTAACACTATCCTAGGGTTGATGCTAACCCTAACCCTAACACTATCCTAGGGCTGATGCTAACCCTAACCATAACCCTAACACTATCCTAGGGCTGATGCTAACCCTAACCCTAACACTATCCTAAGGCTGATGCTAACCCTAACCCTAACCCTAACACTATCCTAGGGCTGATGCTAACCCTAACCCTAACACTATCCTAGGGCTGATGCTAACCCTAACCCTAACCCTAACACTATCCTAGGGCTGACGCTAACCCTAACCCTAACACTATCCTAGTCCTGATGCTAACTCTAACCCTAACCCTAACACTATCCTAGTGCTGATGCTAACCCTAACCCTAACACTATCCTAGGGCTGATGCTAACCCTAACCCTAACCCTATCACTATCCTAGGGCTGATGTTAACCCTAAACCTAACACTATCCTAGGCCTGATGATAACCCTATCCCTAACCCTAACACTCTTCTAGGGCTGATGCTAAACCTAGTCCTAACCCTAACACTATCCTAGGGTTGATGCTAACCCTAACCCTAACACTATCCTAGGGCTGATGCTAACCCTAACCCTAACCCTAAGACTATCCTAGGGCTGATACTAACCCTAACCCTAACACTATCCTAGGCCTGATGCTAACCCTAACCCTAACCCTAACACTATCCTAGGGCTGATGCTAACCCTAACCATAACACTATCCTAGGGCTGATGCTAACCCTAACCCTAACCCTAACACTATTCTAGGCCTGATTCTAACCCTAACCCTATCACTATCCTAGGGCTGATGCTAACCCTAACCCTAACCCTAACACTATCCTAGGCCTGATGCTAACCCTAACCCTAACCCTAACACTATCCTAGGGTTGATACTAACCCTAACACTAACACTATCCTAGGGCTGATGCTAACCCTAACCCTAACCCTAACCCTATCCTAGGGGTGATGATAACCCTAACCCTAACCCTCAAACTATCCTAGGGTTGATGCTAACCCTAACCCTAACACTATCCTAGGGCTGATGCTAACCCTAACCCTAACCCTAACACTATCCTAGGGCTGATGCTAACCCTAACCCTAACACTATCCTAGGGCTGATGCTTACCCTAACCCAAACCCTAACACTATCCTAGGGCTGATGCTAACCCTAACCGTAACCCTAACACTATCCTAGGGCTGATGCTAACCCTAACCCTAACCCTAACACTATCCTAAGGCTGATGCTAACCCTAACCCTAACACTATCCTAGGGCTGATTCTAACCCTAACCCTAACCCTAACACTATCCTAGGGCTGATGCTAACCCTAACCGTAACCCTAACACTATCCTAGAGCTGATCCTAAACCTAACCCTAACCCTAACCCTAACCCTAACACTATCCTAGGGCTGATGCTAACCCTAACCCTAACTCTAACACTATCTTAGGGCTGAGGCTAACCCTAACCCTAACACTATCTTAAGGCTGATGCTAACACTAACCCTAACCCTAACCCTAACACTATCCTAGGGCTGATGCTAACCCTAACCCTAACCCTAACACTATCCTAGGCCTGATGCTAACCCTAACCCTAACCCTAACACTATCCTAGGGCTGATGCTAACCCTAACCCTAACAGTATCCTAGGGCTGTTGGTAACCCTAACCCTAACACTATCCTAAGGCTGATGCTAACCCTAACCCTAACCCTAACACTATCCTAGGCCTGATGCTAACCCTAATCCTAACCCTAACACTATCCTAGGGTTGATGCTAACCCTAACCCTAACACTATCCTAGGGCTGATGCTAACCCTAACCCTAACCCTAACACTATCCTAGGGCTGATGCTAACCCTAACCCTAACACTATCCTAGGCCTGATGCTAACCCTAACCCTAACCCTAACACTATCCTAGGCCTGATGCTAACCCTAACCCTAACCCTAACACTATCCTAGGGCTGATGCTAACCCTAACCATAACCCTAACACTATCCTAGGGCTGATGCTAACCCTAACCCTAACACTATCCTAGGGCTGATGCTAACCCTAACCCTAACCCTAACACTATCCTAGGGCTGATGCTAACCCTAACCCTAACACTATCCTAGGGCTGATGCTAACCGTAACCCTAACTCTAACACTATCCTAGGGCTGATGCTAACCCTAACCCTAACCCTCAAACTATCCTAGGGTTGATGCTAACCCTAACCCTAACACTATCCTAGGGTTGATGCTAACCCTAACCCTAACACTATCCTAGGGCTGATGCTAACCCTAACCCTAACCCTAACACTATCCTAGGGCTGATGCTAACCCTAACCCTAACACTATCCTAGGGCTGATGCTAACCCTAACCCTAACCCTAACACTATCCTAGGGTTGATGCTAACCCTAACCCTAACACTATCCTAGGGCTGATGCTAACCCTAACCATAACCCTAACACTATCCTAGGGCTGATGCTAACCCTAACCCTAACACTATCCTAGGGCTGATGCTAACCCTAACCCTAACCCTAACACTATCCTAGGGCTGACGCTAACCCTAACCCTAACACTATCCTAGTCCTGATGCTAACTCTAACCCTAACCCTAACACTATCCTAGTGCTGATGCTAACCCTAACCCTAACACTATCCTAGGGCTGATGCTAACCCTAACCCTAACCCTATCACTATCCTAGGGCTGATGTTAACCCTAAACCTAACACTATCCTAGGCCTGATGCTAACCCTATCCCTAACCCTAACACTCCTCTAGGGCTGATGCTAAACCTAGTCCTAACCCTAACACTATCCTAGGGTTGATGCTAACCCTAACCCTAACACTATCCTAGGGCTGATGCTAACCCTAACCCTAACCCTAACACTATCCTAGGGCTGATACTAACCCTAACCCTAACACTATCCTAGGCCTGATGCTAACCCTAACCATAACACTATCCTAGGGCTGATGCTAACCCTAACCCTAACCCTAACACTATTCTAGGCCTGATTCTAACCCTAACCCTATCACTATCCTAGGGCTGATGCTAACCCTAACCCTAACCCTAACACTATCCTAGGCCTGATGCTAACCCTAACCCTAACCCTAACACTATCCTAGGGTTGATACTAACCCTAACACTAACACTATCCTAGGGCTGATGCTAACCCTAACCCTAACCCTAACCCTATCCTAGGGGTGATGCTAACCCTAACCCTAACCCTCAAACTATCCTAGGGTTGATGCTAACCCTAACCCTAACACTATCCTAGGGCTGATGCTAACCCTAACCCTAACCCTAACACTATCCTAGGGCTGATGCTAACCCTAACCCTAACACTATCCTAGGGCTGATTCTAACCCTAACCCTAACCCTAACACTATCCTAGGGCTGATGCTAACCCTAACCGTAACCCTAACACTATCCTAGAGCTGATCCTAAACCTAACCCTAACCCTAACCCTAACCCTAACACTATCCTAGGGCTGATGCTAACCCTAACCCTAACTCTAACACTATCTTAGGGCTGAGGCTAACCCTAACCCTAACACTATCTTAAGGCTGATGCTAACACTAACCCTAACCCTAACCCTAACACTATCCTAGGCCTGATGCTAACCCTAACCCTAACCCTAACACTATCCTAGGCCTGATGCTAACCCTAACCCTAACCCTAACACTATCCTAGGGCTGATGCTAACCCTAACCCTAACACTATCCTAGGGCTGATGCTAACCCTAACCCTAACCCTAACACTATCCAGGGCTGATGTTAACCCTAACCCTAACACTATCCTAGGCCTGATGCTAACCCCATCCCTAACCCTAACACTCTTCTAGGGCTGATGCTAACCCTAACCCTAACCCTAACACTATCCTAGGGTTGATGCTAACCCTAACCCTAACACTATCCTAGGGCTGATGCTAACCCTAACCCTAACCCTAACACTATCCTAGGGCTGACGCTAACCCTAACCCTAACACTATCCTAGGCCTGATGCTAACCCTAACCCTAACCCTAACACTATCCTAGGGCTGATCCTAACACTAACCCTAACACTAACCCTAACACTAATACTATCCTAGGGCTGATGCTAACCCTAACCCTAACACTTACACTATCCTAGGGCTGATGCTAACCCTAACCCTAACCCTAACACTATCCTAGGTCTGATGCTAACCCTAACCCTAACACTATCCTAGGGCTGATGCTAACCCTAACCCTAACCCTAACACTATCCTAGGGCTGATGTTAACCCTAACCCTAACACTATCCTAGGCCTGATGCTAACCCTATCCCTAACCCTAACACTCTCCTAGGGCTGATGCTAACCCTAATCCTAACCCTAACACTATCCTAGGGTTGATGCTAACCCTAACCCTAACACTATCCTAGGGCTGATGCTAACCCTAACCCTAACCCTAACACTATCCTAGGGCTGATGCTATCCCTAACCCTAACACTATCCTAGGCCTGATGCTAACCCTAACCCTAACCCTAACACTATCCTAGGGCTGATGCTAACCCTAACCCTAACACTATCCTGGGGCTGATGCTAACCCTAACCCTTACCCTAACACTATCCTAGGGCTGATGCTAACCCTAACCCTAACCCTAACACTATCCTAGGCCTGATGCTAACCCTAACCCTAACCCTAACACTATCCTAGGGCAGATGTTAATCCTAACCCTAACACTATCCTAGGGCTGATGCTAACCCTAACCCTAACCCTAACACTATCCTAGGGTTGATGCTATCCCTAATCCTAACACTATCCTAGGGCTGATGCTAACCCTAACCCTAACCCTAACACTATCCTAGGGCTGATGCTAACCCTAACCCTAACACTATCCTAGGGCTGATGCTAACCCTAACCCTAACCCTAACACTATCCTAGGGTTGATGCTAACCCTAACCCTAACCCTAACACTATCCTAGGGTTGATGCTAACCCTAACCCTAACACTATCCTAGGGCTGATGCTAACCCTAACCCTAACCCTAACACTATCCTAGGGCTGGTGCTAACCCTAAACATAACACTATCCTAGGCCTGGTGCTAACCCTAACCCTAACCCTAACACTATCCTAGGCCTGATGCTAACCCCATCCCTAACCCTAACACTCTTCTAGGGCTGATGCTAACCCTAACCCTAACCCTAACACTATCCTAGGGCTGATGCTAACCCTAACCGTAACCCTAACACTATCCTAGAGCTGATCCTAACCCTAACCCTAACACTAACCCTAACCCTAATACTATCCTAGGGCTGATCCTAACCCTAACCCTAACCCTAACACTATCCTAGGGCTGATGCTAACCCTAACAGTAACACTATCGTAGGGCTGATGCTAACCTTAACCCTAACCCTAACACTATCCTAGGGCTGATGCGAACCCTAACCCTAACTCTAAAACTATCCTAGGGCTGATGCTAACCCTAACCCTAACCCTCAAACTATCCTAGGGTTGATGCTAACCCTAACCCTAACACTATCCTAGGGTTGATGCTAACCCTAACCCTAACACTATCCTAGGGCTGATGCTAACCCTAACCCTAACCCTAACACTATCCTAGGGCTGATGCTAACCCTAACCCTAACACTATCCTAGGGCTGATGCTAACCCTAACCCTAACCCTAACACTATCCTAGGGCTGATGCTAACCCTAACCATAACCCTAACACTATCCTAGGGCTGATGCTAACCCTAACCCTAACACTATCCTAAGGCTGATGCTAACCCTAACCCTAACCCTAACACTATCCTAGGGCTGATGCTAACCCTAACCCTAACACTATCCTAGGGCTGATGCTAACCCTAACCCTAACCCTAACACTATCCTAGGGCTGACGCTAACCCTAACCCTAACACTATCCTAGTCCTGATGCTAACTCTAACCCTAACCCTAACACTATCCTAGTGCTGATGCTAACCCTAACCCTAACACTATCCTAGGGCTGATGCTAACCCTAACCCTAACCCTATCACTATCCTAGGGCTGATGTTAACCCTAAACCTAACACTATCCTAGGCCTGATGCTAACCCTATCCCTAACCCTAACACTCTTCTAGGGCTGATGCTAAACCTAGTCCTAACCCTAACACTATCCTAGGGTTGATGCTAACCCTAACCCTAACACTATCCTAGGGCTGATGCTAACCCTAACCCTAACCCTAACACTATCCTAGGGCTGATACTAACCCTAACCCTAACACTATCCTAGGCCTGATGCTAACCCTAACCCTAACCCTAACACTATCCTAGGGCTGATGCTAACCCTAACCATAACACTATCCTAGGGCTGATGCTAACCCTAACCCTAACCCTAACACTATTCTAGGCCTGATTCTTACCCTAACCCTATCACTATCCTAGGGCTGATGCTAACCCTAACCCTAACCCTAACACTATCCTAGGCCTGATGCTAACCCTAACCCTAACCCTAACACTATCCTAGGGTTGATACTAACCCTAACACTAACACTATCCTAGGGCTGATGCTAACCCTAACCCTAACCCTAACCCTATCCTAGGGGTGATGCTAACCCTAACCCTAACCCTCAAACTATCCTAGGGTTGATGCTAACCCTAACCCTAACACTATCCTAGGGCTGATGCTAACCCTAACCCTAACCCTAACACTATCCTAGGGCTGATGCTAACCCTAACCCTAACACTATCCTAGGGCTGATGCTTACCCTAACCCAAACCCTAACACTATCCTAGGGCTGATGCTAACCCTAACCGTAACCCTAACACTATCCTAGGGCTGATGCTAACCCTAACCCTAACCCTAACACTATCCTAAGGCTGATGCTAACCCTAACCCTAACACTATCCTAGGGCTGATTCTAACCCTAACCCTAACCCTAACACTATCCTAGGGCTGATGCTAACCCTAACCGTAACCCTAACACTATCCTAGAGCTGATCCTAAACCTAACCCTAACCCTAACCCTAACCCTAACACTATCCTAGGGCTGATGCTAACCCTAACCCTAACTCTAACACTATCTTAGGGCTGAGGCTAACCCTAACCCTAACACTATCTTAAGGCTGATGCTAACACTAACCCTAACCCTAACCCTAACACTATCCTAGGCCTGATGCTAACCCTAACCCTAACCCTAACACTATCCTAGGCCTGATGCTAACCCTAACCCTAACCCTAACACTATCCTAGGGCTGATGCTAACCCTAACCCTAACACTATCCTAGGGCTGATGCTAACCCTAACCCTAACCCTAACACTATCCAGGGCTGATGTTAACCCTAACACTAACACTATCCTAGGCCTGATGCTAACCCCATCCCTAACCCTAACACTCTTCTAGGGCTGATGCTAACCCTAACCCTAACCCTAACACTATCCTAGGGTTGATGCTAACCCTAACCCTAACACTATCCTAGGGCTGATGCTAACCCTAACCCTAACCCTAACACTATCCTAGGGCTGACGCTAACCCTAACCCTAACACTATCCTAGGCCTGATGCTAACCCTAACACTAACCCTAACACTATCCTAGGGCTGATGCTAAACCTAACCCTAGCACTATCCTAGGGCTGATGCTAACCCTAACCCTAACCCTAACACTATCCTAGGGCTGTTGGTAACCCTAACCCTAACAGTATCCTATGGCTGATGCTAACCCTAACCCTAACCCTAACACTATCCTAGGCCTGATGCTAACCCTAACCCTAACCCTAACACTATCCTAGGGTTGATGCTAACCCTAACCCTAACACTATCCTAGGGCTGATGCTAACCCTAACCCTAACCCTAACACTATCCTAGGGCTGATGCTAACCCTAACCCTAACACTATCCTAGGCCTGATGCTAACCCTAACCCTAACCCTAACACTATCCTAGGGCTGATGCTAACCCTAACCCTAACCCTAACACTATCCTAGGGCTGATGCTAACCCTAACCATAACCCTAACACTATCCTAGGGCTGATGCTAACCCTAACCCTAACACTATCCTCGGGCTGATGCTAACCCTAACACTAACACTATCCTAGGCCTGATGCTAACCCTAACCCTAACCCTAACACTATTCTATGGCTGATGCTAACCCTAACCCTAACACTATCCTAGGGCTGATGCTAACCCTAACCCTAACCCTAACACTATCCTAGGGCTGATGTTAACCCTAACCCTAACACTATCCTAGGCCTGATGCTAACCCTATCCCTAACCCTAACACTCTCCTAGGGCTGATGCTAACCCTAATCCTAACCCTAACACTATCCTAGGGTTGATGCTAACCCTAACCCTAACACTATCCTAGGGCTGATGCTAACCCTAACCCTAACCCTAACACTATCCTAGGGCTGATGCTAACCCTAACCCTAACACTATCCTAGGCCTGATGCTAACCCTAACCCTAACCCTAACACTATCCTAGGGCTGATGCTAACCCTAACCCTAACACTATCCTAGGGCTGATGCTAACCCTAACCCTAACCCTAACACTATCCTAGGGCTGATGCTAACCCTAACCCTAACATTATCCTAGGGCTGATGCTAACCCTAACCCTAACCCTAACACTATCCTAGGGCAGATGCTAATCCTAACCCTAACACTATCCTATGCCTGATGCTAACCCTAACCCTAACCCTAACACTATCCTAGGGTTGATGCTAACCCTAACCCTAACACTATCCTAGGGCTGATGCTAACCCTAACCCTAACCCTAACACTATCCTAGGGCTGATGCTAACCCTAACCCTAACACTATCCTAGGGCTGATGCTAACCCTAACCCTAACCCTAACACTATCCTAGGGTTGATGCTAACCCTAACCCTAACACTATCCTAGGGCTGATGCTAACCCTAACCCTAACCCTAACACTATCCTAGGGCTGATGCTAACCCTAACCCTAACACTATCCTAGGCCTGGTGCTAACCCTAACCCTAACCCTAACACTATCCTACACCTGATGCTAACCCCATCCCTAACCCTAACACTCTTCTAGGGCTGATGCTAACCCTAACCCTAACCCTAACACTATCCTAGGGCTGATGCTAACCCTAACCGTAACCCTAACACTATCCTAGAGCTGATCCTAACCCTAACCCTAACACTAACCCTAACCCTAATACTATCCTAGGGCTGATGCTAACCCTAACCCTAACCCTAACACTATCCTAGGGCTGATGCTAACCCTAACACTAACACTATCCTAGGGCTGATGCTAACCCTAACCCTAACCCTAACACTATCCTAGGGCTGATGCTAACCCTAACCCTAACTCTAACACTATCCTAGGGCTGAGGCTAACCCTAACCCTAACACTATCCTACGGCTGATGCTAACCCTAACCCTATCCGTAACACTATCCTAAGGCTGATGCTAACCCTAACACTAACATTATCATAGGCCTGGTGCTAACCCTAACCCTAACCCTAACACTATCCTAGGGCTGATGCTAACCCTAACCCTAATACTATCCTAGGGCTGATGCTAACCCTAACCCTAACCCTAACACTATCCTAGGGCTGATGGTAACACTAACCCTAACAATATCCTAGGCCTGATGATATCCCTAACCCTAAACCTAACACTATCCTAGGGCTCATGCTAACCCTAACCCTAACCCTAACACTATCCTAGGGCTGATTCTAACCGTAACCCTAACACTATCCTAGGCCTGATGCTAACCCTAACACTTACCCTAACACTATCCTAGGGCTGATGCTAACCCTAACCCTAACACTATCCGAGGCCTGGTGCTAACCCTAACCCTAACCCTAACACTATCCTAGGGCTGATGCTAACCCTAACCCTAACAATATCCTAGGGTTGATGCTAACCCTAACCCTAACCCTAACACTGTCCTAGGGCTGATGCTAACCCTAACCCTAACACTATCCTAGGGCTGATCCTAACACTAACCCTAACACTAACCCTAACCCTAATACTATCCTAGGGCTGATGCTAACCCTAACCCTAACACTTACACTATCCTAGGGCTGATGCTAACCCTAACCCTAACCCTAACACTATCCTAGGTCTGATGCTAACCCTAACCCTAACACTATCCTAGGGCTGATGCTAACCCTAACCCTAACCCTAACACTATCCTAGGGCTGATGTTAACCCTAACCCTAACACTATCCTAGGCCTGATGCTAACCCTATCCCTAACCCTAACACTCTCCTAGGGCTGATGCTAACCCTAATCCTAACCCTAACACTATCCTAGGGTTGATGCTAACCCTAACCCTAACACTATCCTAGGGCTGATGCTAACCCTAACCCTAACCCTAACACTATCCTAGGGCTGATGCTAACCCTAACCCTAACACTATCCTAGGCCTGATGCTAACCCTAACCCTAACCCTAACACTATCCTAGGGCTGATGCTAACCCTAACCCTAACACTATCCTGGGGCTGATGCTAACCCTAACCCTAACCCTAACACTATCCTAGGGCTGATGCTAACCCTAACCCTAACCCTAACACTATCCTAGGCCTGATGCTAACCCTAACCCTAACCCTAACACTATCCTAGGGCAGATGCTAATCCTAACCCTAACAGTATCCTAGGGCTGATGCTAACCCTAACCCTAACCCTGACACTATCCTAGGGTTGATGCTAACCCTAACGCTAACACTATCCTAGGGCTGATGCTAACCCTAACACTAACCCTAACACTATCCTAGGGCTGATGCTAACCCTAACCCTAACACTATCCTAGGGCTGATGCTAACCCTAACCCTAACCCTAACACTATCCTAGGGTTGATGCTAACCCTAACCCTAACACTATCCTAGGGCTGATGCTAACCCTAACCCTAACCCTAACACTATCCTAGGGCTGATGCTAACCCTAACCCTAACACTATCCTAGGCCTGGTGCTAACCCTAACCCTAACCCTAACACTATCCTAGGCCTGATGCTAACCCCATTCCTAACCCTAACACTCTTCTAGGGCTGATGCTAACCCTAACCCTAACCCTAACACTATCCTAGGGCTGATGCTAACCCTAACCGTAACCCTAACACTATCCTAGAGCTGATCCTAACCCTAACCCTAACACTAACCCTAACCCTAATACTATCCTAGGGCTAACCCTAACCCTAACTCTAACCCTAACCCTAACCCTAACCCTAACACTATCCTAGGGCTGATGCTAACCCTAATCCTAACTCTAACACTATCCTAGGGCTGAGGCTAACCCTAACCCTAACACTATCCTACGGCTGATGCTAACCCTAACCCTAACCGTAACACTATCCTAAGGCTGATGCTAACCCTAACACTAACATTATCATAGGCCTGGTGCTAACCCTAACCCTAACCCTAACACTATCCTAGGGCTGATGCTAACCCTAACCCTAATACTATCCTAGGGCTGATGCTAACCCTAACCCTAAACCTAACACTATCCTAGGGCTGATGGTAACACTAACCCTAACAATATCCTAGGCCTGATGATATCCCTAACCCTAAACCTAACACTATCCTAGGGTTCATGCTAACCCTAACCCTAACCCTAACACTATCCTAGGGCTGATTCTAACCGTAACCCTAACACTATCCTAGGCCTGATGCTAACCCTAACACTTACCCTAACACTATCCTAGGGCTCATGCTAACCCTAACCCTTACACTATCCTAGGGCTGATGCTAACCCTAAACCTAACCCTAACACTCTCCTAGGGCTGAGGCTAACGCTAACCCTAACACTATCCTAGAGCTAATGCTAACCCTAACCCTAACCCTAACACTATCCTAGGGCTAAGGCTAACCCTAAACCTAACCCTAACACTATCCTAGGGCTGATGCTAACCCTAACCCTAACACTATCCTAGGCCTGGTGCTAACCCTAACCCTAACCCTAACACTATCCTAGGGCTGATGCTAACCCTAACCCTAACAATATCCTAGGGCTGATGCTAACCCTAACCCTAACCCTAACACTATCCTAGGGCTGATGCTAACCCTAACCCTAACACTATCCTAGGGCTGATCCTAACACTAACCCTAACACTAACCCTAACCCTAATACTATCCTAGGGCTGATGCTAACCCTAACCCTAACACTTACACTATCCTAGGGCCGATGCTAACCCTAACCCTAACCCTAACACTATCCTAGGTCTGATGCTAACCCTAACCCTAACACTATCCTAGGGCTGATGCTAACCCTAACCCTAACCCTAACACTATCCTAGGGCTGATGTTAACCCTAACCCTAACACTATCCTAGGCCTGATCCTAACCCTATCCCTAACCCTAACACTATCCTAGGCCTGATGCTAACCCTAAACCTAACCCTAACACTATCCTAGGGCAGATGCTAACCCTAACCCTAACCCTAACACTATCCTAGGCCTGATGCTAACCCTAAACCTAACCCTAACACTATCCTAGGGCAGATGCTAATCCTAACCCTAACAGTATCCTAGGGCTGATGCTAACCCTAACCCTAACCCTAACACTATCCTAGGGCTGATGCTAACCCTAACCCTAACACTATCCTAGGCCTGATGCTAACCCTAACCCTAACCCTAACACTATCCTAGGGCTGATGCTAACCCTAACCCTAACCCTAACACTATCCTAGGGCTGATGCTAACCCTAACCATAACCCTAACACTATCCTAGGGCTGATGCTAACCCTAACCCTAACACTATCCTCGGGCTGATGCTAACCCTAACACTAACACTATCCTAGGCCTGATGCTAACCCTAACCCTAACCCTAACACTATTCTATGGCTGATGCTAACCCTAACCCTAACACTATCCTAGGGCTGATGCTAACCCTAACCCTAACCCTAACACTATCCTAGGGCTGATGTTAACCCTAACCCTAACACTATCCTAGGCCTGATGCTAACCCTATCCCTAACCCTAACACTCTCCTAGGGCTGATGCTAACCCTAATCCTAACCCTAACACTATCCTAGGGTTGATGCTAACCCTAACCCTAACACTATCCTAGGGCTGATGCTAACCCTAACCCTAACCCTAACACTATCCTAGGGCTGATGCTAACCCTAACCCTAACACTATCCTAGGCCTGATGCTAACCCTAACCCTAACCCTAACACTATCCTAGGGCTGATGCTAACCCTAACCCTAACACTATCCTAGGGCTGATGCTAACCCTAACCCTAACCCTAACACTATCCTAGGGCTGATGCTAACCCTAACCCTAACATTATCCTAGGGCTGATGCTAACCCTAACCCTAACCCTAACACTATCCTAGGGCAGATGCTAATCCTAACCCTAACACTATCCTATGCCTGATGCTAACCCTAACCCTAACCCTAACACTATCCTAGGGTTGATGCTAACCCTAACCCTAACACTATCCTAGGGCTGATGCTAACCCTAACCCTAACCCTAACACTATCCTAGGGCTGATGCTAACCCTAACCCTAACACTATCCTAGGGCTGATGCTAACCCTAACCCTAACCCTAACACTATCCTAGGGTTGATGCTAACCCTAACCCTAACACTATCCTAGGGCTGATGCTAACCCTAACCCTAACCCTAACACTATCCTAGGGCTGATGCTAACCCTAACCCTAACACTATCCTAGGCCTGGTGCTAACCCTAACCCTAACCCTAACACTATCCTACACCTGATGCTAACCCCATCCCTAACCCTAACACTCTTCTAGGGCTGATGCTAACCCTAACCCTAACCCTAACACTATCCTAGGGCTGATGCTAACCCTAACCGTAACCCTAACACTATCCTAGAGCTGATCCTAACCCTAACCCTAACACTAACCCTAACCCTAATACTATCCTAGGGCTGATGCTAACCCTAACCCTAACCCTAACACTATCCTAGGGCTGATGCTAACCCTAACACTAACACTATCCTAGGGCTGATGCTAACCCTAACCCTAACCCTAACACTATCCTAGGGCTGATGCTAACCCTAACCCTAACTCTAACACTATCCTAGGGCTGAGGCTAACCCTAACCCTAACACTATCCTACGGCTGATGCTAACCCTAACCCTATCCGTAACACTATCCTAAGGCTGATGCTAACCCTAACACTAACATTATCATAGGCCTGGTGCTAACCCTAACCCTAACCCTAACACTATCCTAGGGCTGATGCTAACCCTAACCCTAATACTATCCTAGGGCTGATGCTAACCCTAACCCTAACCCTAACACTATCCTAGGGCTGATGGTAACACTAACCCTAACAATATCCTAGGCCTGATGATATCCCTAACCCTAAACCTAACACTATCCTAGGGCTCATGCTAACCCTAACCCTAACCCTAACACTATCCTAGGGCTGATTCTAACCGTAACCCTAACACTATCCTAGGCCTGATGCTAACCCTAACACTTACCCTAACACTATCCTAGGGCTGATGCTAACCCTAACCCTAACACTATCCGAGGCCTGGTGCTAACCCTAACCCTAACCCTAACACTATCCTAGGGCTGATGCTAACCCTAACCCTAACAATATCCTAGGGTTGATGCTAACCCTAACCCTAACCCTAACACTGTCCTAGGGCTGATGCTAACCCTAACCCTAACACTATCCTAGGGCTGATCCTAACACTAACCCTAACACTAACCCTAACCCTAATACTATCCTAGGGCTGATGCTAACCCTAACCCTAACACTTACACTATCCTAGGGCTGATGCTAACCCTAACCCTAACCCTAACACTATCCTAGGTCTGATGCTAACCCTAACCCTAACACTATCCTAGGGCTGATGCTAACCCTAACCCTAACCCTAACACTATCCTAGGGCTGATGTTAACCCTAACCCTAACACTATCCTAGGCCTGATGCTAACCCTATCCCTAACCCTAACACTCTCCTAGGGCTGATGCTAACCCTAATCCTAACCCTAACACTATCCTAGGGTTGATGCTAACCCTAACCCTAACACTATCCTAGGGCTGATGCTAACCCTAACCCTAACCCTAACACTATCCTAGGGCTGATGCTAACCCTAACCCTAACACTATCCTAGGCCTGATGCTAACCCTAACCCTAACCCTAACACTATCCTAGGGCTGATGCTAACCCTAACCCTAACACTATCCTGGGGCTGATGCTAACCCTAACCCTAACCCTAACACTATCCTAGGGCTGATGCTAACCCTAACCCTAACCCTAACACTATCCTAGGCCTGATGCTAACCCTAACCCTAACCCTAACACTATCCTAGGGCAGATGCTAATCCTAACCCTAACAGTATCCTAGGGCTGATGCTAACCCTAACCCTAACCCTGACACTATCCTAGGGTTGATGCTAACCCTAACGCTAACACTATCCTAGGGCTGATGCTAACCCTAACACTAACCCTAACACTATCCTAGGGCTGATGCTAACCCTAACCCTAACACTATCCTAGGGCTGATGCTAACCCTAACCCTAACCCTAACACTATCCTAGGGTTGATGCTAACCCTAACCCTAACACTATCCTAGGGCTGATGCTAACCCTAACCCTAACCCTAACACTATCCTAGGGCTGATGCTAACCCTAACCCTAACACTATCCTAGGCCTGGTGCTAACCCTAACCCTAACCCTAACACTATCCTAGGCCTGATGCTAACCCCATTCCTAACCCTAACACTCTTCTAGGGCTGATGCTAACCCTAACCCTAACCCTAACACTATCCTAGGGCTGATGCTAACCCTAACCGTAACCCTAACACTATCCTAGAGCTGATCCTAACCCTAACCCTAACACTAACCCTAACCCTAATACTATCCTAGGGCTAACCCTAACCCTAACTCTAACCCTAACCCTAACCCTAACCCTAACACTATCCTAGGGCTGATGCTAACCCTAATCCTAACTCTAACACTATCCTAGGGCTGAGGCTAACCCTAACCCTAACACTATCCTACGGCTGATGCTAACCCTAACCCTAACCGTAACACTATCCTAAGGCTGATGCTAACCCTAACACTAACATTATCATAGGCCTGGTGCTAACCCTAACCCTAACCCTAACACTATCCTAGGGCTGATGCTAACCCTAACCCTAATACTATCCTAGGGCTGATGCTAACCCTAACCCTAAACCTAACACTATCCTAGGGCTGATGGTAACACTAACCCTAACAATATCCTAGGCCTGATGATATCCCTAACCCTAAACCTAACACTATCCTAGGGTTCATGCTAACCCTAACCCTAACCCTAACACTATCCTAGGGCTGATTCTAACCGTAACCCTAACACTATCCTAGGCCTGATGCTAACCCTAACACTTACCCTAACACTATCCTAGGGCTCATGCTAACCCTAACCCTTACACTATCCTAGGGCTGATGCTAACCCTAAACCTAACCCTAACACTCTCCTAGGGCTGAGGCTAACGCTAACCCTAACACTATCCTAGAGCTAATGCTAACCCTAACCCTAACCCTAACACTATCCTAGGGCTAAGGCTAACCCTAAACCTAACCCTAACACTATCCTAGGGCTGATGCTAACCCTAACCCTAACACTATCCTAGGCCTGGTGCTAACCCTAACCCTAACCCTAACACTATCCTAGGGCTGATGCTAACCCTAACCCTAACAATATCCTAGGGCTGATGCTAACCCTAACCCTAACCCTAACACTATCCTAGGGCTGATGCTAACCCTAACCCTAACACTATCCTAGGGCTGATCCTAACACTAACCCTAACACTAACCCTAACCCTAATACTATCCTAGGGCTGATGCTAACCCTAACCCTAACACTTACACTATCCTAGGGCCGATGCTAACCCTAACCCTAACCCTAACACTATCCTAGGTCTGATGCTAACCCTAACCCTAACACTATCCTAGGGCTGATGCTAACCCTAACCCTAACCCTAACACTATCCTAGGGCTGATGTTAACCCTAACCCTAACACTATCCTAGGCCTGATCCTAACCCTATCCCTAACCCTAACACTATCCTAGGCCTGATGCTAACCCTAAACCTAACCCTAACACTATCCTAGGGCAGATGCTAACCCTAACCCTAACCCTAACACTATCCTAGGCCTGATGCTAACCCTAAACCTAACCCTAACACTATCCTAGGGCAGATGCTAATCCTAACCCTAACAGTATCCTAGGGCTGATGCTAACCCTAACCCTAACCCTGACACTATCCTAGGGTTGATGCTAACCCTAACCCTAACACTATCCTAGGGCTGATGCTAACCCTAACACTAACCCTAACACTATCCTAGGGCTGATGCTAACCCTAACCCTAACAATATCCTGGGGCTGATGCTAACCCTAACCCTAACCCTAACACTATCCTAGGGCTGATGCTAACCCTAACCCTAACCCTAACACTATCCTAGGCCTGATGCTAACCCTAAACCTAACCCTAACACTATCCTAGGGCAGATGCTAATCCTAACACTAACAGTATCCTAGGGCTGATGCTAACCCTAACCCTAACCCTGACACTATCCTAGGGTTGATGCTAACCCTAACCCTAACACTATCCTAGGGCTGATGCTAACCCTAACACTAACCCTAACACTATCCTAGGGCTGATGCTAACCCTAACCCTAACACTATCCTAGGGCTGATGCTAACCCTAACCCTAACCCTAACACTATCCTAGGGTTGATGCTAACCCTAACCCTAACACTATCCTAGGGCTGATGCTAACCCTAACCCTAACCCTAACACTATCCTAGGGCTGATGCTAACCCTAACCCTAACACTATCCTAGGCCTGGTGCTAACCCTAACCGTAACCCTAACACTATCCTAGGCCTGATGCTAACCCCATCCCTAACCCTAACACTCTTCTAGGGCTGATGCTAACCCTAACCCTAACCCTAACACTATCCTAGGGCTGATGCTAACCCTAACCGTAACCCTAACACTATCCTAGAGCTGATCCTAACCCTAACCCTAACACTAACCCTAACCCTAATACTATCCTAGGGCTGATGCTAACCCTAACCCTAACCCTAACAGTATCCTAGGGCTGATGCTAACCCTAACACTAACACTATCCTAGGGCTGATGCTAACCCTAACCCTAACCCTAACACTATCCTAGGGCTGATGCTAACCCTAATCCTAACTCTAACACTATCCTAGGGCTGAGGCTAACCCTAACCCTAACACTATCCTACGGCTGATGCTAACCCTAACCCTAACCGTAACACTATCCTAAGGCTGATGCTAACCCTAACACTAACATTATCATAGGCCTGGTGCTAACCCTAACCCTAACCCTAACACTATCCTAGGGCTGATGCTAACCCTAACCCTAATACTATCCTAGGGCTGATGCTAACCCTAACCCTAACCCTAACACTATCCTAGGGCTGATGGTAACACTAACCCTAACAATATCCTAGGCCTGATGATATCCCTAACCCTAAACCTAACACTATCCTAGGGCTCATGCTAACCCTAACCCTAACCCTAACACTATCCTAGGGCTGATTCTAACCGTAACCCTAACACTATCCTAGGCCTGATGCTAACCCTAACACTTACCCTAACACTATCCTAGGGCTCATGCTAACCCTAACCCTTACACTATCCTAGGGCTGATGCTAACCCTAAACCTAACCCTAACACTCTCCTAGGGCTGAGGCTAACGCTAACCCTAACACTATCCTAGAGCTAATGCTAACCCTAACCCTAACACTATCCTAGGGCTGATGCTAACCCTAACCCTAACACTATCCTAGGGCTGATGCTAACCCTAACCCTAACCCTAACACTATCCTAGGGCTGACGCTAACCCTAACCCTAACACTATCCTAGTCCTGATGCTAACTCTAACCCTAACCCTAACACTATCCTAGTGCTGATGCTAACCCTAACCCTAACACTATCCTAGGGCTGATGCTAACCCTAACCCTAACCCTATCACTATCCTAGGGCTGATGTTAACCCTAAACCTAACACTATCCTAGGCCTGATGCTAAATCTATCCCTAACCCTAACACTCTTCTAGGGCTGATGCTAAACCTAACCCTAACCCTAACCCTATCCTAGGGTTGATGCTAACCCTAACCCTAAAACTATCCTAGGGCTGATGCTAACCCTAACCCTAACCCTAACACTATCCTAGGGCTGATGCTAACCCTAACCCTAACACTATCCTAGGCCTGATGCTAACCCTAACCCTAACCCTAACACTATCCTAGGGCTGATGCTAACCCTAACCCTAACACTATCCTAGGGCTGATGCTAACCCTAACCCTAACCCTAACACTATCCTAGGCCTGATGCTAACCCTAACCCTAACACTATCCTAGGGCTGATGCTAACCCTAAAACTAACCCTAACACTATCCTAGGGCTGATGCTAGCCCTAACCCTAACCCTAACACTATCCTAGGGTTGATGCTAACCCTAACACTAACACTATCCTAGGGCTGATGCTAACCCTAACCCTAACCCTAACACTATCCTAGGGCTGATGCTAACCCTAACACTAACCCTGAAACTATCCTAGGGTTGATGCTAACCCTAACCCTAACACTATACTAGGGCTGATGCTAACCCTAACCCTAACCCTAACACTATCCTAGGGCTGATGCTAACCCTAACCCTAACACTATCCTAGGCCTGATGCTAACCCTAACCCTAACCCTAACACTATCCTAGGGCTGATGCTAACCCTAACCCTAACCCTAACACTATCCTAGGGCTGATGCTAACCCTAACCATAACCCTAACACTATCCTAGGGCTGATGCTAACCCTAACCCTAACCCTAACACTATCCTAGGGCTGATGCTAACCCTAACCCTAACACTATCCTAGGCCTGATGCTAACCCTAACCCTAACCCTAACACTATCCTAGGGCTGATGCTAACCCTAACCCTAACCCTAACACTATCCTAGGGCTGATGCTAACCCTAACCATAACCCTAACACTATCCTAGGGCTGATGCTAACCCTAACCCTAACACTATCCTAGGGCTGATGCTAACCCTAACCCTACCCCTAACACTCTCCTAGGGCTGATGCTAACCCTAACCCTAACACTATCCTAGGGCTGATGCTAACC
This sequence comes from Lemur catta, assembly GCF_020740605.2. Lineage (NCBI taxonomy): Eukaryota > Metazoa > Chordata > Mammalia > Primates > Lemuridae > Lemur > Lemur catta. Next base: position 47,082 of record NW_025423749.1, on the reverse strand, counting down.
CTAACCCTAACCCTAACACTATCCTAGGGCTGATGCTAACCCTAACCCTAACAATATCCTAGGGCTGATGCTAACCCTAACCCTAACCCTAACACTATCCTAGGCCTGATGCTAACCCTAACCCTAACCCTAACACTATTCTATGGCTGATGCTAACCCTAACCCTAACACTATCCTAGGGCTGATGCTAACCCTAACCCTAATCCTAACACTATCCTAGGGCTGATGTTAACCCTAACCCTAACACTATCCTAGGCCTGATGCTAACCCTATCCCTAACCCTAACACTCTCCTAGGGCTGATGCTAACCCTAATCCTAACCCTAACACTATCCTAGGGTTGATGCTAACACTAACCCTAACACTATCCTAGGGCTGATGCTAACCCTAACCCTAACCCTAACACTATCCTAGGGCTGATGTTAACCCTAACCCTAACACTATCCTAGGCCTGATGCTAACCCTAACCCTAACCCTAACACTATCCTAGGGCTGATGCTAACCCTAACCCTAACACTATCCTAGGGCTGATGCTAACCCTAACCCTAACCCTAACACTATCCTAGGGCTGATGCTAACCCTAACCCTAACACTATCCTAGGGCTGATGCTAACCCTAACCCTAACCCTAACACTATCCTAGGCCTGATGCTAACCCTAAACCTAACCCTAACACTATCCTAGGGTAGATGCTAATCCTAACCCTAACAGTATCCTAGGGCTGATGCTAACCCTAACCCTAACCCTGACACTATCCTAGGGTTGATGCTAACCCTAACCCTAACACTATCCTAGGGCTGATGCTAACCCTAACACTAACCCTAACACTATCCTAGGGCTGATGCTAACCCTAACCCTAACACTATCCTAGGGCTGATGCTAACCCTAACCCTAACCCTAACACTATCCTAGGGTTGATGCTAACCCTAACCCTAACACTATCCTAGGGCTGATGCTAACCCTAACCCTAACCCTAACACTATCCTAGGGCTGATGCTAATCCTAACCCTAACACTATCCTAGGCCTGGTGCTAACCCTAACCCTAACCCTAACACTATCCTAGGCCTGATGCTAACCCCATCCCTAACCCTAACACTCTTCTAGGGCTGATGCTAACCCTAACCCTAACCCTAACACTATCCTAGGGCTGATGCTAACCCTAACCGTAACCCTAACACTATCCTAGAGCTGATCCTAACCCTAACCCTAACACTAACCCTAACCCTAATACTATCCTAGGGCTGATGCTAACCCTAACCCTAACCCTAACAGTATCCTAGGGCTGATGCTAACCCTAACACTAACACTATCCTAGGGCTGATGCTAACCCTAACCCTAACCCTAACACTATCCTAGGGCTGATGCTAACCCTAATCCTAACTCTAACACTATCCTAGGGCTGAGGCTAACCCTAACCCTAACACTATCCTACGGCTGATGCTAACCCTAACCCTAACCGTAACACTATCCTAGGGCTGATGCTAACCCTAACCCTAATACTATCCTAGGGCTGATGCTAACCCTAACCCTAACCCTAACACTATCCTAGGGCTGATGCTAACCCTAACCCTAATACTATCCTAGGGCTGATGCTAACCCTAACCCTAACCCTAACACTATCCTAGGGCTGATGGTAACACTAACCCTAACAATATCCTAGGCCTGATGATATCCCTAACCCTAAACCTAACACTATCCTAGGGCTCATGCTAACCCTAACCCTAACCCTAACACTATCCTAGGGCTGATTCTAACCGTAACCCTAACACTATCCTAGGCCTGATGCTAACCCTAACACTTACCCTAACACTATCCTAGGGCTCATGCTAACCCTAACCCTTACACTATCCTAGGGCTGATGCTAACCCTAAACCTAACCCTAACACTCTCCTAGGGCTGAGGCTAACGCTAACCCTAACACTATCCTAGAGCTAATGCTAACCCTAACCCTAACCCTAACACTATCCTAGGGCTGATGCTAACCCTAACCCTAACCCTAACACTATCCTAGGGCTGATGCTAACCCTAACCCTAACACTATCCTAGGCCTGGTGCTAACCCTAACCCTAACCCTAACACTATCCTAGGGCTGATGCTAACCCTAACCCTAACAATATCCTAGGGCTGATGCTAACCCTAACCCTAACCCTAACACTATCCTAGGGCTGATGCTAACCCGAACCCTAACACTATCCTAGGGCTGATCCTAACCCTAACCCTAACACTAACCCTAACCCTAATACTATCCTAGGGCTGATGCTAACCCTAACCCTAACACTTACACTATCCTAGGGCTGATGCTAACCCTAACCCTAACCCTAACACTATCCTAGGTCTGATGCTAACCCTAAACCTAACACTATCCTAGGGCTGATGCTAACCCTAACCCTAACCCTAACACTATCCTAGGGCTGATGCTAACCCTAACCCTAACCCTAACACTATCCTAGGGCTGATGCTAACCCTAACCCTAACGCTAACACTATCCTAGGGCTGATGATAACCCTAACACTAACACTATCCTAGGGTTGATGCTAACCCTAACCCTAACCCTAACACTATCCTAGGGCTGATGCTAACCCTAACCCTAACTCTAACACTATCTTAGGGCTGAGGCTAACCCTAACCCTAACACTATCTTACGGCTTTTGCTAACCCTAACCCTAACCCTAACACTATCCTAGGGCTGACGCTAACCCTAACCCTAACACTTCCTAGGCCTGATGCTAACCCTAACTCTAACACTTACACTATCCTAAGGCTGATGCTAACCCTAACCCTAACACTATTCTAGGGCTGATGCTAACCCTAACCCTAACCCTAACACTATCCTAGGGCTGATGTTAACCCTAACCCTACCACTATCCTAGGCCTGATGCTAACCCTATCCCTAACCCTAACACTCTTCTAGGGCTGATGCTAACCCTAACACTAACCGTAACACTATCCTAGGGTTGATGCTAACCCTAACCCTAACACTATCCTAGGGCTGATCCTAACACTAACCCTAACACTAACCCTAACCCTAACACTATCCTAGGGCTGATGCTAACCCTAACCCTAACCCTAACACTATCCTAGGGTTGATGCTAACCCTAACCCTAACACTATCCTAGGGCTGATGCTAACCCTAACCCTAACCCTAACACTATCCTAGGGCTGATGCTAACCCTAACCATAACCCTAACACTATCCTAGGGCTGATGCTAACCCTAACCCTAACACTATCCTAAGGCTGATGCTAACCCTAACCCTAACCCTAACACTATCCTAGGGCTGATGCTAACCCTAACCCTAACACTATCCTAGGGCTGATGCTAACCCTAACCCTAACCCTAACACTATCCCAGGGCTGACGCTAACCCTAACCCTAACACTATCCTAGTCCTGATGCTAACTCTAAGCCTAAACCTAACACTATCCTAGTGCTGATGCTAACCCTAACCCTAACACTATCCTAGGGCTGATGCTAACCCTAACCCTAACCCTATCACTATCCTAGGGCTGATGTTAACCCTAAACCTAACACTATCCTAGGCCTGATGCTAAATCTATCCCTAACCCTAACACTCTTCTAGGGCTGATGCTAAACCTAACCCTAACCCTAACCCTATCCTAGGGTTGATGCTAACCCTAACCCTAACACTATCCTAGGGCTGATGCTAACCCTAACCCTAACCCTAACACTATCCTAGGGCTGATGCTAACCCTAACCCTAACACTATCCTAGGCCTGATGCTAACCCTAACCCTAACCCTAACACTATCCTAGGGCTGATGCTAACCCTAACCCTAACACTATCCTAGGGCTGATGCTAACCCTAACCCTAACCCTAACACTATCCTAGGCCTGATGCTAACCCTAACCCTAACACTATCCTAGGGCTGATGCTAACCCTAACCCTAACCCTAACACTATCCTAGGGCTGATGCTAGCCCTAACCCTAACCCTAACACTATCCTAGGGTTGATGCTAACCCTAACACTAACACTATCCTAGGGCTGATGCTAACCCTAACCCTAACCCTAACACTATCCTAGGGCTGATGCTAACCCTAACCCTAACCCTGAAACTATCCTAGGGTTGATGCTAACCCTAACCCTAACACTATACTAGGGCTGATGCTAACCCTAACCCTAACCCTAACACTATCCTAGGGCTGATGCTAACCCTAACCCTAACACTATCCTAGGCCTGATGCTAACCCTAACCCTAACCCTAACACTATCCTAGGGCTGATGTTAACCCTAAACCTAACACTATCCTAGGCCTGATGCTAAATCTATCCCTAACCCTAACACTCTTCTAGGGCTGATGCTAAACCTAACCCTAACCCTAACCCTATCCTAGGGTTGATGCTAACCCTAACCCTAACACTATCCTAGGGCTGATGCTAACCCTAACCCTAACCCTAACACTATCCTAGGGCTGATGCTAACCCTAACCCTAACACTATCCTAGGCCTGATGCTAACCCTAACCCTAACCCTAACACTATCCTAGGGCTGATGCTAACCCTAACCCTAACACTATCCTAGGGCTGATGCTAACCCTAACCCTAACCCTAACACTATCCTAGGCCTGATGCTAACCCTAACCCTAACACTATCCTAGGGCTGATGCTAACCCTAACCCTAACCCTAACACTATCCTAGGGCTGATGCTAGCCCTAACCCTAACCCTAACACTATCCTAGGGTTGATGCTAACCCTAACACTAACACTATCCTAGGGCTGATGCTAACCCTAACCCTAACCCTAACACTATCCTAGGGCTGATGCTAACCCTAACCCTAACCCTGAAACTATCCTAGGGTTGATGCTAACCCTAACCCTAACACTATACTAGGGCTGATGCTAACCCTAACCCTAACCCTAACACTATCCTAGGGCTGATGCTAACCCTAACCCTAACACTATCCTAGGCCTGATGCTAACCCTAACCCTAACCCTAACACTATCCTAGGGCTGATGCTAACCCTAACCCTAACCCTAACACTATCCTAGGGCTGATGCTAACCCTAACCATAACCCTAACACTATCCTAGGGCTGATGCTAACCCTAACCCTAACCCTAACACTATCCTAGGGCTGATGCTAACCCTAACCCTAACACTATCCTAGGCCTGATGCTAACCCTAACCCTAACCCTAACACTATCCTAGGGCTGATGCTAACCCTAACCCTAACCCTAACACTATCCTAGGGCTGATGCTAACCCTAACCATAACCCTAACACTATCCTAGGGCTGATGCTAACCCTAACCCTAACACTATCCTAGGGCTGATGCTAACCCTAACCCTACCCCTAACACTCTCCTAGGGCTGATGCTAACCCTAACCCTAACACTATCCTAGGGCTGATGCTAACCCTAACCCTAACCCTAACACTATCCTAGGGCTGATGCTAACCCTAACCCTAACAATATCCTAGGGCTGATGCTAACCCTAACCCTAACCCTAACACTATCCTAGGCCTGATGCTAACCCTAACCCTAACCCTAACACTATCCTAGGGCTGATGCTAACCCTAACCCTAACACTATCCTAGGCCTGGTGCTAACCCTAACCCTAACCCTAACACTATCCTAGGGCTGATGCTAACCCTAACCCTAACAATATCCTAGGGCTGATGCTAACCCTAACCCTAACCCTAACACTATCCTAGGGCTGATGCTAACCCGAACCCTAACACTATCCTAGGGCTGATCCTAACCCTAACCCTAACACTAACCCTAACCCTAATACTATCCTAGGGCTGATGCTAACCCTAACCCTAACACTTACACTATCCTAGGGCTGATGCTAACCCTAACCCTAACCCTAACACTATCCTAGGTCTGATGCTAACCCTAAACCTAACACTATCCTAGGGCTGATGCTAACACTAACCCTAACCCTAACACTATCCTAGGGCTGATGCTAACCCTAACCCTAACCCTAACACTATCCTAGGGCTGATGCTAACCCTAACCCTAACGCTAACACTATCCTAGGGCTGATGATAACCCTAACACTAACACTATCCTAGCGTTGATGCTAACCCTAACCCTAACCCTAACACTATCCTAGGGCTGATGCTAACCCTAACCCTAACTCTAACACTATCTTAGGGCTGAGGCTAACCCTAACCCTAACACTATCTTACGGCTTTTGCTAACCCTAACCCTAACCCTAACACTATCCTAGGGCTGACGCTAACCCTAACCCTAACACTTCCTAGGCCTGATGCTAACCCTAACTCTAACACTTACACTATCCTAAGGCTGATGCTAACCCTAACCCTAACACTATTCTAGGGCTGATGCTAACCCTAACCCTAACCCTAACACTATCCTAGGGCTGATGTTAACCCTAACCCTACCACTATCCTAGGCCTGATGCTAACCCTATCCCTAACCCTAACACTCTTCTAGGGCTGATGCTAACCCTAACACTAACCGTAACACTATCCTAGGGTTGATGCTAACCCTAACACTAACACTATCCTAGGGCTGATCCTAACACTAACCCTAACACTAACCCTAACCCTAACACTATCCTAGGGCTGATGCTAACCCTAACCCTAACCCTAACACTATCCTAGGGTTGATGCTAACCCTAACCCTAACACTATCCTAGGGCTGATGCTAACCCTAACCCTAACCCTAACACTATCCTAGGGCTGATGCTAACCCTAACCATAACCCTAACACTATCCTAGGGCTGATGCTAACCCTAACCCTAACACTATCCTAAGGCTGATGCTAACCCTAACCCTAACCCTAACACTATCCTAGGGCTGATGCTAACCCTAACCCTAACACTATCCTAGGGCTGATGCTAACCCTAACCCTAACCCTAACACTATCCCAGGGCTGACGCTAACCCTAACCCTAACACTATCCTAGTCCTGATGCTAACTCTAACCCTAACCCTAACACTATCCTAGTGCTGATGCTAACCCTAACCCTAACACTATCCTAGGGCTGATGCTAACCCTAACCCTAACCCTATCACTATCCTAGGGCTGATGTTAACCCTAAACCTAACACTATCCTAGGCCTGATGCTAAATCTATCCCTAACCCTAACACTCTTCTAGGGCTGATGCTAAACCTAACCCTAACCCTAACCCTATCCTAGGGTTGATGCTAACCCTAACCCTAACACTATCCTAGGGCTGATGCTAACCCTAACCCTAACCCTAACACTATCCTAGGGCTGATGCTAACCCTAACCCTAACACTATCCTAGGCCTGATGCTAACCCTAACCCTAACCCTAACACTATCCTAGGGCTGATGCTAACCCTAACCCTAACACTATCCTAGGGCTGATGCTAACCCTAACCCTAACCCTAACACTATCCTAGGCCTGATGCTAACCCTAACCCTAACACTATCCTAGGGCTGATGCTAACCCTAACCCTAACCGTAACACTATCCTAGGGCTAATGCTAGCCCTAACCCTAACCCTAACACTATCCTAGGGTTGATGCTAACCCTAACACTAACACTATCCTAGGGCTGATGCTAACCCTAACCCTAACCCTAACACTATCCTAGGGCTGATGCTAACCCTAACCCTAACCCTGAAACTATCCTAGGGTTGATGCTAACCCTAACCCTAACACTATACTAGGGCTGATGCTAACCCTAACCCTAACCCTAACACTATCCTAGGGCTGATGCTAACCCTAACCCTAACACTATCCTAGGCCTGATGCTAACCCTAACCCTAACCCTAACACTATCCTAGGGCTGATGCTAACCCTAACCCTAACCCTAACACTATCCTAGGGCTGATGCTAACCCTAACCATAACCCTAACACTATCCTAGGGCTGATGCTAACCCTAACCCTAACCCTAACACTATCCTAGGGCTGATGCTAACCCTAACCCTAACACTATCCTAGGCCTGATGCTAACCCTAACCCTAACCCTAACACTATCCTAGGGCTGATGCTAACCCTAACCCTAACCCTAACACTATCCTAGGGCTGATGCTAACCCTAACCATAACCCTAACACTATCCTAGGGCTGATGCTAACCCTAACCCTAACACTATCCTAGGGCTGATGCTAACCCTAACCCTACCCCTAACACTCTCCTAGGGCTGATGCTAACCCTAACCCTAACACTATCCTAGGGCTGATGCTAACCCTAAACCTAACCCTAACACTATCCTAGGGCTGATGCTAACCCTAACCCTAACAATATCCTAGGGCTGATGCTAACCCTAACCCTAACCCTAACACTATCCTAGGGCTGATGCTAACCCTAACCCTAACCCTAACACTATTCTATGGCTGATGCTAACCCTAACCCTAACACTATCCTAGGGCTGATGCTAACCCTAACCCTAACCCTAACACTATCCTAGGGCTGATGTTAACCCTAACCCTAACACTATCCTAGGCCTGATGCTAACCCTATCCCTAACCCTAACACTCTCCTAGGGCTGATGCTAACCCTAATCCTAACCCTAACACTATCCTAGGGTTGATGCTAACACTAACCCTAACACTATCCTAGGGCTGATGCTAACCCTAACCCTAACCCTAACACTATCCTAGGGCTGATGCTAACCCTAACCCTAACACTATCCTAGGCCTGATGCTAACCCTAACCCTAACCCTAACACTATCCTAGGGCTTATGCTAACCCTAAGCCTAACACTATCCTAGGGCTGATGCTAACCCTAACCCTAACCCTAACACTATCCTAGGGCTGATGCTAACCCTAACCCTAACACTATCCTAGGCCTGATGCTAACCCTAACCCTAACACTAACACTATCCTAGGCCTGATGCTAACCCTAACCCTAACCCTAACACTATCCTAGGGCAGATGCTAATCCTAACCCTAACACTATCCTAGGGCTGATGCTAACCCTAACCCTAACCCTAACACTATCCTAGGGTTGATGCTAACCCTAACCCTAACACTATCCTAGGGCTGATGCTAACCCTAACCCTAACCCTAACACTATCCTAGGGCTGATCCTAACCCTAACCCTAACACTATCCTAGGGCTGATGCTAACCCTAACCCTAACCCTAACACTATCCTAGGGTTGATGCTAACCCTAACACTAACACTATCCTAGGGCTGATGCTAACCCTAACCCTAACCCTAACACTATCCTAGGGCTGATGCTAACCCTAACCCTAACACTATCCTAGGCCTGGTGCTAACCCTAACCCTAACCCTAACACTATCCTAGGCCTGATGCTAACCCCATCCCTAACCCTAACACTCTTCTAGGGCTGATGCTAACCCTAACCCTAACCCTAACACTATCCTAGGGCTGATGCTAACCCTAACCGTAACCCTAACACTATCCTAGAGCTGATCCTAACCCTAACCCTAACACTAACCCTAACCCTAATACTATCCTAGGGCTGATGCTAACCCTAACCCTAACCCTAACACTATCCTAGGGCTGATGCTTACCCTAACACTAACACTATCCTAGGGCTGATGCTAACCCTAACCCTAACCCTAACACTATCCTAGGGCTGATGCTAACCCTAACCCTAACACTATCCTAGCCCTGATGCTAACCCTAACCCTAACACTAACACTATCCTAGGCCTGATGCTAACCCTAACCCTAACCCTAACACTATCCTAGGGCAGATGCTAATCCTAACCCTAACACTATCCTAGGGCTGATGCTAACCCTAACCCTAACCCTAACACTATCCTAGGGCTGATGGTAACACTAACCCTAACAATATCCTAGGCCTGATGATATCCCTAACCCTAAACCTAACACTATCCTAGGGCTCATGCTAACCCTAACCCTAACCCTAACACTATCCTAGGGCTGATTCTAACCGTAACCCTAACACTATCCTAGGCCTGATGCTAACCCTAACACTTACCCTAACACTATCCTAGGGCTCATGCTAACCCTAACACTTACACTATCCTAGGGCTGATGCTAACCCTAAACCTAACCATAACACTCTCCTAGGGCTGAGGCTAACGCTAACCCTAACACTATCCTAGGGCTGATGCTAACCCTAACCCTAACCCTAACACTATCCTAGGGCTGATGCTAACCCTAACCCTAACACTATCCTAGGCCTGATGCTAACCCTAACCCTAACCCTAACACTATCCTAGGGTTGATGCTAACCCTAACCCTAACACTATCCTAGGGCTGATGCTAACCCTAACCCTAAACCTAACACTATCCAGGGCTGATGTTAACCCTAACCCTAACACTATCCTAGGCCTGATGCTAACCCTAACCCTAACCCTAACACTATCCTAGGGCTGATGCTAACCCTAACCCTAACACTATCCTAGAGCTGATGCTAACCCTAACCCTAACTCTAACACTATCTTAGGGCTGAGGCTAACCCTAACCCTAACACTATCTTAAGGCTGATGCTAACACTAACCCTAACCCTAACCCTAACACTATCCTAGGGCTGACGCTAACCCTAACCCTAACACTATCCTAGGCCTGATGCTAACCCTAACCCTAACCCTAACACTATCCTAGGGCTGATGCTAACCCTAACCCTAACACTATCCTAGGGCTGATGCTAACCCTAACCCTAACCCTAACACTATCCAGGGCTGATGTTAACCCTAACCCTAACACTATCCTAGGTCTGATGCTAACCCCATCCCTAACCCTAACACTCTTCTAGGGCTGATGCTAACCCTAACTCTAACCCTAACACTATCCTAGGGTTGATGCTAACCCTAACCCTAACACTATCCCAGGGCTGACGCTAACCCTAACCCTAACCCTAACACTATCCTAGGGCTGATGCTAACCCTAACCCTAACACTATCCTAGGCCTCATGCTAACCCTAACACTAACCCTAACACTATCCTAGGGCTGATGCTAACCCTAACCCTAACACTATCCTAGGGCTGATGCTAACCCTAACCCTAACCCTAACACTATCCTAGGGCTGTTGGTAACCCTAACCCTAACACTATCCTAGGGCTCATGCTAACCCTAACCCTAACCCTAACACTATCCTAGGCCTGATGCTAACCCTAACCCTAACCCTAACACTATCCTAGGGTTGATGCTAACCCTAACCCTAACACTATCCTAGGGCTGATGCTAACCCTAACCCTAACCCTAACACTATCCTAGGGCTGATGCTAACCCTAACCCTAACACTATCCTAGGCCTGATGCTAACCCTAACCCTAACCCTAACACTATCCTAGGGCTGTTGGTAACCCTAACCCTAACACTATCCTAGGGCTGATGCTAACCCTAACCCTAACCCTAACACTATCCTAGGCCTGATGCTAACCCTAACCCTAACCCTAACACTATCCTAGGGTTGATGCTAACCCTAACCCTAACACTATCCTAGGGCTGATGCTAACCCTAACCCTAACCCTAACACTATCCTAGGGCTGATGCTAACCATAACCCTAACACTATCCTAGGCCTGATGCTAACCCTAACCCTAACCCTAACACTATCCTAGGGCTGATGCTAACCCTAACCATAACCCTAACACTATCCTAGGGCTGATGCTAACCCTAACCCTAACACTATCCTGGGGCTGATGCTAACCCTAACCCTAACCCTAACACTATCCTAGGGTTGATGCTAACCCTAACCCTAACACTATCCTAGGGCTGATGCTAACCCTAACCCTAACCCTAACACTATCCTACGGCTGATGCTAACCCTAACCCTAACCGTAACACTATCCTAAGGCTGATGCTAACCCTAACACTAACATTATCATAGGCCTGGTGCTAACCCTAACCCTAACCCTAACACTATCCTAGGGCTGATACTAACCCTAACCCTAATACTATCCTAGGGCTGATGCTAACCCTAACCCTAACCCTAACACTATCCTAGGGCTGATGGTAACACTAACCCTAACAATATCCTAGGCCTGATGATATCCCTAACCCTAAACCTAACACTATCCTAGGGCTCATGCTAACCCTAACCCTAACCCTAACACTATCCTAGGGCTGATTCTAACCGTAACCCTAACACTATCCTAGGCCTGATGCTAACCCTAACTCTAACACTTACACTATCCTAAGGCTGATGCTAACCCTAACCCTAACACTATTCTAGGGCTGATGCTAACCCTAACCCTAACCCTAACACTATCCTAGGGCTGATGTTAACCCTAACCCTACCACTATCCTAGGCCTGATGCTAACCCTATCCCTAACCCTAACACTCTTCTAGGGCTGATGCTAACCCTAACACTAACCGTAACACTATCCTAGGGTTGATGCTAACCCTAACCCTAACACTATCCTAGGGCTGATCCTAACACTAACCCTAACACTAACCCTAACCCTAACACTATCCTAGGGCTGATGCTAACCCTAACCCTAACCCTAACACTATCCTAGGGTTGATGCTAACCCTAACCCTAACACTATCCTAGTGCTGATGCTAACCCTAACCCTAACACTATCCTAGGGCTGATGCTAACCCTAACCCTAACCCTATCACTATCCTAGGGCTGATGTTAACCCTAAACCTAACACTATCCTAGGCCTGATGCTAAATCTATCCCTAACCCTAACACTCTTCTAGGGCTGATGCTAAACCTAACCCTAACCCTAACCCTATCCTAGGGTTGATGCTAACCCTAACCCTAACACTATCCTAGGGCTGATGCTAACCCTAACCCTAACCCTAACACTATCCTAGGGCTGATGCTAACCCTAACCCTAACACTATCCTAGGCCTGATGCTAACCCTAACCCTAACCCTAACACTATCCTAGGGCTGATGCTAACCCTAACCCTAACACTATCCTAGGGCTGATGCTAACCCTAACCCTAACCCTAACACTATCCTAGGCCTGATGCTAACCCTAACCCTAACACTATCCTAGGGCTGATGCTAACCCTAACCCTAACCCTAACACTATCCTAGGGCTGATGCTAGCCCTAACCCTAACCCTAACACTATCCTAGGGTTGATGCTAACCCTAACACTAACACTATCCTAGGGCTGATGCTAACCCTAACCCTAACCCTAACACTATCCTAGGGCTGATGCTAACCCTAACCCTAACCCTGAAACTATCCTAGGGTTGATGCTAACCCTAACCCTAACACTATACTAGGGCTGATGCTAACCCTAACCCTAACCCTAACACTATCCTAGGGCTGATGCTAACCCTAACCCTAACACTATCCTAGGCCTGATGCTAACCCTAACCCTAACCCTAACACTATCCTAGGGCTGATGCTAACCCTAACCCTAACCCTAACACTATCCTAGGGCTGATGCTAACCCTAACCCTAACCCTAACACTATCCTAGGGCTGATGCTAACCCTAACCCTAACACTATCCTAGGCTTGATGCTAACCCTAACCCTAACCCTAACACTATCCTAGGGCTGATGCTAACCCTAACCCTAACCCTAACACTATCCTAGGGCTGATGCTAACCCTAACCATAACCCTAACACTATCCTAGGGCTGATGCTAACCCTAACCCTAACACTATCCTAGGGCTGATGCTAACCCTAACCCTACCCCTAACACTCTCCTAGGGCTGATGCTAACCCTAACCCTAACACTATCCTAGGGCTGATGCTAACCCTAACCCTAACCCTAACACTATCCTAGGGCTGATGCTAACCCTAACCCTAACAATATCCTAGGGCTGATGCTAACCCTAACCCTAACCCTAACACTATCCTAGGCCTGATGCTAACCCTAACCCTAACCCTAACACTATTCTATGGCTGATGCTAACCCTAACCCTAACACTATCCTAGGGCTGATGCTAACCCTAACCCTAACCCTAACACTATCCTAGGGCTGATGTTAACCCTAACCCTAACACTATCCTAGGCCTGATGCTAACCCTATCCCTAACCCTAACACTCTCCTAGGGCTGATGCTAACCCTAATCCTAACCCTAACACTATCCTAGGGTTGATGCTAACACTAACCCTAACACTATCCTAGGGCTGATGCTAACCCTAACCCTAACCCTAACACTATCCTAGGGCTGATGCTAACCCTAACCCTAACACTATCCTAGGCCTGATGCTAACCCTAACCCTAACCCTAACACTATCCTAGGGCTGATGCTAACCCTAACCCTAACACTATCCTAGGGCTGATGCTAACCCTAACCCTAACCCTAACACTATCCTAGGGCTGATGCTAACCCTAACCCTAACACTATCCTAGGCCTGATGCTAACCCTAACCCTAACACTAACACTATCCTAGGCCTGATGCTAACCCTAACCCTAACCCTAACACTATCCTAGGGCTGATGCTAACCATAACCCTAACACTATCCTAGGCCTGATGCTAACCCTAACCCTAACCCTAACACTATCCTAGGGCTGATGCTAACCCTAACCATAACCCTAACACTATCCTAGGGCTGATGCTAACCCTAACCCTAACACTATCCTGGGGCTGATGCTAACCCTAACCCTAACCCTAACACTATCCTAGGGTTGATGCTAACCCTAACCCTAACACTATCCTAGGGCTGATGCTAACCCTAACCCTAACCCTAACACTATCCTACGGCTGATGCTAACCCTAACCCTAACCGTAACACTATCCTAAGGCTGATGCTAACCCTAACACTAACATTATCATAGGCCTGGTGCTAACCCTAACCCTAACCCTAACACTATCCTAGGGCTGATACTAACCCTAACCCTAATACTATCCTAGGGCTGATGCTAACCCTAACCCTAACCCTAACACTATCCTAGGGCTGATGGTAACACTAACCCTAACAATATCCTAGGCCTGATGATATCCCTAACCCTAAACCTAACACTATCCTAGGGCTCATGCTAACCCTAACCCTAACCCTAACACTATCCTAGGGCTGATTCTAACCGTAACCCTAACACTATCCTAGGCCTGATGCTAACCCTAACTCTAACACTTACACTATCCTAAGGCTGATGCTAACCCTAACCCTAATACTATTCTAGGGCTGATGCTAACCCTAACCCTAACCCTAACACTATCCTAGGGCTGATGTTAACCCTAACCCTACCACTATCCTAGGCCTGATGCTAACCCTATCCCTAACCCTAACACTCTTCTAGGGCTGATGCTAACCCTAACACTAACCGTAACACTATCCTAGGGTTGATGCTAACCCTAACCCTAACACTATCCTAGGGCTGATCCTAACACTAACCCTAACACTAACCCTAACCCTAACACTATCCTAGGGCTGATGCTAACCCTAACCCTAACCCTAACACTATCCTAGGGTTGATGCTAACCCTAACCCTAACACTATCCTAGGGCTGATGCTAACCCTAACCCTAACCCTAACACTATCCTAAGGCTGATGCTAACCCTAACCATAACCCTAACACTATCCTAGGGCTGATGCTAACCCTAACCCTAACACTATCCTAGGGCTGATGCTAACCCTAACCCTAACCCTAACACTATCCTAGGGCTGACGCTAACCCTAACCCTAACACTATCCTAGTCCTGATGCTAACTCTAACCCTAACCCTAACACTATCCTAGTGCTGATGCTAACCCTAACCCTAACACTATCCTAGGGCTGATGCTAACCCTAACCCTAACCCTATCACTATCCTAGGGCTGATGTTAACCCTAAACCTAACACTATCCTAGGCCTGATGCTAAATCTATCCCTAACCCTAACACTCTTCTAGGGCTGATGCTAAACCTAACCCTAACCCTAACCCTATCCTAGGGTTGATGCTAACCCTAACCCTAACACTATCCTAGGGCTGATGCTAACCCTAACCCTAACCCTAACACTATCCTAGGGCTGATGCTAACCCTAACCCTAACACTATCCTAGGCCTGATGCTAACCCTAACCCTAACCCTAACACTATCCTAGGGCTGATGCTAACCCTAACCCTAACACTATCCTAGGGCTGATGCTAACCCTAACCCTAACCCTAACACTATCCTAGGCCTGATGCTAACCCTAACCCTAACACTATCCTAGGGCTGATGCTAACCCTAACCCTAACCCTAACACTATCCTAGGGCTGATGCTAGCCCTAACCCTAACCCTAACACTATCCTAGGGTTGATGCTAACCCTAACACTAACACTATCCTAGGGCTGATGCTAACCCTAACCCTAACCCTAACACTATCCTAGGGCTGATGCTAACCCTAACCCTAACCCTGAAACTATCCTAGGGTTGATGCTAACCCTAACCCTAACACTATACTAGGGCTGATGCTAACCCTAACCCTAACCCTAACACTATCCTAGGGCTGATGCTAACCCTAACCCTAACACTATCCTAGGCCTGATGCTAACCCTAACCCTAACCCTAACACTATCCTAGGGCTGATGCTAACCCTAACCCTAACCCTAACACTATCCTAGGGCTGATGCTAACCCTAACCCTAACCCTAACACTATCCTAGGGCTGATGCTAACCCTAACCCTAACACTATCCTAGGCTTGATGCTAACCCTAACCCTAACCCTAACACTATCCTAGGGCTGATGCTAACCCTAACCCTAACCCTAACACTATCCTAGGGCTGATGCTAACCCTAACCATAACCCTAACACTATCCTAGGGCTGATGCTAACCCTAACCCTAACACTATCCTAGGGCTGATGCTAACCCTAACCCTACCCCTAACACTCTCCTAGGGCTGATGCTAACCCTAACCCTAACACTATCCTAGGGCTGATGCTAACCCTAACCCTAACCCTAACACTATCCTAGGGCTGATGCTAACCCTAACCCTAACAATATCCTAGGGCTGATGCTAACCCTAACCCTAACCCTAACACTATCCTAGGCCTGATGCTAACCCTAACCCTAACCCTAACACTATTCTATGGCTGATGCTAACCCTAACCCTAACACTATCCTAGGGCTGATGCTAACCCTAACCCTAACCCTAACACTATCCTAGGGCTGATGTTAACCCTAACCCTAACACTATCCTAGGCCTGATGCTAACCCTATCCCTAACCCTAACACTCTCCTAGGGCTGATGCTAACCCTAATCCTAACCCTAACACTATCCTAGGGTTGATGCTAACACTAACCCTAACACTATCCTAGGGCTGATGCTAACCCTAACCCTAACCCTAACACTATCCTAGGGCTGATGCTAACCCTAACCCTAACACTATCCTAGGCCTGATGCTAACCCTAACCCTAACCCTAACACTATCCTAGGGCTGATGCTAACCCTAACCCTAACACTATCCTAGGGCTGATGCTAACCCTAACCCTAACCCTAACACTATCCTAGGGCTGATGCTAACCCTAACCCTAACACTATCCTAGGCCTGATGCTAACCCTAACCCTAACACTAACACTATCCTAGGCCTGATGCTAACCCTAACCCTAACCCTAACACTATCCTAGGGCAGATGCTAATCCTAACCCTAACACTATCCTAGGGCTGATGCTAACCCTAACCCTAACCCTAACACTATCCTAGGGTTGATGCTAACCCTAACCCTAACACTATCCTAGGGCTGATGCTAACCCTAACCCTAACCCTAACACTATCCTAGGGCTGATGCTAACCCTAACCCTAACGCTATCCTAGGGCTGATGCTAACCCTAACCCTAACCCTAACACTATCCTAGGGTTGATGCTAACCCTAACACTAACACTATCCTAGGGCTGATGCTAACCCTAACCCTAACCCTAACACTATCCTAGGGCTGATGCTAACCCTAACCCTAACACTATCCTAGGCCTGGTGCTAACCCTAACCCTAACCCTAACACTATCCTAGGCCTGATGCTAACCCCATCCCTAACCCTAACACTCTTCTAGGGCTGATGCTAACCCTAACCCTAACCCTAACACTATCCTAGGGCTGATGTTAACCCTAACCGTAACCCTAACACTATCCTAGAGCTGATCCTAACCCTAACCATAACACTAACCCTAACCCTAATACTATCCTAGGGCTGATGCTAACCCTAACCCTAACCCTAACACTATCCTAGGGCTGATGCTTACCCTAACACTAACACTATCCTAGGGCTGATGCTAACCCTAACCCTAACCCTAACACTATCCTAGGGCTGATGGTAACCCTAACCCTAACTCTAACACTATCCTAGAGCTGAGGCTAACACTAACCCTAACACTATCCTACGGCTGATGCTAACCCTAACCCTAACCGTAACACTATCCTAAGGCTGATGCTAACCCTAACACAAACATTATCATAGGCCTGGTGCTAACCCTAACCCTAACCCTAACACTATCCTAGGGCTGATGCTAACCCTAACCCTAATACTATCCTAGGGCTGATGCTAACCCTAACCCTAACCCTAACACTATCCTAGGCCTGATGGTAACACTAACCCTAACAATATCCTAGGCCTGATGATATCCCTAACCCTAAACCTAACACTATCCTAGGGCTCATGCTAACCCTAACCCTAACCCTAACACTATCCTAGGGCTGATTCTAACCGTAACCCTAACACTATCCTAGGCCTGATGCTAACCCTAACACTTACCCTAACACTATCCTAGGGCTCATGCTAACCCTAACCCTTACACTATCCTAGGGCTGATGCTAACCCTAAACCTAACCATAACACTCTCCTAGGGCTGAGGCTAACGCTAACCCTAACACTATCCTAGGGCTGATGCTAACCCTAACCCTAACCCTAACACTATCCTAGGGCTGATGCTAACCCTAACCCTAACACTATCCTAGGCCTGATGCTAACCCTAACCCTAACCCTAACACTATCCTAGGGTTGATGCTAACCCTAACCCTAACACTATCCTAGGGCTGATGCTAACCCTAACCCTAAACCTAACACTATCCAGGGCTGATGTTAACCCTAACCCTAACACTATCCTAGGCCTGATGCTAACCCTAACCCTAACCCTAACACTATCCTAGGGCTGATGCTAACCCTAACCCTAACACTATCCTAGAGCTGATGCTAACCCTAACCCTAACTCTAACACTATCTTAGGGCTGAGGCTAACCCTAACCCTAACACTATCTTAAGGCTGATGCTAACACTAACCCTAACCCTAACCCTAACACTATCCTAGGGCTGACGCTAACCCTAACCCTAACACTATCCTAGGCCTGATGCTAACCCTAACCCTAACCCTAACACTATCCTAGGGCTGATGCTAACCCTAACCCTAACACTATCCTAGGGCTGATGCTAACCCTAACCCTAACCCTAACACTATCCAGGGCTGATGTTAACCCTAACCCTAACACTATCCTAGGTCTGATGCTAACCCCATCCCTAACCCTAACACTCTTCTAGGGCTGATGCTAACCCTAACCCTAACCCTAACACTATCCTAGGGTTGATGCTAACCCTAACCCTAACACTATCCCAGGGCTGACGCTAACCCTAACCCTAACCCTAACACTATCCTAGGGCTGATGCTAACCCTAACCCTAACACTATCCTAGGCCTCATGCTAACCCTAACACTAACCCTAACACTATCCTAGGGCTGATGCTAACCCTAACCCTAACCCTAACACTATCCTAGGGCTGATGCTAACCCTAACCCTAACCCTAACACTATCCTAGGGCTGATGCTAACCCTAACCCTAACACTATCCTAGGCCTGATGCTAACCCTAACCCTAACCCTAACACTATCCTAGGGCTGTTGGTAACCCTAACCCTAACACTATCCTAGGGCTGATGCTAACCCTAACCCTAACCCTAACACTATCCTAGGCCTGATGCTAACCCTAACCCTAACCCTAACACTATCCTAGGGTTGATGCTAACCCTAACCCTAACACTATCCTAGGGCTGATGCTAACCCTAACCCTAACCCTAACACTATCCTAGGGCTGATGCTAACCATAACCCTAACACTATCCTAGGCCTGATGCTAACCCTAACCCTAACCCTAACACTATCCTAGGGCTGATGCTAACCCTAACCATAACCCTAACACTATCCTAGGGCTGATGCTAACCCTAACCCTAACACTATCCTAGGGCTGATGCTAACCCTAACCCTAACCCTAACACTATCCTAGGGTTGATGCTAACCCTAACCCTAACACTATCCTAGGGCTGATGCTAACCCTAACCCTAACCCTAACACTATCCTACGGCTGATGCTAACCCTAACCCTAACCGTAACACTATCCTAAGGCTGATGCTAACCCTAACACTAACATTATCATAGGCCTGGTGCTAACCCTAACCCTAACCCTAACACTATCCTAGGGCTGATGCTAACCCTAACCCTAATACTATCCTAGGGCTGATGCTAACCCTAACCCTAACCCTAACACTATCCTAGGGCTGATGGTAACACTAACCCTAACAATATCCTAGGCCTGATGATATCCCTAACCCTAAACCTAACACTATCCTAGGGCTCATGCTAACCCTAACCCTAACCCTAACACTATCCTAGGGCTGATTCTAACCGTAACCCTAACACTATCCTAGGCCTGATGCTAACCCTAACACTTACCCTAACACTATCCTAGGGCTCATGCTAACCCTAACCCTTACACTATCCTAGGGCTGATGCTAACCCTAAACCTAACCCTAACACTCTCCTAGGGCTGAGGCTAACGCTAACCCTAACACTATCCTAGAGCTAATGCTAACCCTAACCCTAACCCTAACACTATCCTAGGGCTGATGCTAACCCTAACCCTAACCCTAACACTATCCTAGGGCTGATGCTAACCCTAACCCTAACACTATCCTAGGCCTGGTGCTAACCCTAACCCTAACCCTAACACTATCCTAGGGCTGATGCTAACCCTAACCCTAACAATATCCTAGGGCTGATGCTAACCCTAACCCTAACCCTAACACTATCCTAGGGCTGATGCTAACCCTAACCCTAACCCTAACACTATCCTAGGGCTTATGCTAACCCTAACCCTAACGCTAACACTATCCTAGGGCTGATGATAACCCTAACACTAACACTATCCTAGGGTTGATGCTAACCCTAACCCTAACCCTAACACTATCCTAGGGCTGATGCTAACCCTAACCCTAACTCTAGCACTATCTTAGGGCTGAGGCTAACCCTAACCCTAACACTATCTTACGGCTTTTGCTAACCCTAACCCTAACCCTAACACTATCCTAGGCCTGATGCTAACCCTAACTCTAACCCTAACACTATCCTAAGGCTGATGCTAACCCTAACCCTAACACTATTCTAGGGCTGATGCTAACCCTAACCCTAACCCTAACACTATCCTAGGGCTGATGTTAACCCTAACCCTACCACTATCCTAGGCCTGATGCTAACCCTATCCCTAACCCTAACACTCTTCTAGGGCTGATGCTAACCCTAACCCTAACCGTAACACTATCCTAGGGTTGATGCTAACCCTAACCCTAACACTATCCTAGGGCTGATGCTAACCCTAACCCTAACCCTAACACTATCCTAGGGCTGATGCCAACCCTAACACTAACACTATCCTAGGCCTGATGATAACCCTAAACCTAACCCTAACACTATCCTAGGGCTGATGCTAACCCTAACCCTAACACTATCCTAGGGCTGATGCTAACCCTAACCCTAAACCTAACACTATCCTAGGGCTGATGCTAACCCTAACCCTAACACTATCCTAGGGCTTATGCTAACCCTAACCCTAACCCTAACACTATCCTAGGGCTGTTGCTAACCCTAACCCTAACACTATCCTAGGGCTGATGCTAACCCTAACCCTAACCCTAACACTATCCTAGGCCTGATGCTAACCCTAACCCTAACCCTAACACTATCCTAGGGTTGATGATAACCCTAAGCCTAACACTATCCTAGGGCTGATGCTCACCCTAACCCTAACCCTAACACTATCCTAGGGCTGATGCTAACCCTAACCCTAACACTATCCTAGGCCTGATGCTAACCCTAACCCTAACACTAACACTATCCTAGGGCTGATGCTAACCCTAACCCTAACCCTAACACTATCCTAGGGCTGATGCTAACCCTAACCATAACCCTAACACTATCCTAGGGCTGATGCTAACCCTAACCCTAACACTATCCTAAGGCTGATGCTAACCCTAACCCTAACCCTAACAATATCCTAGGGCTGATGCTAACCCTAACCTTAACACTATCCTAGGGCTGATGCTAACCCTAACCCTAACCCTAACACTATCCTAGGGTTGATGCTAACCCTAACCCTAACACTATCCTAGGGCTGATGCTAACCCTAACCCTAACCCTATCACTATCCTAGGGCTGATGTTAACCCTAAACCTAACACTATCCTAGGCCTGATGCTAACCCTATCCCTAACCCTAACACTCTTCTAGGGCTGATGCTAAACCTAACCCTAACCCTAACACTATCCTAGGGTTGATGCTAACCCTAACCCTAACACTATCCTAGGGCTGATGCTAACCCTAACCCTAACCCTAACACTATCCTAGGGCTGATGCTAACCCTAACCCTAACACTATCCTAGGCCTGATGCTAACCCTAACCCTAACCCTAACACTATCCTAGGGCTCATGCTAACCCTAACCCTAACACTATCCTAGGGCTGATGCTAACCCTAACCCTAACCCTAACACTATCCTAGGCCTGATGCTAACCCTAACCCTAACACTATCCTAGGGCTGATGCTAACCCTAACCCTAACCCTAACACTATCCTAGGGCTGATGCTAGCCGTAACCCTAACCCTAACACTATCCTAGGGTTGATGCTAACCCTAACACTAACACTATCCTAGGGCTGATGCTAACCCTAACCCTAACCTTAACACTATCCTAGGGCTGATGCTAACCCTAACCCTAACCCTAACACTATCCTAGGGCTGATCCTAACACTAACCCTAACACTAACCCTAACCCTAACACTATCCTAGGGCTGATGCTAACCCTAACCCTAACCGTAACACTATCCTAGGGTTGATGCTAACCCTAACCCTAACACTATCCTAGGGCTGATGCTAACCCTAACCGTAACCCTAACACTATCCTAGAGCTGATCCTAACCCTAACCCTAACACTAACCCTAACCCTAATACTATCCTAGGGCTGATGCTAACCCTAACCCTAACCCTAACACTATCCTAGGGCTGATGCTTACCCTAACACTAACACTATCCTAGGGCTGATGCTAACCCTAACCCTAACCCTAACACTATCCTAGGGCTGATGGTAACCCTAACCCTAACTCTAACACTATCCTAGAGCTGAGGCTAACCCTAACCCTAACACTATCCTACGGCTGATGCTAACCCTAACCCTAACCGTAACACTATCCTAAGGCTGATGCTAACCCTAACACAAACATTATCATAGGCCTGGTGCTAACCCTAACCCTAACCCTAACACTATCCTAGGGCTGATGCTAACCCTAACCCTAATACTATCCTAGGGCTGATGCTAACCCTAACCCTAACCCTAACACTATCCTAGGGCTGATGGTAACACTAACCCTAACAATATCCTAGGCCTGATGATATCCCTAACCCTAAACCTAACACTATCCTAGGGCTCATGCTAACCCTAACCCTAACCCTAACACTATCCTAGGGCTGATTCTAACCGTAACCCTAACACTATCCTAGGCCTGATGCTAACCCTAACACTTACCCTAACACTATCCTAGGGCTCATGCTAACCCTAACCCTTACACTATCCTAGGGCTGATGCTAACCCTAAACCTAACCATAACACTCTCCTAGGGCTGAGGCTAACGCTAACCCTAACACTATCCTAGGGCTGATGCTAACCCTAACCCTAACCCTAACACTATCCTAGGGCTGATGCTAACCCTAACCCTAACACTATCCTAGGCCTGATGCTAACCCTAACCCTAACCCTAACACTATCCTAGGGTTGAAGCTAACCCTAACCCTAACACTATCCTAGGGCTGATGCTAACCCTAACCCTAAACCTAACACTATCCAGGGCTGATGTTAACCCTAACCCTAACACTATCCTAGGCCTGATGCTAACCCTAACCCTAACCCTAACACTATCCTAGGGCTGATGCTAACCCTAACCCTAACACTATCCTAGAGCTGATGCTAACCCTAACCCTAACTCTAACACTATCTTAGGGCTGAGGCTAACCCTAACCCTAACACTATCTTAAGGCTGATGCTAACACTAACCCTAACCCTAACCCTAACACTATCCTAGGGCTGACGTTAACCCTAACCCTAACACTATTCTAGGCCTGATGCTAACCCTAACCCTAACCCTAACACTATCCTAGGGCTGATGCTAACCCTAACCCTAACACTATCCTAGGGCTGATGCTAACCCTAACCCTAACCCTAACACTATCCAGGGCTGATGTTAACCCTAACCCTAACACTATCCTAGGTCTGATGCTAACCCCATCCCTAACCCTAACACTCTTCTAGGGCTGATGCTAACCCTAACCCTAACCCTAACACTATCCTAGGGTTGATGCTAACCCTAACCCTAACACTATCCCAGGGCTGACGCTAACCCTAACCCTAACCCTAACACTATCCTAGGGCTGATGCTAACCCTAACCCTAACACTATCCTAGGCCTCATGCTAACCCTAACACTAACCCTAACACTATCCTAGGGCTGATGCTAACCCTAACCCTAACACTATCCTAGGGCTGATGCTAACCCTAACCCTAACCCTAACACTATCCTAGGGCTGTTGTTAACCCTAACCCTAACACTATCCTAGGGCTCATGCTAACCCTAACCCTAACCCTAACACTATCCTAGGCCTGATGCTAACCCTAACCCTAACCCTAACACTATCCTAGGGTTGATGCTAACCCTAACCCTAACACTATCCTAGGGCTGATGCTAACCCTAACCCTAACCCTCACACTATCCTAGGGCTGATGCTAACCCTAACCCTAATACTATCCTAGGGCTGATGCTAACCCTAACCCTAACCCCAACACTATCCTAGGGCTGATGGTAACACTAACCCTAACAATATCCTAGGCCTGATGATATCCCTAACCCTAAACCTAACACTATCCTAGGGCTCATGCTAACCCTAACCCTAACCCTAACACTATCCTAGGGCTGATTCTAACCGTAACCCTAACACTATCCTAGGCCTGATGCTAACCCTAACACTTACCCTAACACTATCCTAGGGCTCAAGCTAACCCTAACCCTTACACTATCCTAGGGCTGATGCTAACCCTAAACCTAACCCTAACACTCTCCTAGGGCTGAGGCTAACGCTAACCCTAACACTATCCTAGAGCTAATGCTAACCCTAACCCTAACCCTAACACTATCCTAGGGCTGATGCTAACCCTAACCCTAACCCTAACACTATCCTAGGGCTGATGCTAACCCTAACCCTAACACTATCCTAGGCCTGGTGCTAACCCTAACCCTAACCCTAACACTATCCTAGGGCTGATGCTAACCCTAACCCTAACAATATCCTAGGGCTGATGCTAACCCTAACCCTAACCCTAACACTATCCTAGGGCTGATGCTAACCCTAACCCTAACACTATCCTAGGGCTGATCCTAACCCTAACCCTAACACTAACCCTAACCCTAATACTATCCTAGGGCTGATGCTAACCCTAACCCTAACACTTACACTATCCTAGGGCTGATGCTAACCCTAACCCTAACCCTAACACTATCCTAGGTCTGATGCTAACCCTAAACCTAACACTATCCTAGGGCTGATGCTAACCCTAACCCTAACCCTAACACTATCCTAGGGCTGATGCTAACCCTAACCCTAACCCTAACACTATCCTAGGGCTTATGCTAACCCTAACCCTAACGCTAACACTATCCTAGGGCTGATGATAACCCTAACACTAACACTATCCTAGGGTTGATGCTAACCCTAACCCTAACCCTAACACTATCCTAGGGCTGATGCTAACCCTAACCCTAACTCTAGCACTATCTTAGGGCTGAGGCTAACCCTAACCCTAACACTATCTTACGGCTTTTGCTAACCCTAACCCTAACCCTAACACTATCCTAGGGCTGACGCTAACCCTAACCCTAACACTATCCTAGGCCTGATGCTAACCCTAACTCTAACCCTAACACTATCCTAAGGCTGATGCTAACCCTAACCCTAACACTATTCTAGGGCTGATGCTAACCCTAACCCTAACCCTAACACTATCCTAGGGCTGATGTTAACCCTAACCCTACCACTATCCTAGGCCTGATGCTAACCCTATCCCTAACCCTAACACTCTTCTAGGGCTGATGCTAACCCTAACCCTAACCGTAACACTATCCTAGGGTTGATGCTAACCCTAACCCTAACACTATCCTAGGGCTGATGCTAACCCTAACCCTAACCCTAACACTATCCTAGGGCTGATGCCAACCCTAACACTAACACTATCCTAGGCCTGATGATAACCCTAAACCTAACCCTAACACTATCCTAGGGCTGATGCTAACCCTAACCCTAACACTATCCTAGGGCTGATGCTAACCCTAACCCTAACCCTAACACTATCCTAGGGCTGATGCTAACCCTAACCCTAACACTATCCTAGGGCTTATGCTAACCCTAACCCTAACCCTAACACTATCCTAGGGCTGTTGCTAACCCTAACCCTAACACTATCCTAGGGCTGATGCTAACCCTAACCCTAACCCTAACACTATCCTAGGCCTGATGCTAACCCTAACCCTAACCCTAACACTATCCTAGGGTTGATGATAACCCTAAGCCTAACACTATCCTAGGGCTGATGCTCACCCTAACCCTAACCCTAACACTATCCTAGGGCTGATGCTAACCCTAACCCTAACACTATCCTAGGCCTGATGCTAACCCTAACCCTAACACTAACACTATCCTAGGGCTGATGCTAACCCTAACCCTAACCCTAACACTATCCTAGGGCTGATGCTAACCCTAACCATAACCCTAACACTATCCTAGGGCTGATGCTAACCCTAACCCTAACACTATCCTAAGGCTGATGCTAACCCTAACCCTAAACCTAACAATATCCTAGGGCTGATGCTAACCCTAACCTTAACACTATCCTAGGGCTGATGCTAACCCTAACCCTAACCCTAACACTATCCTAGGGTTGATGCTAACCCTAACCCTAACACTATCCTAGGGCTGATGCTAACCCTAACCCTAACCCTATCACTATCCTAGGGCTGATGTTAACCCTAAACCTAACACTATCCTAGGCCTGATGCTAACCCTATCCCTAACCCTAACACTCTTCTAGGGCTGATGCTAAACCTAACCCTAACCCTAACACTATCCTAGGGTTGATGCTAACCCTAACCCTAACACTATCCTAGGGCTGATGCTAACCCTAACACTAACCCTAACACTATCCTAGGGCTGATGCTAACCCTAACCCTAACACTATCCTAGGCCTGATGCTAACCCTAACCCTAACCATAACACTATCCTAGGCCTGATGCTAACCCTAACCCTAACACTATCCTAGGGCTGATGCTAACCCTAACCCTAACCCTAACACTATCCTAATCCTGATGCTACCCCTAACCCTAACACTATCCTAGGGCTGATGCTAACCCTAACCCTAACCCTAACACTATCCTAGGGCTGATGCTAGCCGTAACCCTAACCCTAACACTATCCTAGGGTTGATGCTAACCCTAACACTAACACTATCCTAGGGCTGATGCTAACCCTAACCCTAACCCTAACACTATCCTAGGACTGATGCTAACCCTAACCCTAACCCTGAAACTATCCTAGGGTTGATGCTAACCCTAACCCTAACACTATCCTAGGGCTGATCCTAACACTAACCCTAACACTAACCCTAACCCTAACACTATCCTAGGGCTGATGCTAACCCTAACCCTAACCGTAACACTATCCTAGGGTTGATGCTAACCCTAAACCTAACACTATCCTAGGGCTGATGCTAACCCTAACCCTAACCCTAACACTATCCTAGGGCTGATGCTAACCCTAACCATAACCCTAACACTATCCTAGGGCTGATGCTAACCCTAACCCTAACACTATCCTAGTCCTGATGCTAACTCTAACCCTAACCCTAACACTATCCTAGTGCTGATGCTAACCCTAACCCTAACACTATCCTAGGGCTGATGCTAACCCTAACCCTAACCCTATCACTATCCTAGGGCTGATGTTAACCCTAAACCTAACACTATCCTAGGCCTGATGCTAACCCTATCCCTAACCCTAACACTCTTCTAGGGCTGATGCTAAACCTAACCCTAACCCTAACCCTATCCTAGGGTTGATGCTAACCCTAACCCTAACACTATCCTAGGGCTGATGCTAACCCTAACCCTAACCCTAACACTATCCTAGGGCTGATGCTAACCCTAACCCTAACACTATCCTAGGCCTGATGCTAACCCTAACCCTAACCCTAACACTATCCTAGGGCTGATGCTAACCCTAACCCTAACACTATCCTAGGGCTGATGCTAACCCTAACCCTAACCCTAACACTATCGTAGGCCTGATGCTAACCCTAACCCTAACACTATCCTAGGGCTGATGCTAACCCTAACCCTAACCCTAACACTATCCTAGGGCTGATGCTAGCCCTAACCCTAACCCTAACACTATCCTAGGGTTGATGCTAACCCTAACACTAACACTATCCTAGGGCTGATGCTAACCCTAACCCTAACCCTAACACTATCCTAGGGCTGATGCTAACCCTAACCCTATCCCTGAAACTATCCTAGGGTTGATGCTAACCCTAACCCTAACACTATACTAGGGCTGATGCTAACCCTAACCCTAACCCTAACACTATCCTAGGGCTGATGCTAACCCTAACCCTAACACTATCCTAGGCCTGATGCTAACCCTAACCCTAACCCTAACACTATCCTAGGGCTGATGCTAACCCTAACCCTAACCCTAACACTATCCTAGGGCTGATGCTAACCCTAACCATAACCCTAACACTATCCTAGGGCTGATGCTAACCCTAACCCTAACACTATCCTAGGGCTGATGCTAACCCTAACCCTAACAATATCCTAGGGCTGATGCTAACCCTAACCCTAACCCTAACACTATCCTAGGGCTGATGCTAACCCTAACCCTAACCCTAACACTATCCTAGGGCTGATGTTAACCCTAACCCTAACACTATCCTAGGCCTGATGCTAACCCTATCCCTAACCCTAACACTCTCCTAGGGCTGATGCTAACCCTAATCCTAACCTTAACACTATCCTAGGGTTGATGCTAACACTAACCCTAACACTATCCTAGGGCTGATGCTAACCCTAACCCTAACCCTAACACTATCCTAGGGCTGATGCTAACCCTAACCCTAACACTATCCTAGGCCTGATGCTAACCCTAACCCTAACCCTAACACTATCCTAGGGCTGATGCTAACCCTAACCCTAACACTATCCTAGGGCTGATGCTAACCCTAACCCTAACCCTAACACTATCCTAGGGCTGATGCTAACCCTAACCCTAACACTATCCTAGGCCTGATGCTAACCCTAACCCTAACACTAACACTATCCTAGGCCTGATGCTAACCCTAACCCTAACCCTAACACTATCCTAGGGCAGATGCTAATCCTAACCCTAACACTATCCTAGGGCTGATGCTAACCCTAACCCTAACCCTAACACTATCCTAGGGTTGATGCTAACCCTAACCCTAACACTATCCTAGGGCTGATGCTAACCCTAACACTAACCCTAACACTATCCTAGGGCTGATGCTAACCCTAACCCTAACACTATCCTAGGGCTGATGCTAACCCTAACCCTAACCCTAACACTATCCTAGGGTTGATGCTAACCCTAACACTAACACTATCCTAGGGCTGATGCTAACCCTAACCCTAACCCTAACACTATCCTAGGGCTGATGCTAACCCTAACCCTAACACTATCCTAGGCCTGGTGCTAACCCTAACCCTAACCCTAACACTATCCTAGGCCTGATGCTAACCCCATCCCTAACCCTAACACTCTTCTAGGGCTGATGCTAACCCTAACCCTAACCCTAACACTATCCTAGGGCTGATGCTAACCCTAACCGTAACCCTAACACTATCCTAGAGCTGATCCTAACCCTAAACCTAACACTAACCCTAACCCTAATACTATCCTAGGGCTGATGCTAACCCTAACCCTAACCCTAACACTATCCTAGGGCTGATTCTTACCCTAACACTAACACTATCCTAGGGCTGATGCTAACCCTAACACTAACCCTAACACTATCCTAGGGCTGATGGTAACCCTAACCCTAACTCTAACACTATCCTAGGGCTGAGGCTAACCCTAACCCTAACACTATCCTACGGCTGATGCTAACCCTAACCCTAACCGTAACACTATCCTAAGGCTGATGCTAACACTAACACAAACATTATCATAGGCCTGGTGCTAACCCTAACCCTAACCCTAACACTATCCTAGGGCTGATGCTAACCCTAACCCTAATACTATCCTAGGGCTGATGCTAACCCTAACCCTAACCCTAACACTATCCTAGGGCTGATGGTAACACTAACCCTAACAATATCCTAGGCCTGATGATATCCCTAACCCTAAACCTAACACTATCCTAGGGCTCATGCTAACCCTAACCCTAACCCTAACACTATCCTAGGGCTGATTCTAACCGTAACCCTAACACTATCCTAGGCCTGATGCTAACCCTAACACTTACCCTAACACTATCCTAGGGCTCATGCTAACCCTAACCCTTACACTATCCTAGGGCTGATGCAACCCTAAACCTAACCATAACACTCTCCTAGGGCTGAGGCTAACGCTAACCCTAACACTATCCTAGGGCTGATGCTAACCCTAACCCTAACCCTAACACTATCCTAGGGCTGATGCTAACCCTAACCCTAACACTATCCTAGGGCTGATTCTAACCCTAACCCTAAACCTAACACTATCCTAGGGCTGATGCTAACCCTAACCGTAACCCTAACAGTATCCTAGAGCTGATACTAACCCTAACCCTAACCCTAACCCTAACCCTAACACTATCCTAGGGCTGATGCTAACCCTAACCCTAACACTATCCTAGTCCTGATGCTAACCCTAACCCTAACCCTAACACTATCCTAGGGTTGATGCTAACCCTAACCCTAACACTATCCTAGGGCTGATGCTAACCCTAACCCTAAACCTAACACTATCCAGGGCTGATGCTAACCCTAACCCTAACACTATCCTAGGCCTGATGCTAACCCTAACCCTAACCCTAACACTATCCTAGGGCTGATGCTAACCCTAACCCTAACACTATCCTAGAGCTGATGCTAACCCTAACCCTAACTCTAACACTATCTTAGGGCTGAGGCTAACCCTAACCCTAACACTATCTTAAGGCTGATGCTAACACTAACCCTAACACTAACCCTAACACTATCCTAGGGCTGACGCTAACCCTAACCCTAACACTATCCTAGGCCTGATGCTAACCCTAACCTTAACCCTAACACTATCCTAGGGCTGATGCTAACCCTAACCCTAACACTATCCTAGGGCTGATGCTAACCCTAACCCTAACCCTAACACTATCCAGGGCTGATGTTAACCCTAACCCTAACACTATCCTAGGTCTGATGCTAACCCCATCCCTAACCCTAACACTCTTCTAGGGCTGATGCTAACCCTAACCCTAACCCTAACACTATCCTAGGGTTGATGCTAACCCTAACCCTAACACTATCCCAGGGCTGACGCTAACCCTAACCCTAACCCTAACACTATCCTAGGGCTGATGCTAACCCTAACCCTAACACTATCCTAGGCCTCATGCTAACCCTAACACTAACCCTAACACTATCCTAGGGCTGATGCTAACCCTAACCCTAACACTATCCTAGGGCTGATGCTAACCCTAACCCTAACCCTAACACTATCCTAGGGCTGTTGGTAACCCTAACCCTAACACTATCCTAGGGCTGATGCTAACCCTAACCCTAACCCTAACACTATCCTAGGCCTGATGCTAACCCTAACCCTAACCCTAACACTATCCTAGGGTTGATGCTAACCCTAACCCTAACACTATCCTAGGGCTGATGCTAACCCTAACCCTAACCCTAACACTATCCTAGGGCTGATGCTAACCCTAACCCTAACACTATCCTAGGCCTGATGCTAACCCTAACCCTAACCCTAACACTATCCTAGTGCTGTTGGTAACCCTAACCCTAACACTATCCTAGGGCTGATGCTAACCCTAACCCTAACCCTAACACTATCCTAGGCCTGATGCTAACCCTAACCCTAACCCTAACACTATCCTAGGGTTGATGCTAACCCTAACCCTAACACTATCCTAGGGCTGATGCTAACCCTAACCCTAACCCTAACACTATCCTAGGGCTGATGCTAACCCTAACCCTAACACTATCCTAGGCCTGATGCTAACCATAACCCTAACCCTAACACTATCCTAGGGCTGATGCTAACCCTAACCCTAACCCTAACACTATCCTAGGGCTGATGCTAACCCTAACCATAACCCTAACACTATCCTAGGGCTGATGCTAACCCTAACCCTAACACTATCCTAGGGCTGATGCTAACCCTAACCCTAACCCTAACACTATCCTAGGGTTGATGCTAACCCTAACCCTAACACTATCCTAGGGCTGATGCTAACCCTAACCCTAACCCTAACACTATCCTACGGCTGATGCTAACCCTAACCCTAACCGTAACACTATCCTAAGGCTGATGCTAACCCTAACACTAACATTATCATAGGCCTGGTGCTAACCCTAACCCTAACCCTAACACTATCCTAGGGCTGATGCTAACCCTAACCCTAATACTATCCTAGGGCTGATGCTAACCCTAACCCTAACCCTAACACTATCCTAGGGCTGATGGTAACACTAACCCTAACAATATCCTAGGCCTGATGATATCCCTAACCCTAAACCTAACACTATCCTAGGGCTCATGCTAACCCTAACCCTAACCCTAACACTATCCTAGGGCTGATTCTAACCGTAACCCTAACACTATCCTAGGCCTGATGCTAACCCTAACACTTACCCTAACACTATCCTAGGGCTCATGCTAACCCTAACCCTTACACTATCCTAGGGCTGATGCTAACCCTAAACCTAACCCTAACACTCTCCTAGGGCTGAGGCTAACGCTAACCCTAACACTATCCTAGAGCTAATGCTAACCCTAACCCTAACCCTAACACTATCCTAGGGCTGATGCTAACCCTAACCCTAACCCTAACACTATCCTAGGGCTGATGCTAACCCTAACCCTAACACTATCCTAGGCCTGGTGCTAACCCTAACCCTAACCCTAACACTATCCTAGGGCTGATGCTAACCCTAACCCTAACAATATCCTAGGGCTGATGCTAACCCTAACCCTAACCCTAACACTATCCTAGGGCTGATGCTAACCCTAACCCTAACACTATCCTAGGGCTGATCCTAACCCTAACCCTAACACTAACCCTAACCCTAATACTATCCTAGGGCTGATGCTAACCCTAACCCTAACACTTACACTATCCTAGGGCTGATGCTAACCCTAACCCTAACTCTAACACTATCCTAGGTCTGATGCTAACCCTAAACCTAACACTATCCTAGGGCTGATGCTAACCCTAACCCTAACCCTAACACTATCCTAGGGCTGATGCTAACCCTAACCCTAACCCTAACACTATCCTAGGGCTGATGCTAACCCTAACCCTAACGCTAACACTATCCTAGGGCTGATGATAACCCTAACACTAACACTATCCTAGGGTTGATGCTAACCCTAACCCTAACCCTAACACTATCCTAGGGCTGATGCTGACCCTAACCCTAACTCTAACACTATCTTAGGGCTGAGGCTAACCCTAACCCTAACACTATCTTACGGCTTTTGCTAACCCTAACCCTAACCCTAACACTATCCTAGGGCTGACGCTAACCCTAACCCTAACACTGTCCTAGGCCTGATGCTAACCCTAACTCTAACCCTAACACTATCCTAAGGCTGATGCTAACCCTAACCCTAACACTATTCTAGGGCTGATGCTAACCCTAACCCTAACCCTAACACTATCCTAGGGCTGATGTTAACCCTAACCCTACCACTATCCTAGGCCTGATGCTAACCCTATCCCTAACCCTAACACTCTTCTAGGGCTGATGCTAACCCTAACCCTAACCGTAACACTATCCTAGGGTTGATGCTAACCCTAACACTATCCTAGGGCTGATGCTAACCCTAACCCTAACCCTAACACTATCCTAGGGCTGATGCCAACCCTAACACTATCACTATCCTAGGCCTGATGATAACCCTAAACCTAACCCTAACACTATCCTAGGGCTGATGCTAACCCTAACCCTAACACTATCCTAGGGCTGATGCTAACCCTAACCCTAACCCTAACACTATCCTAGGGCTGATGCTAACCCTAACCCTAACACTATCCTAGGGCTTATGCTAACCCTAACCCTAACCCTAACACTATCCTAGGGCTGTTGCTAACCATAAACCTAACACTATCCTAGGGCTGATGCTAACCCTAACCCTAACCCTAACACTATCCTAGGCCTGATGCTAACCCTAACCCTAACACTATCCTAGTCCTGATGCTAACCCTAACCCTAACCCTAACACTATCCTAGGGCTGATGCTAACCCTAACCCTAACACTATCCTAGGCCTGATGCTAACCCTAACCATAACCCTAACACTATCCTAGGGCTGATGCTAACCCTAACCCTAACACTATCCTAGGGCTGATGCTAACCCTAACCCTAACCCTAACACTATCCTAGGCCTGATGCTAACCCTAACCCTAACACTATCCTAGGGCTGATGCTAACCCTAACCCTAACCCTAACACTATCCTAGGGCTGATGCTAGCCGTAACCCTAACCCTAACACTATCCTAGGGTTGATGCTAACCCTAACACTAACACTATCCTAGGGCTGATGCTAACCCTAACCCTAACCCTAACGCTATCCTAGGGCTGATGCTAACCCTAACCCTAACCCTGAAACTATCCTACGGTTGATGCTAACCCTAACCCTAACACTATACTAGGGCTGATGCTAACCCTAACCCTAACCCTAACACTATCCTAGGGCTGATGCTAACCCTAACCCTAACACTATCCTAGGCCTGATGCTAACCCTAACCCTAACCCTAACACTATCCTAGGGCTGATGCTAACCCTAACCCTAACCCTAACACTATCCTAGGGCTGATGCTAACCCTAACCATAACCCTAACACTATCCTAGGGCTGATGCTAACCCTAACCCTAACACTATCCTAGGGCTGATGCTAACCCTAACCCTACCCCTAACACTCTCCTAGGGCTGATGCTAACCCTAACCCTAACACTATCCTAGGGCTGATGCTAACCCTAACCCTAACCCTAACACTATCCTTGGGCTGATGCTAACCCTAACCCTAACACTATCCTAGGGCTGATGCTAACCCTAACCCTAACCCTAACACTATCCTAGGCCTGATGCTAACCCTAACCCTAACCCTAACACTATTCTATGGCTGATGCTAACCCTAACCCTAACACTATCCTAGGGCTGATGCTAACCCTAACCCTAACCCTAACACTATCCTAGGGCTGATGTTAACCCTAACCCTAACACTATCCTAGGCCTGATGCTAACCCTATCCCTAACCCTAACACTCTCCTAGGGCTGATGCTAACCCTAATCCTAACCCTAACACTATCCTAGGGTTGATGCTAACACTAACCCTAACACTATCCTAGGGCTGATGCTAACCCTAACCCTAACCCTAACACTATCCTAGGGCTGATGCTATCCCTAACCCTAACACTATCCTAGGCCTGATGCTA
This sequence comes from Lemur catta, assembly GCF_020740605.2. Taxonomy (NCBI): domain Eukaryota; kingdom Metazoa; phylum Chordata; class Mammalia; order Primates; family Lemuridae; genus Lemur; species Lemur catta. The sequence goes on along the minus strand of NW_025423749.1, from coordinate 11,322 downwards.
ACCCTAACCCTAACCCTAACACTATCCTAGGGCTGATGCTAACCCTAACCCTAACACTATTCTAGGGCTGATGCTAACCCTAACCCTAACCCTAACACTATCCTAGGGCTGATGCTAACCCTAACCCTAACACTATCCTAGGCCTGATGCTAACCCTAACCCTAACACTAACACTATCCTAGGCCTGATGCTAACCCTAACCCTAACCCTAACACTATCCTAGGGCAGATGCTAATCCTAACCCTAACACTATCCTAGGGCTGATGCTAACCCTAACCCTAACCCTAACACTATCCTAGGTTTGATGCTAACCCTAACCCTAACACTTTCCTAGGGCTGATGCTAACCCTAACCCTAACCCTAACACTATCCTAGGGCTGATGCTAACCCTAACCCTAACACTATCCTAGGGCTGATGCTAACCCTAACCCTAACCCTAACACTATCCTAGGGTTGATGCTAACCCTAACACTAACACTATCCTAGGGCTGATGCTAACCCTAACCCTAACCCTAACACTATCCTAGGGCTGATGCTAACCCTAACCCTAACACTATCCTAGGCCTGGTGCTAACCCTAACCCTAACCCTAACACTATCCTAGGCCTGATGCTAACCCCATCCCTAACCCTAACACTCTTCTAGGGCTGATGTTAACCCTAACCCTAACCCTAACACTATCCTAGGGCTGATGCTAACCCTAACCGTAACCCTAACACTATCCTAGAGCTGATCCTAACCCTAACCCTAACACTAACCCTAACCCTAATACTATCCTAGGGCTGATGCTAACCCTAACCCTAACCCTAACACTATCCTAGGGCTGATGCTTACCCTAACACTAACACTATCCTAGGGCTGATGCTAACCCTAACCCTAACCCTAACACTATCCTAGGGCTGATGGTAACCCTAACCCTAACTCTAACACTATCCTAGGGCTGAGGCTAACCCTAACCCTAACACTATCCTACGGCTGATGCTAACCCTAACCCTAAACGTAACACTATCCTAAGGCTGATGCTAACCCTAACACAAACATTATCATAGGCCTGGTGCTAACCCTAACCCTAACGCTAACACTATCCTAGGGCTGATGCTAACCCTAACCCTAATACTATCCTAGGGCTGATGCTAACCCTAACCCTAACCCTAACACTATCCTAGGGCTGATGGTAACACTAACCCTAACAATATCCTAGGCCTGATGATATCCCTAACCCTAAACCTAACACTATCCTAGGGCTCATGCTAACCCTAACCCTAACCCTAACACTATCCTAGGGCTGATTCTAACCGTAACCCTAACACTATCCTAGGCCTGATGCTAACCCTAACACTTACCCTAACACTATCCTAGGGCTCATGCTAACCCTAACCCTTACACTATCCTAGGGCTGATGCTAACCCTAAACCTAACCATAACACTCTCCTGGGGCTGAGGCTAACGCTAACCCTAACACTATCCTAGGGCTGATGCTAACCCTAACCCTAACCCTAACACTATCCTAGGGCTGATGCTAACCCTAACCCTAACACTATCCTAGGGCTGATACTAACCCTAACCCTAACCCTAACACTATCCTAGGGCTGATGCTAACCCTAACCGTAACCCTAACAGTATCCTAGAGCTGATCCTAACCCTAACCCTAACCCTAACCCTAACCCTAACACTATCCTAGGGCTGATGCTAACCCTAACCCTAACACTATCCTAGGCCTGATGCTAACCCTAACCCTAACCCTAACACTATCCTAGGGTTGATGCTAACCCTAACCCTAACACTATCCTAGGGCTGATGCTAACCCTAACCCTAAACCTAACACTATCCAGGGCTGATGTTAACCCTAACCCTAACACTATCCTAGGCCTGATGCTAACCCTAACCCTAACCCTAACACTATCCTAGGGCTGATGCTAACCCTAACCCTAACACTATCCTAGAGCTGATGCTAACCCTAACCCTAACTCTAACACTATCTTAGGGCTGAGGCTAACCCTAACCCTAACACTATCTTAAGGCTGATGCTAACACTAACCCTAACCCTAACCCTAACACTATCCTAGGGCTGACGCTAACTCTAACCCTAACACTATCCTAGGCCTGATGCTAACCCTAACCCTAACCCTAACACTATCCTAGGGCTGATGCTAACCCTAACCCTAACACTATCCTAGGGCTGATGCTAACCCTAACCCTAACCCTAACACTATCCAGGGCTGATGTTAACCCTAACCCTAACACTATCCTAGGTCTGATGCTAACCCCATCCCTAACCCTAACACTCTTCTAGGGCTGATGCTAACCCTAACCCTAACCCTAACACTATCCTAGGGTTGATGCTAACCCTAACCCTAACACTATCCCAGGGCTGACGCTAACCCTAACCCTAACACTAACACTATCCTAGGGCTGATGCTAACCCTAAACCTAACACTATCCTAGGCCTCATGCTAACCCTAACACTAACCATAACACTATCCTAGGGCTGATGCTAACCCTAACCCTAACACTATCCTAGGGCTGATGCTAACCCTAACCCTAACCCTAACACTATCCTAGGGCTGTTGGTAACCCTAACCCTAACACTATCCTAGGGCTGATGCTAACCCTAACCCTAACCAAAACACTATCCTAGGCCTGATGCTAACCCTAACCCTAACCCTAACACTATCCTAGGGTTGATGCTAACCCTAACCCTAACACTATCCTAGGGCTGATGCTAACCCTAACCCTAACCCTAACACTATCCTAGGGCTGATGCTAACCCTAACCCTAACACTATCCTAGGCCTGATGCTAACCCTAACCCTAACCCTAACACTATCCTAGGGCTGATGCTAACCCTAACCCTAACCCTAACACTATCCTAGGGCTGATGCTAACCCTAACCATAACCCTAACACTATCCTAGGGCTGATGCTAACCCTAACCCTAACACTATCCTAGGGCTGATGCTAACCCTAACCCTAACCCTAACACTATCCTAGGGTTGATGCTAACCCTAACCCTAACACTATCCTAGGGCTGATGCTAACCCTAACCCTAACCCTAACACTATCCTAGGGCTGATGCTAACCCTAACCCTAACACTATCCTAGGCCTGGTGCTAACCCTAACCCTAACCCTAACACTATCCTAGGCCTGATGCTAACCCCATCCCTAACCCTAACACTTTTCTAGGGCTGATGCTAACCCTAACCCTAACCCTAACACTATCCTAGGGCTGATGCTAACCCTAACCGTAACCCTAACACTATCCTAGAGCTGATCCTAACCCTAACCCTAACACTAACCCTAACCGTAATACTATCCTAGGGCTGAAGCTAACCCTAACCCTAACCCTAACACTATCCTAGGGCTGATGCTTACCCTAACACTAACACTATCCTAGGGCTGATGCTAACCCTAACCCTAACCCTAACACTATCCTAGGGCTGATGCTAACCCTAACCCTAACTCTAACACTATCCAAGGGCTGAGGCTAACCCTAACCCTAACACTATCCTACGGCTGATGCTAACCCTAACCCTAACCGTAACACTATCCTAGGGCTGATGGTAACACTAAACCTAACAATATCCTAGGCCTGATGTTATCCCTAACCCTAAACGTAACACTATCCTAGGGCTCATGCTAACCCTAACCCTAACCCTAACACTATGCTAGGGCTGATGCTAACCCTAAACCTAACACTATCCTAGGGCTGATGCTAACCCTAACCCTAACCCTAACACTATCCTAGGGCTGATGCTAACCCTAACCCTAATACTATCCTAGGGCTGATGCTAACCCTAACCCTAACCCTAACACTATCCTAGGGCTGATGGTAACACTAACCCTAACAATATCCTAGGCCTGATGATATCCCTAACCCTAAACCTAACACTATCCTAGGGTTCATGCTAACCCTAACCCTAACCCTAACACTATCCTAGGGCTGATTCTAACCGTAACCATAACACTATCCTAGGCCTGATGCTAACCCTAACACTTACCCTAACACCTTCCTAGGGCTCATGCTAACCCTAACCCTTACACTATCCTAGGGCTGATGCTAACCCTAAACCTAACCATAACACTCTCCTAGGGCTGAGGCTAACGCTAACCCTAACACTATCCTAGGGCTGATGCTAACCCTAACCCTAACCCTAACACTATCCTAGGGCTGATGCTAACCCTAACCCTAACACTATCCTAGGGCTGATTCTAACCCTAACCCTAACCCTAACACTATCTTAGGGCTGATGCTAACCCTAACCGTAACCCTAACAATATCCTAGAGCTGATCCTAACCCTAACCCTAACTCTAACCCTAACCCTAACACTATCCTAGGGCTGATGCTAACCCTAACCCTAACTCTAACACTATCTTAGGGCTGATGCTAACACTAACCCTAACCCTAACCGTAACACTATCCTAGGGCTGACGCTAACCCTAACCCTAACACTATCCTAGGCCTGATGCTAACCCTAACCCTAACCCTAACACTATCCTAGGGCTGATGCTAACCCTAACCCTAACACTATCCTAGGGCTGATGCTAACCCTAACCCTAACCCTAACACTATCCAGGGCTGATGTTAACCCTAACCCTAACACTATCCTAGGCCTGATGCTAACCCCATCCCTAACCCTAACACTCTTCTAGTGCTGATGCTGACCCTAACCCTAACCCTAACACTATCCTAGGTTTGATGCTAACCCTAACCCTAACACTATCCTAGGACTGACGCTAACCCTAACCCTAACTGTAACACTATCCTAGGGCTGATGCTAACCCTAACCCTAACACTATCCTAGGCCTGATGCTAACCCTAACACTAACCCTAACACTATCCTAGGGCTGATGCTAACCCTAACCCTAACACTATCCTAGGGCTGATGCTAACCCTAACCCTAACCCTAACACTATCCTAGGGCTGTTGGTAACCCTAACCCTAACACTATCCTAGGGCTGATGCTAACCCTAACCCTAACCCTAACACTATCCTAGGCCTGATGCTAACCCTAACCCTAACCCTAACACTATCCTAGGGTTGATGCTAACCCTAACCCTAACACTATCCTAGGGCTGATGCTAACCCTAACCCTAACCCTAACACTATCCTAGGGCTGATGCTAACCCTAACCCTAACACTATCCTAGGCCTGATGCTAACCCTAACCCTAACCCTAACACTATCCTAGGGCTGATGCTAACCCTAACCCTAACCCTAACACTATCCTAGGGCTGATGCTAACCCTAACCCTAACCCTAACACTATCCAGGGCTGATGTTAACCCTAACCCTAACACTATCCTAGTCCTGATGCTAACCCCATCCCTAACCCTAACACTCTTCTAGGGCTGATGCTGACCCTAACCCTAACCCTAACACTATCCTAGGTTTGATGCTAACCCTAACCCTAACAATATCCTAGGGCTGACGCTAACCCTAACCCTAACCGTAACACTATCCTAGGGCTGATGCTAACCCTAACCCTAACACTATCCTAGGCCTGATGCTAACCCTAACACTAACCCTAACACTATCCTAGGGCTGATGCTAACCCTAACCCTAACACTATCCTAGGGCTGATGCTAACCCTAACCCTAACCCTAACACTATCCTAGGGCTGTTGGTAACCCTAACCCTAACACTATCCTAGGGCTGATGCTAACCCTAACCCTAACCCTAACACTATCCTAGGCCTGATACTAACCCTAACCCCAACCCTAACACTATCCTAGGGTTGATGCTAACCCTAACCCTAACACTATCCTAGGGCTGATGCTAACCCTAACCCTAACCCTAACACTATCCTAGGGCTGATGCTAACCCTAACCCTAACACTATCCTAGGCCTGATGCTAACCCTAACCCTAACCCTAACACTATCCTAGGGCTGATGCTAACCCTAACCCTAACATTAACACTATCCTAGGGCTGATGCTAACCCTAACCATAACCCTAACACTATCCTAGGGCTGATGCTAACCCTAACCCTAACACTATCCTAGGGCTGATGCTAACCCTAACCCTAACCCTAACACTATCCTAGGGATGATGCTAACCCTAACCCTAACACTATCCTAGGACTGATGCTAACCCTAACCCTAACCCTAACACTATCCTAGGGCTGATGCTAACCCTAACCCTAACACTATCCTAGGGCTGATGCTAACCCTAACCCTAACCCTAACACTATCCTAGGCCTGATGCTAACCCTAACCCTAACCCTAACACTATTCTATGGCTGATGCTAACCCTAACCCTAACACTATCCTAGGGCTGATGCTAACCCTAACCCTAACCCTAACACTATCCTAGGGCTGATGCTAACCCTAACCCTAACACTATCCTAGGCCTGATGCTAACCCTATCCCTAACCCTAACACTCTCCTAGGTCTGATGCTAACCCTAATCCTAACCCTAACACTATCCTAGGGTTGATGCTAACACTAACACTAACACTATCCTAGGGCTGAAGCTAACCCTAACCCTAACCCTAACACTATCCTAGGGCTGATGCTAACCCTAACCCTAACACTATCCTAGGCCTGATGCTAACCCTAACCCTAACCCTAACACTATCCTAGGGCTGATGCCAACCCTAACCCTAACACTATCCTAGGGCTGATGCTAACCCTAACCCTAACCCTAACACTATCCTAGGGCTGATGCTAACCCTAACCCTAACACTATCCTAGGGCTGATGCTAACCCTAACCCTAACCCTAACACTATCCTAGGCCTGATGCTAACCCTAACCCTAACCCTAACACTATCCTAGGGCAGATGCTAATCCTAACCCTAACACCATCCTAGGGCTGATGCTAACCCTAACCCTAACCCTAACACTATCCTAGGGCTGATGCTAACCCTAACCCTAACCCTAACACTATCCTAGGGCTGATGCTAACCCTAACCATAACCCTAACACTATCCTAGGGCTGATGCTAACCCTAACCCTAACACTATCATAGGGCTGATGCTAACCCTAACCCTAACCCTAACACTATCCTAGGGCTGATGCTAACCCTAACCCTAACACTATCCTAGGGCTGATGCTAACCCTACCACTAACCCTAACACTATCCTAGGGCTGATGCTAACCCTAACCCTAACACTATCCTAGGGCTGATGCTAACCCTAACACTAACCCTAACACTATCCTAGGGCAGATGCTAATCCTAACCCTAACACTATCCTAGGCCTGATGCTAACCCTAACACTTACCCTAACACTATCCTAGGGCTGATGCTAACCCTAACCCTAACACTATCCTAGGCCTAATGCTAACCCTAACCCTAACCCTAACACTATCCTAGGGCTGATGCTAACCCTAACCCTAACACTATCCTAGGGCTGATGCTAACCCTAACCCTAACCCTAACACTATCCTAGGGCTGATGTTAACCCTAACCCTAACACTATCCTAGGCCTGATGCTAACCCTATCCCTAACCCTAACACTCTCCTAGGGCTGATGCTAACCCTAATCCTAACCCTAACACTATCCTAGGGTTGATGCTAACACTAACCCTAACACTATCCTAGGGCTGATGCTAACCCTAACCCTAACCCTAACACTATCCTAGGGCTGATGCTATCCCTAACCCTAACACTATCCTAGGCCTGATGCTAACCCTAACCCTAACCCTAACACTATCCTAGGGCTGATGCTAACCCTAACCCTAACACTATTCTAGGGCTGATGCTAACCCTAACCCTAACCCTAACACTATCCTAGGGCTGATGCTAACCCTAACCCTAACACTATCCTAGGCCTGATGCTAACCCCTAACCCTAACACTAACACTATCCTAGGCCTGATGCTAACCCTAACCCTAACCCTAACACTATCCTAGGGCAGATGCTAATCCTAACCCTAACACTATCCTAGGGCTGATGCTAACCCTAACCCTAACCCTAACACTATCCTAGGTTTGATGCTAACCCTAACCCTAACACTTTCCTAGGGCTGATGCTAACCCTAACCCTAACCCTAACACTATCCTAGGGGCTGATGCTAACCCTAACCCTAACACTATCCTAGGGCTGATGCTAACCCTAACCCTAACCCTAACACTATCCTAGGGTTGATGCTAACCCTAACACTAACACTATCCTAGGGCTGATGCTAACCCTAACCCTAACCCCTAACACTATCCTAGGGCTGATGCTAACCCTAACCCTAACACTATCCTAGGCCTGGTGCTAACCCTAACCCTAACACTAACACTATCCTAGGCCTGATGCTAACCCCATCCCTAACCCTAACACTCTTCTAGGGCTGATGTTAACCCTAACCCTAACCCTAACACTATCCTAGGGCTGATGCTAACCCTAACCGTAACCCTAACACTATCCTAGAGCTGATCCTAACCCTAACCCTAACACTAACCCTAACCCTAATACTATCCTAGGGCTGATGCTAACCCTAACCCTAACCCTAACACTATCCTAGGGCTGATGCTTACCCTAACACTAACACTATCCTAGGGCTGATGCTAACCCTAACCCTAACCCTAACACTATCCTAGGGCTGATGGTAACCCTAACCCTAACTCTAACACTATCCTAGGGCTGAGGCTAACCCTAACCCTAACACTATCCTACGGCTGATGCTAACCCTAACCCTAAACGTAACACTATCCTAAGGCTGATGCTAACCCTAACACAAACATTATCATAGGCCTGGTGCTAACCCTAACCCTAACGCTAACACTATCCTAGGGCTGATGCTAACCCTAACCCTAATACTATCCTAGGGCTGATGCTAACCCTAACCCTAACCCTAACACTATCCTAGGGCTGATGGTAACACTAACCCTAACAATATCCTAGGCCTGATGATATCCCTAACCCTAAACCTAACACTATCCTAGGGCTCATGCTAACCCTAACCCTAACCCTAACACTATCCTAGGGCTGATTCTAACCGTAACCCTAACACTATCCTAGGGCCTGATGCTAACCCTAACACTTACCCTAACACTATCCTAGGGCTCATGCTAACCCTAACCCTTACACTATCCTAGGGCTGATGCTAACCCTAAACCTAACCATAACACTCTCCTAGGGCTGAGGCTAACGCTAACCCTAACACTATCCTAGGGCTGATGCTAACCCTAACCCTAACCCTAACACTATCCTAGGGCTGATGCTAACCCTAACCCTAACACTATCCTAGGGCTGATACTAACCCTAACCCTAACCCTAACACTATCCTAGGGCTGATGCTAACCCTAACCGTAACCCTAACAGTATCCTAGAGCTGATCCTAACCCTAACCCTAACCCTAACCCTAACCCTAACACTATCCTAGGGCTGATGCTAACCCTAACCCTAACACTATCCTAGGCCTGATGCTAACCCTAACCCTAACCCTAACACTATCCTAGGGTTGATGCTAACCCTAACCCCTAACACTATCCTAGGGCTGATGCTAACCCTAACCCTAAACCTAACACTATCCAGGGCTGATGTTAACCCTAACCCTAACACTATCCTAGGCTGATGCTAACCCTAACCCTAACCCTAACACTATCCTAGGGCTGATGCTAACCCTAACCCTAACACTATCCTAGAGCTGATGCTAACCCTAACCCTAACTCTAACACTATCTTAGGGCTGAGGCTAACCCTAACCCTAACACTATCTTAAGGCTGATGCTAACACTAACCCTAACCCTAACCCTAACACTATCCTAGGGCTGACGCTAACTCTAACCCTAACACTATCCTAGGCCTGATGCTAACCCTAACCCTAACCCTAACACTATCCTAGGGCTGATGCTAACCCTAACCCTAACACTATCCTAGGGCTGATGCTAACCCTAACCCTAACCCTAACACTATCCAGGGCTGATGTTAACCCTAACCCTAACACTATCCTAGGTCTGATGCTAACCCCATCCCTAACCCTAACACTCTTCTAGGGCTGATGCTAACCCTAACCCTAACCCTAACACTATCCTAGGGTTGATGCTAACCCTAACCCTAACACTATCCAGGGCTGACGCTAACCCTAACCCTAACACTAACACTATCCTAGGGCTGATGCTAACCCTAAACCTAACACTATCCTAGGCCTCATGCTAACCCTAACACTAACCATAACACTATCCTAGGGCTGATGCTAACCCTAACCCTAACACTATCCTAGGGCTGATGCTAACCCTAACCCTAACCCTAACACTATCCCTAGGGCTGTTGGTAACCCTAACCCTAACACTATCCTAGGGCTGATGCTAACCCTAACCCTAACCAAAACACTATCCTAGGCCTGATGCTAACCCTAACCCTAACCCTAACACTATCCTAGGGTTGATGCTAACCCTAACCCTAACACTATCCTAGGGCTGATGCTAACCCTAACCCTAACCCTAACACTATCCTAGGGCTGATGCTAACCCTAACCCTAACACTATCCTAGGCCTGATGCTAACCCTAACCCTAACCCTAACACTATCCTAGGGCTGATGCTAACCCTAACCCTAACCCTAACACTATCCTAGGGCTGATGCTAACCCTAACCATAACCCTAACACTATCCTAGGGCTGATGCTAACCCTAACCCTAACACTATCCTAGGGCTGATGCTAACCCTAACCCTAACCCTAACACTATCCTAGGGTTGATGCTAACCCTAACCCTAACACTATCCTAGGGCTGATGCTAACCCTAACCCTAACCCTAACACTATCCTAGGGCTGATGCTAACCCTAACCCTAACACTATCCTAGGCCTGGTGCTAACCCTAACCCTAACCCTAACACTATCCTAGGCCTGATGCTAACCCCATCCCTAACCCTAACACTTTTCTAGGGCTGATGCTAACCCTAACCCTAACCCTAACACTATCCTAGGGCTGATGCTAACCCTAACCGTAACCCTAACACTATCCTAGAGCTGATCCTAACCCTAACCCTAACACTAACCCTAACCGTAATACTATCCTAGGGCTGAAGCTAACCCTAACCCTAACCCTAACACTATCCTAGGGCTGATGCTTACCCTAACACTAACACTATCCTAGGGCTGATGCTAACCCTAACCCTAACCCTAACACTATCCTAGGGCTGATGCTAACCCTAACCCTAACTCTAACACTATCCAAGGGCTGAGGCTAACCCTAACCCTAACACTATCCTACGGCTGATGCTAACCCTAACCCTAACCGTAACACTATCCTAGGGCTGATGGTAACACTAAACCTAACAATATCCTAGGCTGATGTTATCCCTAACCCTAAACGTAACACTATCCTAGGGCTCATGCTAACCCTAACCCTAACCCTAACACTATGCTAGGGCTGATGCTAACCCTAAACCTAACACT